>NW_020954603.1:1179415-1185519 GCF_900497805.2 Vombatus ursinus
TCTGTCTGTCTCTGTCTCCCTGTTTCCCTCTCTCTGTCTCTCTGTTTCCCTCTCTCTGTCTCTGTCTGTTAACTTCTCTCTGTCTCTGTTTCCCTCTCTCTGTTGTTTGTTCTAAGGGCCCTCCCCTCTCTGACGTTCTATAAGCCTGTGAGACTAAGGAGGTACAGAACAGATGATTAGGTCTGAGTAATTTAGCACAAAATAAGGATATTGTGGTAATGAACATCACAGGGCTCCAGGCTTAAGCAATTCCCACATGGGGAGGAGCTGGGGTTCCTGCATGCCTGGCTTCCCTGGTTTTACAGATATAAGCTTTGTACAAAGAATTCTGGCTGAGGAGGCAGGAGACCTGAGTTTGCATCCTAGTTCCATCATTGCCTTTTCGTGAGACTTGGAGCAGAACAGTTTTCCAGACCTAGTTTGCCCCTCCTTAGAATGGGAAGAATAACATCTATCTTGACATGGGGCTTCTGTGAAGATAGAGTAAGATTATGAGAAAGATTCGGAAAGTTCAGACCACTGGTGTCATTACAGTGCTTGAGTTGCCCTAGACGGTACCTTTGGGGTTGACCAAGGAAAAATAAGCCCCAGGACCTCCTTGTCCTCGCCTCCCACCTTTTCCTCCTGGAATTGAGGCTAGTCCGCTTTCTCTTTGGTGGGAGAGCGTAGCAGCTGGCCATGTTCAGGGAATGAGCTGCCCTGGGTCTCACTGCTCCCCTGCCTTTTTCCTGCCAGGTTGTGTATTCCTTCTGGCCCTTCCCAGGCAGGGGCTGTGTCTTATCCAAGGGGCTTTGCAGCCACTAGGCGCTTAGTCGCTGACTGGGGAAGGAAGGAGGTGAGAGGGGAAGAGGGGGAGAGAGACAAGCAGGCAGGAGGGCCTCTGGGAGTCTGCTCACAGATCCCCCTTCTGCTTCCCTCTCCCTCCAGGTAGTTGCCGGAATGCAGCACTACGGCGTCAATGGCTACTCATTGCATGCCATGAACTCCCTCAGCGCCATGTACAACCTCCATCAGCAGGCAGCCCAACAGGCCCAGCATGGGCCTGACTACCGGCCCTCTGTGCATGCCCTCACCCTGGCAGAGAGGCTGGCTGGTAAGATCAACTTGGGTGTGGTGGGGGAGGGAGAGCATGGGGAGGAAGGGATCACATGCTTCCCACAGGTCTTGGCTCTCACTCTCCACCTGTGGAATTCCTTTTCATGCTTTACATCATGGCCTAGGTAGGTAGTGTTGAACTTGTAGTCTGGACTTGTGCCTCAGACACTTCCTAGCTGGGTGACCTTAGACAAGCTCCTTCACCTCTATAAGCCTTAGTTTCCCCTTTTGTAAAAGGAAGGGGTTGGATGACATGAGTCCCAGCTCTCTATCTGGGATCCTAGGATCCTTAGCCCATCACAAATGTCCCTTCTTCCAGGAGGTCTTCCCTGCATTCCTGCTAGGAAGGAATTCCTCCAAGGAGCTTCCAGAACACTCTATCTCTCTGGTACATTTATCATGTAATATTATCAATTCAAGTTACCTAAATTGAGCTCCCCCTCCTAAACTGGGAACACAATGAGATCATGGACCTGAATTTTGCTGAGCTAGCTCCCTCCTAGTACAGGGCCCAGGGTTCTGAACCTAGAAGGTACTCACTCAATGTTTATTGGGTTGAATGGCACCCTGCTGCTGGGTATGAGACTCCTCTGGGGTGTTTCCTTTCATTGCATGACACCCAGATAATCTCTAAGAGCAGAGCTCCCAAAAAATGGAGTGCACCTGCTCAGTTAACAGAGAAGTCTAAGGGGCCTGCCATCCCTGGCTCATTGTATGTCACTTCATGGACTCTGAAGTGACCTTCCTGCTAATAATGGCTGAACTTGCTAGCACGTCTCCTGTCCCCATGCCTTTGACCTCCATACCTGGAATGCCCTCCCTCCTCATTCGACCTCTTCAGAGCTTCTCCAAGGCTGAGTTCGTGAGTCACCTCCTCTACTACAGCTCCTTCATGAGTTCTCCCTGTCCTTAAATGATTATTTATCAGCTTTCCCAGTTATACTTCATATCCTTGTACCCTTCCTGAAGACAGTAAGTAATTACTCAAAGGTAATAACTGTCTCACTTTTGTCTTTATGGCCCCAGTGCCTGGCATACAGTGGGAACTTAATCCTGCTGAATTGGCAAGGGCTGCTCCCTGACCATGTCCCATGACTTCAAGTTTAACAAACATGAATTAAGTACCCCACTTCATGCAAAGCTTAAGGAGACCCACAGAGCAGAACTGACCCAGTCCCTGGTCTCACGGAGCTCACAGTCTGAGAAGGGGATGAAGCTCAGGGCTCTCCAAAACATTGCCTAGGGGGGATTAAGGCAGCCCTCTGAGCTTCATAGAGAGAAAAATCATTACAAATGGAGAAATCAAGGAAGGCTCCTGGAAGGGGTGTCCTACTATTGGATAACATGGCTCATGGGGAGGCAATGGGAGTTAAGTGACTTGCCCAGGGTCACTCAGCTAGTAAGTGTTGAAGGTCAGATTTGAACTCAGATCCTGCTGACTCCAGGGCCAGTGTTCTATCCACTGCACTACCTAGCTGCCTCAGAGGGGGTGATTTTAAAAAATCTTTTTGATTATTATGAACTTGGTAAGCAAGTTCATGCACCCTACAAAGAAAAGTGCAAAATGACTACTACACAGGAAACAGGAAATGGCCCTTAGGTACAGCTTTGTGTTTTTCAAAATATATATTTTGAATTTAATATGGTACCCCCAACACTGCCCAGATTGTCTATGTCTCTTTTTGACCTTTGGAGGCAGTAATTTGAAGGTAAGCTTTAAAGTATGGGCATAGATTCACCAGGCGAAGGAGGAGGGGGAAAGCATTCATTAAGTGCCCACAATGTGGCAGGCACTTTGCTAAATACTTTACAAATAATGTGTCATTTGATCCTCAGAAAAAGCCTGGGAAGTGAGTGTTATTATTAGTCCCATTTTGCAATTGAGGAAACTGAGGCAGACAGACTTGCTCAGGGTCACATATTTAGGAAGTATCTGAGGCAGGATAGGCTCAGTGCTCTATCCACTGTGCCACTAACTGCCTACATCAGGGGTGGGGAACCTGTGGCCTCAAGGCTACATGTGGCCTTCTAGGTCCTTGGGTGTGGCCTTCTAGGTCCTTGGGTGTGGCCTTCTAGGTCCTTGGGTTTGGCCTTTTGACTGAGTCCAAGTTTTACAGAACAAATCTTTTTATTAAGAGGACTTGTTCTGTGAAGTTTGGATTCAGTCAAAGGGCCACACTTGAGGACCTAGAGGCCCATATGTGGCCTTCTAGGTCCTAGGTCCTGAGTCCAAGTTTTACAGAACAAATTCTTTTATTAAGAGGATTTGTTCTGTGGAGTTTGGATTCAGTTGAAAGGCCACACTTAAGGACCTAGAGGGCCACATGTGGCCTTGAGGCTGCAGGTTCCCCATCCCACGCAGATAGATCAAAGGGGAGGGAAGACATTCCTGGCAGAGAGAACTTTGGTGAACAAAGGTTCTGAAATAGGATGGCACAGGGTCTGCTCAGCGCACAGAGGGGAATTCAGTTTGATTGGAGCCAAGCTTTCATGGAAGTGACTAATCTAAGATGCAGCTGAAAAGTTGAGGTGATGCTAGGCCTTGAATGTCAGGCAAATGAGTTTTAACTGGATGGGAGGCAATAGGGTCTCCTATAGGGCTTTGAGGGAAGCAGTGCCCTGACCAGCCCTGTGCCTAAGGAAGATGGGTCTGGTAACAAACCGAAGTATGGATTGGAGGAAGGAGTAGAGTTGGGGGGGGAACTGGTAGGAGCCTATCACAACAGGCCAGGTGGGTAACATTGAGGGTCTGCACTAAGGAAGTGGCTGTGGGAATGGTGGGGGACAGAGAGAAGAGAAATGGCAGAAATGGAATCCACAGAACTTGGTCACTGATTGGATGTGGCAAGTGAGAGAGAGGGAAGAGTCACAGGTCACCCCAAGATTAGGAACCTGGGAGATGGGATCAATGATGGGGCCATAAACAGAGGGAGGGAAGTCTCAAGGTGAAAATCTCAAGATCTTGGAATATCCAATCTTTTCTGGCCCTTTATATGAAGTAGTCCTTCGAGAAAGGATGAAAACAGAAGCCACGATATCTGGGATAAGTGCAAAGAGACCTGGGACTCCAGCTGAGCCCCTGTCTGGCTCTCCAGTGCCCTCATCCTTACACATCTACCTTAACTTTTCCTGCTCCATGAACCACTTGTCCCTCTTGTAGGGATCAGAGCATCTCAGTTCAGGAGGCAGTAACTCTGGCAACTGTCTCTGCTCTTCGGGGAGCAGAGTTACTCCCACAGTTAAGGATACTTGCATGGAGCCATGCACTCTCTCACCTTGCTCCCCCTTATGACCAAATACAATTTTATGAGATACCTTGCCCAAGTCAGGGCTGAATCTGAAATCAGGTTTAGGGCTAAGTCTAAGACCAGGGTCAGGGATTAATATATAACTAGGGTCAGGTCTCAGTATATAACTAGGGTCAGGGGTCAGTCTTTGGACAGTTAGCACTCAGGCTGTGTTAAGACTCAGAGTAAAGAAGTTACTTCTCTGGGAAGTTTTTTGGGTGACCATTTATGGAGTTATTGGCATGACCTTTCTTGGCTCCCTATGCCCTTCAGCCAGAGGCTACACTCTCTTCTGGACAGTAACGTTCTCAGAATGTCTCACCAGAACTGCAAATACTGCTTGGAATTTGAGCAGTAAGATCAGATCCAGAGGTAATTTGCTAAGGCTAAGGACAGCAGTGACCTCTCTTCTGCCTGGTCATATGCCTCCTAGAAAACATTCTGAGAATAACAAAAAAAAAATATTTTAGCTGAAGGACATTGATGAGCTATCATGCATCCATAAGAGGGTAAACATAACAGTAAGAAGACAGGAGGTGAGGCCCACATGAGGAAAAGTTGGAGGAACTTGAGTCCAGAGAAGAGGTTTATTGGGGACAAATCACTTAACTTCTGCCTGCCTCAGTTTCCTTTTCTGTAAAATGGGGACAACAATAGTATTTATCTCCCAGGGTTGTTGTGAGGGTAAAAAGAGATAATGTTTGTAAAGCACTTGGTAAACCTTAGAGCATTAAATAACCATGATCACGATCACCACTACCACCCTCATGATTCTTCTTCTCCAAGACAAGAAGACTGTTCCAATAAGCAGAAAGGGTGGCCTAACAGGGCCCACACTCTCTGTCATTGGAGATCATACTTTCATAGGATTTAAACTAAGAGGGCAGTTAGAGGTCATTGATTTAAACCCCCTTATTTGACAGAGGAGATTGAAAACAGACGATTTCCTTAATGATATACAAATAGTATATTAGCCAAGAACTAAGGGGTTCTTTCGGGTGGTAGTGAGCTCCCCCATCACTACCATCCCTACCATTAGAATCTAGAAGGCCATTCGGTCAAGGAGGCTACGGAGGGGGTTCCTATACTGGATTGGGTTAGCCTGGACCGTGTCTGGCATCCCTTCCAGTTTCAAGACTCTGCGATTTTGTTTGTGGAGGGCTGAGTCTTAGTACTAGAAGGCAGGCAGTCTTGTGTGTGCACCTCCCTAATTCCCATAATTAAATGGGCCCCCTCTCCTTGCCCTCCAACGGCTGTACATTTCAAGACATCATCTTGGAGGCCCGCTATGGCTCTCAGCACCGAAAGCAGCGCCGCAGTCGCACTGCCTTCACCGCCCAGCAGCTCGAGGCCCTGGAGAAGACCTTTCAGAAGACGCACTACCCGGACGTGGTGATGCGGGAGCGGCTGGCGATGTGCACCAATCTGCCAGAGGCCCGAGTGCAGGCAAGACTCGCTACCCCCCCCAACCCCCCGCTGCCTTCCCTCCCTTGGCCTGTCTCCTTCTTCCCCTTTGCCAGCTCCCCTGGTTATGCAGCCAAGAGCCAGCCTGGTCTCCCATCTGCAGGAGCGAAATAACCTTTTGCCCCTTTTCACCAAGACCGAACTTCCAACTTCATTAAGGTGGAGAGGGAGGAGGGTAAAGGCTGGCTGTGTGAGCGGGATGTGGGTGTGGAAGAGGGCAGGGGGAGGAGAGGTTGAACTGGGGAAAGGACTATTAGT
>NW_020954603.1:1185529-1200646 GCF_900497805.2 Vombatus ursinus
CCCTGCCCTGATTTCTGCTTACTAGACCCCATGCGCGCTCTCTCTCCCTCTCTCTCTCTCTATCTCTCTCTCACTCTCTCTCTCACCCTTTTCTCTCTCTCACACCCCCTCTTTCTCTCTCTCTCACACACACATACACACATACATTTTATGTCTTCCGTCTCTGCTCCCACTTCCATTCTTCTCCCCGATGGCCTGCTCACCTCTTCTCTCTCTTCTCTCCCTCCCTCTCCTCTGCAAGGTATGGTTCAAGAACCGAAGGGCCAAGTTCCGTAAGAAGCAGCGTAGCCTGCAGAAGGAGCAGCTTCAGAAACAGAAGGAAGCCGAGGGCGGGCACGGGGAGGGCAAAGCTGAAGTCCCCAACCCAGATGGCCAGGCTCCTGTCCTGCCTGAGTCTGAGCAGTCCTGTACTCTGCCCGGCGAGCCCTCCGCTGAGCTACATCTGACCCTGTCTGAGCAATCAGCTGGTGAGTCAGCCCCTGAGGACCAGGCTGACCGGGAGGAGGAGGAGGAGGAGGCTCGGGGAGCCATTGAGCAAAGCAAGACTGAAAAGAGTCCAGGCCTGGAGGGCAGGGGCTTCAGCTGCAAGAGGAGCAGCCCCAAAGCAGGTGAGGCCCTGGCGGGGCAGGAGGAACTGCAGGGAATAGGTCCCCGTTTGAGAGGGATGCTTCCCGGGGCCTCCGTAGGAGAGCTCTCGGGGCTGAGGCTGTTCGAGAATGCGTGAGGCCCATTGCTGGGGAGGCAGCATCAGAGGGGAGGGTGAATCAGTGATTACATTGTCGAGGGTACAGTGGACATTGGGAGAATTATCTTCGTATCAGAAGAAACTGTATATGAGAGCACATGGAATATCAGAGAACGCGGGGTGTCAGTGGAAATTGTACGAGAGGGAAAAATGAGAGAGAACCTGGGCAAGGGAAAGGATGGTGTTGTAAGAGACGACCTACGACAGCCCGCAATGTATCAGGGGAGACAAGCTATCAAAGCAGACAGTGCATCAGGAGGGGATTATTTGTCAGAGTAGACAGCGTATTTCTTCGGTGAGAGGGGAGGAGGAATACACCTTCTCAGGGGAGAAAGTATCGGAGGAGGCACTGTGTTTGAAAAGACAGTTTGTCTGTCAGAGGAAACGGGCTATTGGCAAAGACAATGTATCAGAGCAGACAGGCAGGCTGTTCGAGGAAAGCGTATTGAAGGAAAGAAGGTATCGCTGTTAGATGAGAAGGCGGCTGGGAGGAGACAGAGTATCTTGCAGTGTGATGTAACAGAGGAGATCATCGCTCAGAGGAAACGTTACTTGGAAGAAACAATGTATCAGGGAGACAATCTGGGAGACGCGGTACCAGAAAGTGTACGAAGGGAGACTATGTAGGGAGACCGCATCTTGGAAACAATGTAGCAGAGAAGACTTTTGCGGGTAAATACATTGTCGAAGGGGTCAGAGGAAGCAGCTAGTGTATCCCTCCACCCCTCAAGCCCCCACCCCTGCCCGGCCACTCCCCACACCCCGCTCAGGCCAGAATCCTGCCTCTCCAGCCCCCGGGCTGCCCGGGAGGTTAGCGATCTGCCTGTCACTCTGGGAGGCATCGGAGAGCCGGGCTGAGGGAAGGGGCAAGTTTCCAGGTGGTCAGCCGTGGGAGCTGCTTCGTGGTGGTTAACGGGCCTCCTTCACGGCTGTTCTTTCAGACTCACCAGGCGGCACGGCCTCAGGCCCCCTGCCGCCTCAGACCTCGGGCGCTGGGGCTGGCGGGGGCGGCGGCAGCGTCCTGGGGCCCTCACACTCCTACTCGTCCTCGCCGCTCAGCCTCTTCCGCCTGCAGGAGCAGTTCCGCCAGCACATGGCAGCCACCAACAACCTGGTGCATTACTCGTCCTTCGAGGTGGGCGGCCCGCCGCCTCCAGCTGCAGCCGCTGCCGCCGCCGCCGCCGCCGCCGCCGCCGCGGCCGTCCCCTACCTGGGCGTCAACATGGCACCGCTGGGCTCTCTCCACTGCCAGTCCTACTACCAGTCGCTGTCAGCCGCGGCTGCCGCGGCCCACCCGGGCGTGTGGGGCTCTCCGCTGCTTCCCGCGGCCCCGCCGCCGCCGCCGCCGCCCCCAGCCGCCGCGGCCGCAGCAGCAGCCGCCGCCTCGGCCGCGCTGAACAGTAAGACCAGCAGCATTGAGAGCCTGCGGCTTCGGGCCAAGCAGCACGCGGCCTCCCTGGGACTGGACACGCTGCCCAACTGAGCGGCGCGTCCCCAGGAAGGCCTGCTTCCCGTCCTGGCCCATCCCTCGCCCCCCACCCCACCCCTAGCCGGCCCGCAGCCCCTCTCCTGGGCCCAGGGCCCGGCCCAGACTCAGCCCAGACCTAGCCAGGGCAAGCGGACCAACCTTTCCCCGTCCATGTCCTCCCAGGCGGTCCCATAGACCTCATCCTGGTCCGGAAGAGACGGACCCCCAGGGCCTGGGTGGACTGCAGCTCTATCCAGACCACGCCCCCCTTCCGGGGGTCCAGGGCCAGGTCCACTCCTCAACCCTCTACCCTAGACGCAGCCCGGGGAGGCAGTCCTCCCCCTCCCCAATTCCTTCCTGGCGCTGCCACCATCAGCGCCAGGACGATACCCGCCTCCTTGCCGTGGGGGGCGAGGGTGAAGGCTACACCTGCTGCACCCTTGCATGGCCCTGGGAGGGAGCTGGTGTGGGGTGGAGGGAAGGAAATCTGTCTTTCCCCTTTGAACTCAACTTCCCCCACTCTCCACCCCTGACAGCCCTAGAGGAGCAACAGTCTCCCACCTTGACCCCATCTCCCTCTCTTCGTAACTGGATGTGTGGAATGTGATACAAATATAAATATATAAAGCTATATTTTCAGTTTCCCCACCCCTCCCGCCATTCCTCTCCCGTTTCCTTTCCCCGCTTCACCATCGTTCCCCAGGGTTGGCTCCCCGTCCCTCTGGCTCTACGTGTCTGCCTTCTCGGCTGTGTCTCGCTGTGGTGTCCGTCCCACTCCTGGTCCTCACTCCCCTCTCTTCGGGTCCTTTCTGTCCCCTGCTAAGGTCCCACAGTCATGTCCACCTGGCATCAGGCAACTCGGTCCTGCCCTCACCTCCTTTCTCTGCCTCCACTCTTTTCGTTTTCTCTCATGTCTATTTCTCCCCCCACCTTTCTGTCTCCTTATCTCTCCATCTCTCTCCCTCTATCTCTGCCTCGACCTCCCTCTATTTTTCTCAGTAGTAGACTCTCACAGCCGGAAGGGACTGAAGCAGTCATACAGTACCATATGGACAGAAGGAGAATTCTTGGGCTCCAGAGCTGCAGTGGTCATGTTACCTTTGTTTGAAGACCTCCAGGAACAGGGAGCTCCCTACCTCCAGGGGCAGCTCACGCCACTATGGGATAGCTCTTTCTTCCCTGTCTGTTTCTCGAAGTCCTATCTCTCCCCCCCCCCCCCCCGCCTTTTTCTTCTCAGCCTCTGTGTTTCCCTCTTGGTCTCTCTCCTTCATTCTCTTCTCCTCTCACCCACCTCACCACCCACTTCCTCAGTTTCCCCGTATGGCAAATGTGGTCCTACCTGCCTGTGTTGGTGCCCCTCCTCCCAACTGTTAAGCTTCATTTTGTTTATGCTTGCGCTATTTTTTGGATTATCCCCTCCTTCCAACCTACTCCCATCCCCCCAGCCAGGGTCGTTAGCCCAGCCCACCCCCATCCTACCTCCTGAAAACCTAACCCCTGGTGTGACTGTGGTATTGGAAAGGACAACTAAGCAGGAGAAAAAAAATGGCCAATCCTGAGAAAGCCATGCTTCTCTTGGTTAATTCTCCAGAGCAGGAAGTAGTGGTGAAGTCACTCCCTGTGTCTCAAACAGAATTCTAGAGTGTCGGAGTTGAAAGGGACCTTAAAGATCATTTCTTCTAACCCTTCCATCTTACAGATGGGAAGGCTGAGACCCAGAGAAAATAAGGGGCTTGTCCAAAGGTCACATGTTGTCAAAACTGAAAGGAACCTTAGAGAACATTAGCTTCATTTCACCCATGGTTAGAATGGGGCCCAGGGATGTTAAGGGGCATGAACCAAGGCCATGTAGGACTTCCTCCCCAGAGCAGGCTGAGCTATTATTCTCAGCTTATGGGGCAGGGGGTGGTGTCTTGGAATGAGGTATGACAGGCGCTGATTTTGTTTGAAGTGGGGTTGGGTGGGCAGGGACTAGATACCAGCCTGATAAGAACTAATTTGACTCAGCTCAACCAATAAGGCCCAGGGCCCTTCCTGTTCTTCTCTAACCCCTAGGACAGAGAAGCACACATGCTCAGAAGGCCTGGGTGACCATGGGCAGAGATACCTTACTGGACTGAAGAGCAGGTAACCTACAGTTCTAAGATCTAGGATCTCCCTGAGAATGAGAATGGGTCTAAGATTGGAGGATAAAGGAGGTTTCTTGTTCTCAGAACTAAGGAACCCACTTTCCCAGTTAAGGGGAGGAAGTATCAAAAAGCAGGAAAACAAATTGATCCTGTCCCCAAAACTAGATGGCAACAGTCCCCCACACCTTATAGGGGTGGGGATTGTAAATGTTTGTTTGGATAGCTATTATCCCCAAACAGGGAATTTAGGTATCTCCTGCAATGAAGGGAAAAGTCAACTGCTTTCATGAGAGCTTCTGCCCTATTTACTAGAGGACAAGGAAGAGGGAAAACAGAAGCTTGACTTCCAGCTCCTGCTTCAGGAAGGGTCTGTTGTCCACCAGAGACCAGCTGAACCAGCACTTACACAGCTCCAGTGATGCTAAGCTGGGTCTGGGGGTGTGGAGTTCTCTCTGGCTTTGAGACTTACTCATTGTGTGACCCTGGCAGCTTTCTCCCCCCAGCTCTTGGCCTCCTGTGGAATAAATGGAAGATCTTCTATCTTAATGATAAGCCTTTAGTTAGAAAGATGAGCAATCAGCCCTAGAAACAGAAAGCTAACTAGAAGCACAATTCGTTGGTTTGAAGACAGATGGAGCTGGGTTTTTGGCCTTGAGACATATGCATCACATTATGTGCATCCCAACCTGATAGGATGCTGATGGGGACTGGACTCTCTCAGACCAAGGTGTGAGTGTTTCCCTGCAGAAGAAAACTTTTGAACTAGGTCCCTACCTCCCTAGACGCTCCTTGACTATCAGGGACCCTACTCTGAGGCTCAGCCTTTCCCAGACTTCAGGGATCTGGCTCTGGCTTGCTTGGGAGCACCTCTACCCTGTCTGGCCATAGACTCTGCTGGAATTAGTCAGTCACCATGGCATCATGCAAAAGGCACTGAATTTGGAGTCAGAGGGCCTGCGTGGGAATCCCAGCTCTGAGTGACTTTGAATATGCCCCTTTCCCTTTCCAGGCCTCAGTATTTTCCTGCATGAAAGAAAGGAATTGGGCTAAATAGTCCCTCAAGTTCCTTCTGTCTCTAAAGCTGATGATCCTCTCATATTACCCTGCTGATCCACAAAGCTTATCAGGAATCCTAGAGTCAGACCTCAAAGGCCTCTTCCCTTTGCCTCTCTTCCCATCTCAACTTCCCTCAAATGGGAATCTCCCTTCTGGGCCCAGAGCCCTGGAAGCCTTTGAATTTCTCCTCCCTAACCATTCTATCAAAGGCCAGCAGAGAGTCTGGGTCTGGGGAAATGTTTCTCAACCATATTCCTCTCACTTGCCAGGGAGTGGCTGAATTGGCCCCTCCCCCCTTGGAATAATGAGAGATGGAGTGACCATGGTTTAGTGGTTTGGGATAGGATTGTTGACTTCACTTTATCCAGAGCTGATGTTGCCAAATGTGTATTACCCAGGATGCCTCAATTTCTTCCCCCTTTCCCTTCCTATCTTAACTTTAGTAGTTCCTAAGGCCTGTTCCAAATCTCTCAGCAGAAGGAAGTTTGGGAAGGGAAAGAGGCTTGGTTGGGGCCCCTGGGGGGGGGGAGAATCTGTGCCTATGGGGAAGATGAGAGATAAAGAGACAGAATGGTGGGGGAGCTGCTTCATCTGTCCTCATGCCCCTTGATTGGTCAAGGGTGGGGTTACCCCTATGACTCATAGGAAGAGAACTTAGATCAGGGATCCTTACCCTCTCATCCCCAAGGGATTCATGGATAAATTTCAGAGGGTCTGGGAACTTGTATGGGAAAAAATACATCTTTATTTTGACCTAGCATTTCCTTCAGTTATTTCAAACTACTATTTTGAGGAGTCTATAGACTTCATCAGAGTGCCCAAGGAGTCCATGATAAAAAAAAAAAAGATTAAGAATTCCTGATTTAAAGACCATGCAGTCCAATTTACAGAGAAGCAAACTGAGGCTCAGTGAAGGGCAAAGACTTGCCCAAAGTTATGTGCAGATTAGATAACAGATAAGGCTTCTTTTGTAGGTCCATGTACTCCCAATCTAGTCTCTGGTAACAGAGGGAGTTAAGGTTGCTAGAGACTTCCCACTTGACATGGGTGAGGGTAAACAGCCTTCTGGGATAGTTAGGGAATCAGTTTGGAAGCAGGTTCTCTGCTACCCCTTCACTTTATCCCTGCCCCCTCCACCCATCACCTTTCCTGAACTGCTTCCAATGTCCATGCTCATGAGTTGCCCCATTGAAGATGGGTTAATGAGGAAGGGGAGGGACCAGAGTCTTGACCTCTAGGAGTATCTGGGATAATGGGGGAGATCAGAAGCACTTTCAGGGAGCAGAGGCTAAGAAAGGAAAGGCTATGGGCTAGAGAAGGGCTTTAGGAACTCAGAGAAGGGAGTGATCCTTTGTTGGTCTGGTCAGAGGAGGCTGATGGGGAGGTGGAGCTGCAGCTGTACTTGAAAGGAGGGTTGGAGAAGCAGGGAGGAAGGAGAAGGATATTCAGGGAATGAGGAGCAAAGATCTGGAGGTGGGATCAATTTAGAAGGCATCTGGAATGGTGAGGAGTCTGCCTAGCTGCAACAAAGGTGAGTGAAGGGAACCAAGGCTGGGAAGGGGGCTTGGGATTAGGTGGTGGAAGACTTTGGAGGCCAGGATGGTGAGGACATCCTCTATTCCATAGGCAATGGATAGGCTCTGAGGGATGGAGTTCTGACATGTTCCGACATGGTCAGAAAGAGACTTTAGGAAGATAATTTAGGCAGCATGAGGAGGCTCGGGAGGGGCAGGGAAAGTTTCGTCTTTGCATTGGGATCCTCAGTGCACAGAATAGGGTCTTACACACAGGAGCTGCTCAATAAATGTCTGTTCAACTGGTTTTAGTTTGACTGAATTCAGAAACTGGAGGTAGAGACCAGACAGTAGGTTCCCATCCTCTGGGCATTGTCTTTCCTTCCACACCTAGTGGGGAAGTATGAGTAGAGATTATAGTTCAGAGGTGGGGCCCCCAGGGGCCAGGCTGGAGCTTGGAGGGAGGGCCTAGCTTACAGGCAGCCTGAGTCAGTACACTGAACCCTGAGGACCCCAGCTTCTGCACTTGAGAGACTTCAATCCAAGTAACCAGTAGTCATTGCTCCCCCCAAACTCCTGTCCCCCACTTCTGTGAATTCAGGAAAGTTCTATAAGGTTAGGAGTCCTAGGGCAAGGAGGGAGAGCCTGAGCAAGGTCCTGGCTCTGGTGTCATTAGCACATAATGGTCATGGTCCCTCACTTCACCCCAGGGGTGGCCATTCAGGGACAGTGTGAGCATAGAGACCATTAAGGCAGTGACTTACTTGGAGGTGATACTCGATGCTCCAATAAGCCCTGGCCTGGCCTGATCCAGCCTATAGCTAACTCAGGTCAGACGAGCTTCTGGTCCTATGGGCCTGGGTCCTTCCTCACCTCCCCACTCAATTCAGTCATTTTTCCTGAGTCCCTATGGCCCTAGTCTTGCTTAGGCTCAGTTCCTCTGTGAGGAGGAGGGAAGACCTCAAACCCTAGCCCAGCCCAGTTGTTCTTTAGTTAGGCTGGGGATTCATGACCTGACCATAAGAATAGGAGATACATACATACATACATACATACATACATGTGTATGTATATGTATATATACATATATATGTATACATATATATATACATACACACAAGTGTGTGTATATGTGTGTGTGTGTGTGTGTGTGAGAGAGAGAGAGAGAGAGAGAGAGAGAGAAGCAACTAACTGAGGAATTGGCAACCCTCTCCCCCAAAAGACCTACATTATGAAGGGCCAAAATTAGAATTGCTCAACTGTCTTCAGTATACAGGGATTGCTACCTCTGACCCCAAGAAAAAGAATCAGCCCAGCCCAGGGGAGGCCCATATTTCCTGCATGGCTCAGTCACCATCCCAGTCTCCTGATATATCCTTCTTGGGTCTTTGTCCTTAGGCCTACTTTACCCTTGCCTCCCACTTTGGTCCAAAGTTTGGAATAGAACCAGTCCCCAAGTGATGCCCAAGAGACCATCTGACCCCAGATATCTGTGAACCTCCAGACTTTCCCACCCCCACCCTCAAACCCCTTGGCTGGTGGGCTGTACAAACTGCTGTAAAAACTGCTGTTGTGTGACAATGTGTGCTTAGAGATCATGGCCTTCCCATGGCCAAGACACTATAAGGTACAATATTTATTTATTCTGTTAGTTGGAAAACCAGACCCCAGGCACTTGCCCTTGCCACTGGCCCTACTGCTGGGCTCCCATGTGCCGCATGCCGCTCGCTCTGTGCTGTGTCTTATTTGTCTGTCTGTCCAGCTTCCTGTGACCTTGTGGCTGTTTTTCATACTCCATAAATAAAAGGCAAAAGGCCCAAAGAGGAAGGTCTCAGGTCCTGTTAATTGGGGGTTTGGGAATGGGAGTGTGTGTGTGTGGGAGATGGGACTTTGTCTTAAAAGCTGTTATAGTGAGCCGGGATGGTCTGGGAGTGGGTGTGGGGTGCTCTCAGGGAGCCCCTAGTGGTGGTTATGGGAGGATCAGAGACACACACACACACAAACACACACACATGCACACAGGGAGGGGGGAGAGAGAGAGACAGAGAGAGAGAGAACAGAGATATAGAAACAGCTGAGAAAAGATGAGAGAAGAGTTGGGCAGTGATTTGACAGGAAGATTAGAGAGGCTCTGAGACAAAAGGGGAAGTAGAGGGAGGAGGGGAAAGGGAGCAGGGCTGGAGAATGTGTTCTATGAGGACCAAATGAAATTTGTTTCACTGGTCATCATAATCCTAGGACACGTTTCTTTTTTTAATTCATTAATTTATTTTCAGTTTTCAATATCATCTTTTATAAGATTTTGAGTTCTAAAATTTTCCCCCTCTTTCTCCTCCCCCCTCCCCAAGATGGCATATAATCTGATATAAGCTATACATGTACAATCATATTAAACATATTTCCACATTAGTCATGTTGTGAAAGAAGAATCAGAACAAAATGGGAAAACCACAAGAAAGAAAAAAAATGAAAGTGAAAATAGTATGCTTCGATCTACATTCAGACTTCATAGTTCTTTCTCTGGATGTGGATAGCATTTTCCATTATGAGTCTTTTGGAATTGTCTTAGATCATTGTATTGCTGAGAAGAGCAAGCCTCTGAAAGTTGATCACCTTAAATGTTGCTGTTACTATATACAATGTTCTCCTGGTTGTGGTCACTTCACTCAGCATCGGTTCATATAAGTCTTTCCAGGTTTTTCTGAAGTCTGCCTGCTCATCATTTCATATAGCACAATAATAGTATTCCATTATATTCATGTACCACAACTTGTTCAGCCATTCCCCAATTGCTGGGCATTCCTTCAGTTTCCAGTTCTTTGCCACCACAAAAGAGCTGCTATAAATATTTTTGTATGGGTGGGTCCTTTTCCCTTTTTTATGATTTCTTTGGGATACAGACTAATTCATGTTTCTAGAGCCTGGAAGAGAGAAAGGCAGGAGCAAAGACAGAGATTGGGACAGAAACTGGGTCAAGAGTAGAGACAGAAACAAAAACAAAAAATAAAGATAATCCAAGGATTATTAAACCCATTTTAAAGATCCCAAAAGGTCAGCATTGGAAGGACCACAGAGCCATCTGAGGTCAACTTGCCTCTAATTATGGATTTCTTTGGCAACATTCCCAACAAGTCATCCAGATTCTGCTCCAGTAAAGGACAGTTCCTTCCATCCTATGACAGTTTCCTCTCTTTGGGGACTGTTCTTCACTATTAAGGAGGTTTTTTCCCCCTTACCTCAAGCCTCAGTCTACCTCTCTGAAATATTCACCCATTGTTCTTAGTTCTACCCCTGGGGCCAAGCAGAACAAGTCAAATCCCTCTTCATGTATGATGGTTCCTCCTTCCCCCCCTCCTCCCTGCCCCCCACCAATTCTCTCTTCTCCAGGCTAAACATCCCTCCCTTACTTCTGTTGACTGATCCTTACCTGACATTTGCTTAACATCCTAAGTCACCCTCTTCTGGACTCTCTCCAGCTTCTCAATGTGTCCTTCTTAAAACATGGTGCCCAGAAGTGACCACAACATTCTTTATGGGATCTGATCAAAGCAGGTTATAGTGGTATCATTACTTCCTTAGACCTAGATGCTGGGCATTTTCCAAAGCAGCTTCAGATGAAATTAGCTTTCTTAGTTGCCATAGCACACAGTTGACTCATACTGAGCTAGAAGCCTCTAAAATCTCTGGGTCTGTTTTAACAAGAAACCTGTTGTTCAGTTATGCTGAACAAATCCCCCATCCTGTTCTTGTGAATATGATGTTTTAACCCAATGTAGAATGGTACATTTCTCCCATATCTTTTAAGGTTGGATCCATTGTTCTAGCCTATAATGATCTCTGGGTATCCTACCAACCTACCTACAGCTTTGTTTTACCTGCATTTTTGATGGGTATGATGGCACAGCAGATCAGAGGGGAGGGGACAGGTGTAAGCATTGATTAAGCACTATGGTCCAGGCAACTGTGCTGTTTGTTCGTTTGTTTGTTTGTTTGTTTGAACAAATATCTCATTTGATTCTCACAATAATGCTGGGAGGCATGTGCTATTATTATCTGCATTTTACAGTTGAGGAAACTGAGGCAGACATTAAATGACTTTCCCAGGGTCACACAGCTAGGAAGCGTCTGAGGCCAGTTTGACTCTGGAGTCAGCCTGACTCTAGGTCCAGCTTCGCTGGACTAGAGAGGTGAGACCATTTATCCAGGGTCACACAGCTGTAATGAAGAACCCATTGCCACCTTCCCCACCTCATCCTGCCTCCCCAAAATGCTTGGCTGCAGATTCAGTCAAAGGAAAGCCTCCTTCAGGAGATCAGCATGGCCCCCCTCAAAGGGCATTGGGCTACTCTGAGAGCTAGCAAGTTCCTCCTCTTTGGAAGTCTTGGAGTGGTTGCTGCACATGGGCTTACTGGACACGTTGTCAAGGAGATATTGGTCTTGATGTTCTGTGTGCCCTGATGTTGGGTGATTCTAGGATTTTACAGCTAACAAAACAGGTTCAGAGAAATTAAATGACTCCACGGAGGTTCCAAAGCTAGGGAGTATTCAGTGAAGCTAGAAAGGCTAGGGGCTTCTGCCTCCCCCCACCTCACCCTCACCCCCAAGGCTCTTTTCATTGAATCACAAGCCTGAGGAAAGATGGGAGTGGGAGGAGGCTGTCTGCACAACTAACTCCTGTCACTCCAGATGTGAAATGGAAACTCTAAAATAAGGCAACAACCAGATTCTGTTGGCAGGGGATTTCTCCATGGGGCAGGGGGATTGTGTGTAGAAGGAGGGGCCTGCAGGGAGCAGAGAGGGGTTTGGCCACAAACAGCCTCCCCCTGCCTTGTCCATATTCCTTCCTCTAACCAATTGGAGGAGAAGTGGCTGGGGAAGGGAGCACTACCTTATTTCCCAGTCACTCTGGTGCTGTTCCTGGGAAGGAGTGGGGGTGGAATGTGGCAGGAAGGGGGCAGTTCTGGGTAGGGAGGGACAGGTCCCTTCCCAGGGCCCCTTTCCCAGAGAGCTCCCACTCCCACCTCCCAATTGCTTTTGGCTTCTGGGCAAACAGATGAGGAGGCTGCACTCTCTGCCCCGCCCCACCCCACCCCCCTGCCAGGTCTGTCTGAGCTCCCAACAAAGACCACTCTAAAGGGCTGAGGGGGTGAACATGGGGGGTGGGGGAACCTGACACCTGAGGTTTTGCCCACCCCTACTCTCAGGCCCAGACTGATGGTCTGCCCCGCCCTGAGGCAGGAATGTGTCTGAGGGGCCCAACCTGACCTACTTTCAGTCCCATTTGGGGGCCAGTGGTCCCAGAACAGACCCCAGCCAGCACAGACAAATCCTACAATCACACAGTCACACATAGACCAGTCTTGGCTGGAAGGAATGAAGAAACGAAACACACACTTAAATGTCTACTATGTGCCAGACACTGTGTTAAGTTCTTTATAAATAATTCATATGGGGCAGCTAGGTGGCATAGTGGATAGAGCACTGGCCCTGAAGTCAGGAGGACCTGAGTTCAAATTTGGCCTCAGACCAAACACTTGACACTTACTAGCTGTGTGACCCTGGGCAAGTCACTTAACCCCAATTGCCTAAAAAAAAAAATTCATATGATCCTCACATCAACCCTGAGAGGTGCATGCTATTATCTCCATTTTACAGTTGAGGGAACTGAGGCGGACAGAGCCTAACTGAGGTCCTACATGCAGGAGGCCACAAATAGCTTTACTCCTGCCTTGTCCATATTCCTTCCTCTCACCCTGGAGGAGAAGCAGCTGGGGAAGGGAGCCCCACCTTATTTCCCAGTCACTCTGGTGCTGTTCCTGGGAAGGAATGGAGGTGGAATGTGGCTGGATTTTTGAGTGTTTGAGTCTGGATTTGAATTCAGGTCAGGCCAAGTTCTGTATGGTTCTCAGAGAATGGATAACCTACTCACCAGCTATGCACCTCTCTGGGTGATAGAATTAGTCTCATTTATCTTATTAGTCTAAGATTGTCCTTTCCAGAAGAAGAATGAGACACCTGGGTGAACTTCCCATCACTAGATGTGTTTAACAGAGCAGAAGTGACCAGCATGGATTTATACACATCAAAATAACTCTGACCCCAGCTTCTCCTTACAGGAAGTCCCATTTCCTCCCTGAACCTACAATATTTCACTGAATCCTTATTCCATGACCTTGGAGCCAACCACCTACACAAGCAGGGAAATATCTCAAAGTATTCAGTGTTTTAATTCTTTGCATGGAGGAGACAATAATGTGTAATAGCATATGTACCACATGGCTGCATGCCAATGCTTTCTCCCAACCAATATACAGGCATGTTTCCCAGGTACTTATGGATGCAGTTCAAGGTAGCTAGGCTTAGCTGGGCATTCTGGATCGAGAGACCCCCCAATATGGGAGCCACCTGAAACTCTCGTGATGCATGAATTCTGTCTTCAAGTATTTTATCCCTAGAAGAGGGATCAGACTTGTTCTTCTTGGCTCTAGAGGAATGAACGGAAATTGCAAAAATGCAGATTTACGCTCAGCATTAGGAAAACCCTTCCTCATAGTGCTAAGACTTTTTGGACCCTCCCAGTTAGTAGTTCCTAACTGGAGTTACACTGTATCATTTAACTCCCTCTCGCACTAGAAAGCTTTCCTAGGTTCTAAGTACTCCGTGGGTCAACATGTCCTTGAAACCATGGCTCGTGAAGCCCCCACTGCTATGTTTCTTTTCCCATCAAACCAGAAAACATATTAGTTTCAAGCAAAAGGTATTTCATTAAACAACAGAGCTAAATAACTGACAGTAAAATTTGTAGTCCCTCCTATCCCCTTCCCCCAGACACCCAAAGGTACCCTCTCCTACCAGTTACCACATCTGAAAAGAACACAAGTCTGGAATTGCACCTGGTTCCCTGCCCTTGAAGCAACTTGGGGAGTTCATAACATAAGTTAGGAGAAAAGATACAGACATGACTAATATAGTAGGAAGTAGCCTGGGCTAATGGTCATGGGGGGGGTGTCCACTCAGTGGAGAAAGATGGAGAGTTCCTTGGGGACTGGTGGTCAGGGAGGACTTACTGTTGGAGTTGAGATTTGAATGGACCTGTCATTGTGGGCAGGATTTTGATAGTCTCAGCAGGGGTGGGGGTCGGGGGAGTGGTAGGACATTCCAGACTGGGAAGCAGACCCAGGCCCATGGTGTCCACTCTCTTAGCTTACATAAAATGCTCTGGGCTCATCCTTGTCTCACAATGACCAACAAGACCAGAGCAGACCCCCCTCCCCCCCTTAGCTTCTTCCTGTCTCTGAGAAATGGAATCTTTCAGCCACTCCCCAAGCCATTCAGCTTCAAACCTCTCAGAGATCTCCCATCCCTACTCACTGCAGACCCCTTAAGTTGGTCATCCCTTGTTAGGGAGGCTATGGAGGTGGTTCTAATATTGGCCTGAGGCTGGACTCCAAATTTCTGAGATGCCTTCCTGAAATTCTGCAGCTCAATCCACCCAGAAGAAATATAGTGTGGAGTAGGAATGTCCTTAAGTGATGACCTAGCCTCTCTTTGTACACCTCTATTGACAGAGAACTCATTATCTAAGAAGGCAGTTCATTCTCTTCTTGTAAAGGATAAAATGATGGGAAGTTCTTTGCTATGTCAAGCTGAAATCTACATCCATACAGGTGTCCCACTTTTCTTGGTCCTAGTTCCCCAAATTTCTACTGTTTCTAAAAGCCAAGCCCCTTTGCCTCGTTATTCCCTTAGCAAGGCAACAACCACATAGGGGAGGGCTTAGGGCAGGAACAGAGACAGAGGGTGGGTCAGACAGTCATAAAGACTGGGGCAGAGGCAAGGACTAAAAGAGAGAAGGGCTGGGGCAGAGAAAGAGAGGGAGACCGACATTAGGCTTAGGGTAGAGATAGAGAAAGAAACAAAAAACAAAGACAAGATGAAGCACGGGTCCACGCAGACAGAGACAGAGGTAGGTGCTAGGGCAGGTATGGGTGAGGCATGGAGGGATGCAAGGACAAGCTCCCTTCTTGCCTCTGTTGTTGAGGATTTCAGAGTAAGTTTCATAAAACCCTTTACAAAGAGCAAAACAGGGCCTAATGTTCCTGCTTGCATGTGGGACTAATGGTCTCCTTTATTTCTGGGAGAGGATTCCCCCACTCCCCCCATCCCCACCCCAACACACACACACACACACACACACACACACAC
>NW_020954603.1:1200656-1251462 GCF_900497805.2 Vombatus ursinus
ACACACACACACACACACACACACACACACACTTCCTTCCCCCTCCCCCTGATTGACACCTCTTCTTGGAAAGGGCTTGTGTTTCACTCTAGGCTCTTGTATGGATGTGGGTGTGAGAGAATATGTGTATGTGGGGGGGGGGAGTGGGGGAAGGTGTGGGTTTGGGCCCCAAGCACAAAGTACCTCATTGTTCCCTAGCCTTCGCAGGAAGGCCCTACCTACTGCCCAGAATCCCACGGGCAGAATTGCCACCTTTGGGTGTCTCTGACAGCTCCAGAGTCTTGAAAGGCCAAATCCATTCTCCTGCTTCCATTCAGAACTTTGGGGAGGGGGAAGGGAAGGTAGCCTATTTGTGTCCCCTCTCCCTTTCAATATGTAACTTTCGGGGAAGAAAGAAGAGGAACTGTCTCCCTGTATCAGGCGACTCAGAAATGTAAATTTAGAAGTGAAACAGGTCTCGAAAGTCATCTACAGAGATAGACACTGAAGCTCATTCATGCTCATACAGGTAAGAGTTCTGGAACTACACTCTAGGTTCCTGGACTCTTCCATCTAACACATTCTGTTGTTGTTCAGTCAATTTTTTTTCCAGTTGTGCCCAACTCTAGGCAAAGACACTGGAGTGGTTTGTCATTTCTTTCTCCAGCTGATTTTACAGGTGAGGAAACTGAGCAAACAGGGTGAAGTGACTTGCCCAGGATCACACAGCTAGTAAGTGTCTGAGGCTGGATTTGAACTCCCATCTTCCTGACTAGAGGACCAGTGCTCTGTGTGCTATGGCACCCCTTGGTGGCCCTATTGCCTTTGTGGTTAGTCATAAACAAGGACTTTCCCCAAGGAAAAGGATTCTTTGACCCAAAGGGTGATGTGGTGGAGTCACTATTCCTTTTAGAAAAAGATGGGACAGATGAATCAGAAGACTTGGGTTCAAGTACACTTCCTGTGATTCTTTACCTGGGTGACCTTGGTCAAGTCATTTTCTCTCTGGGGGGGGGCCTCAGTTTCCTTAACTGTATAAAGAGGGGGCTGGATCAGATGTTCCCTTTAAAGCTATAAACGAAGCTATGAATAAGGTCCTAGGACCACCTCCACTGTCTCCTACCTCTCTGTCTTTGCTCCCTTTCCTCTTCCTCCCATCTCCCCTAACCCGAAGCCCCAGATACTTCTCAAGACTTTCTGAGGTTATTTACCCTGCTGATCCCCCTCACACCTCCTGAATGGCTCTCCCCTCCCAAACCATGGCTCTCCTGTCTTGGGGACCCACCCACATTCCCGACTTGAATCTCAATCTCCTCCAATCTCTTCAGCCCCTACCTGATCTCAAGGGGCCAAGAATCTCAGACTGGACCCTTCAGGTATCAGGGGGAAGTAGACCCTGGAGATCCCTTTCTGCACGCTATTTACAACAGGGTGGTGGGGCAGGGGGAAAGGAAAGACCTCAGCACAGAAATTCCTCCACGTGAAGATGCCAAACACCCCTCTGCCTGGCCTGGGGGTGTATTTGGGACTGTGATGTCTGGGAATTCTTTTCTCATTGTCCCTCAGAGGGTATCACCTCCAGGACCCCTGGCAGCACACGACTCCCCTCAGCAGGTCCCCTACCTGGTGCCCACCCAGGGGGCTTAGTCCTATTGGGTGGCCCAATCCTTGGACTCTTATAGGCCAGCCCCCTGTTACAGACAGAGAAGTAGGCAGGCACATACTGTTGGTGAAGGCATACCTGACATACTCCCACATGATCTACACACACATACACGGGACACCCATGACTGACACACATGTGACAGGCACACACATATAAAAGAAGGCATAATAATTAGACCAATAGCGGCTGGGTAGCTTCTGATTGGGGTGGGTGGGGGGAGGCTGGGCTGGGCCTATTAAGCTGATGGCTGCCGGCCCTAATCCCCTGTGCCAGGCTGGGGGTGTGTGTGTGTGTTGGGGGGGATGGGGCCCCGCTGGGCTGTAATTTCACGCTGAAAGGCCTGATGGCGCTTCCTGGGGACTGATCCTTTCTGGATCAGAAAACGCACTTCCCTTTGTTACAGGGGGAAGGGAGGGGGGGGTTTTATTATCTTCTTAACTCTTTGTGTGCCAGCCAAAGGCAACCCTCCTTCCCTCAATCCCTGGTACCCCTCCTCATCCAAGTTCTCATCTTGGTCTCCATCTCAGTTTCCATCCAAGCTCTCTGGGACAGACAGGTGCAGACCTCACCAGGAATTTCCTGGCCCTGGCAGCACCGACCTTCTCCTCATCACCCTCCATGGTAGACTTTTCTGTTTAGAGTCATTTTTTAAAGGAATTTGGAGGGGTTTGGGGGAGAGCTCAAGCAAGTCACTGCTTTTTCCATGGCAGACTATTCTGACTCCCAATGGGGGAGCTCTAGGGAAGAACTGAGGACTCCTGGTGTGTGTGTGTGTGTGTGTGTGTGTGTGTGTGTGTGAGAGAGAGAGAGAGAGAGAGAGAGAGAGAGAGAGAGAGAGAGAGAGAGAGAGAGAGAGAGAGAGACAGAGAGAGAGAGAGACAGAGAGAGAGACAGAGAGAGATCTCCGCTAGTCAGCCAGTCCCTATGTTACTGTGGCCCACAAGTGACAGTTGATGCTGGGATCTGTCCCTAGCACCACACTCCCATCCTCTTGCTGCAGTTTGAACTTATGAGCTGCCCCTTCCCCATTTCCCTCCCCCTCCTCACCTCAAGCTTTATCAAGGCCTCAGCTCTTCTGGCCCAATGATTCCAATTCCTGTTCAGCAGGTTCCTGCTGACCTGCAGGAGAAGACCCATGGAGTGTGTGTGTGTGTGTGTGTGTGTGTGTGTATGTGTTGCTCTTCCTGTGCTCTTACTGCCTCTCCCCACCATCTTCCTCAACTCTCCCTCCTCAGCTCTCAGCCCCCAATCCTCCAACCAAATTTTACCATTCTGGCCCAGTAGAAAGGGTGCCTGACTTGGACAGAAGAAACAAATTCAAATCCTGTCTCTCACCCTTACTAGTTATTTGACTCTGGGAAAGTCCTTCTCCTGCTCTGAGACTCATTCTGCCACTCTGCAAACTGAAGGGGTTCAGTATGATGGATTCCAACAGATCCTTCCCTTTCACCCATGATTCCATAGGAGCTTGGATAATCCACGCCTTGGATAGCAGCTGCTTACCTTCTCCTTCAAGTGTTTACCCTCCCCCCCGCCCAGGCCAGGCCACCAGCCCAGGGTCCAGGAGTTGAGTCAATGGCTGCTTCCACTAACCAAGGGCACCACAGGGCAGGCTGCCCCTCCCTTTTTCATGAGGACCCCCATCTCAGTAGGGCATTGGGAAAGGACTTAAGCTTTGCTCTCCAGAAAGGGTTCTTCTTTGACGCCTGCCTCTTTCTGTCTGTTTCCCACCCTCCTTCCAGAGGCTCACGAGTCTCCCCTTATGGAAGACACTGCCCCCGCCTTCCCCCTTCCCAGTTTTAACATCAGTTCCTCTTAGAATCTGAGACAGGAGAGTACCAGAGCTGGGAGGTATCAGGGTTGTTGAAGGGCTCAGGGATCATGAAATCCTGGACAAGTTGAAGGCACTGGGCATGTTTAGCCTGGAGAAGAGGACTCTAGGGGGTCATGACAGCTGTCTTCAAGTATCTGAAAGGCTGTCACGGAGAGGAGGGATTAGTCCTCTTCTGCTGGGCCCCAGACAGCTGAAACAGGAGCAAAGTGGAGAAGTGTCAGGAAGTCAGGGACATCAGCAGAACCCTGAATACCACTCCGAGGTGGCTCCCAGTGGAAGACGCTGCTTGGAAAGGTCTGGAGCTCGCTCTGCATGGAAGTCTTCAAGCAGGGGCTTGAGGACCCTTTGTAGGGGATATTGTAGAGGGATCCCTGTATAGGTGGGGCAGGACCAGGTGCCTTAGAAGGCTTTTTCGGCTTTGATCTTTGGTAACCTGAAAATGTAAAAGGTTAGAGATGAGAGGGACTTGAGAAAGCATTAAAACCAAGACCTTCATGTACTTGTTGGGAAACGGAAGTGCAGAAAAGGGAGGATGGCTGGTTGTCCCAGACAGTCTTTGGATATGGAAGCAGAGCCAGGACACTCGAACCCGGGTCTTTGGACTCTATTCAGGGCTTTCTCCCCTTCTGGCCCTTGGCGGCCTCCTCTCCCCATCTCTCTCCAGCTCTCTGGGCACTGAGCCGCCTCTCCCTAAAAACCCAGGCCCCATTAGGAGAAAGCCCCTAACTTTTATTTACACTTCCGAGTCTTAAACACTATTAACAAAAGCCACTTAATTCAATTATATTCCCCTAACCGGTTGCGGCGGCGGCTGAGACTGCGGCTGAGGCGGAGGCGACAGTGGCGGTGGCGGCTCAGCTGCCTTGGCCCCCTCCCCCTTCCTCTGTCTCCCCTTCCCCCCCTCTCCCCCTCCGCCCCCTCCTCCCGCATTGTCATTGTGTTGAGCTAATGAGGTAAACTCAAGCGCTGGCTGTCCCCCTCGACAGGTTTATGAGAATTTAATAAAGCGTGGCCGGCCCCAAATGAGCTGCCCCCGCGTGCGAGCGAGAGCCAGAGCCAGAGCGAGAGAGAGAGAGCGAGAGAGAGCGAGCGAGAGCGAGGAGCGCCGAGTGCCAGCGAGCCCACAAAGCACCGCCCGCCCGTGCGTCCTCTCCGCTCCAGGCCGTCCCGTCCGCGTCAGCGTTTTTTGGCTGCCCGGAGCTGCAGCCTCCCTCTGCCAGGAGCTAACTACATCGCCCCCGCCCCCCGCCCCGGGGATGGGGAAAGGAGGCGGGGGGAAGGGAACGCAGGGTGGGGGAGACGGGACATAGGAAGAGTCCCTGGGACTCCCAGCTCCCCAGGTCCGCGTCCTAGGCTCTGGCCATCATCCTCCCACAGTCAGTCAGTCCGTAGGTATAGTGCCAAGGTGCCAGGCACTGTGCTAAAAAGCGGGGGAACACCACGAAAGGCAAATACAAACCAAAAAAAACAAACAAATCATGGACCCTACCTCCCCCCCCCCCCCCCCCGCCAGCAACTCCCATTCTAATGGGAGAGATGTCCTGTAAATATCTAGATACATTCCAGATATGTACAGTGTGAATGGGAGGTAATCCCACAAGCGGAAATTATTAGTAAGAGATAGGGTGGGGTAAACCTTCTAACAATGACAAGAAGTCGAAATTTGAGTTGAGTTCTGAAGGCAGCCAGGGAAGTCAGGAGGTGTAGGTGGGGAGAGAGAGCATTCCAGGCATGGGGTACAAACAGGCTTGTCCCAGGTGCAACTGGTCTGTAGAATGTGTGGAGAAAGGAAGCAAACAAACAATTAAGCACCTATTATGTGCCAGGTACTGTACCAAGCTCTTTAGGAATATCATCCCAGGTGATCCTCACAACAACCCTGGGAGAAGGGTGCTACTAATAGCCCCATTTTACAGATGAGAAAACTGAGGAGGACAGAGGTTAAGTGACTTGCCTAGGTCTGGAGTCAGATTTGAACTGAGGTCTCCCCAACTCCAAGTGCAAAACTCTTATCTACTGTGTCATCTAGCTGCCTAGGAGGCTAGAGGGGAGTCAAATATAAGGGGACTGGGGAGGTAGGTAGAAGCCAGGTCATGACGAACTTTAAATGTCAAACAGAGGACCTTATATTTGATCCTGGAGGTAATAAAGGTCAACTTGAATTTATTGATCAGAGCCACTGACATAGTCATATCTACATGTTAGAAAATCACTTTGGCAGCCAATCAAAAAATGGGTTGGGCTGGGAAGACAGTTGAAGCAGGTTACTGCCTACTAGTCTAAGCTAGAGGTGATGAGGGCCTTCACCAGGGTGATATCGGTGTGAGTGGAGAGAAGGGGACACGTGAGAGATGCTGTGAAGGAAGAATAATAAGATTTAGCAACGGATTGGATATTTTGGGTGAGTGGATGAGAAGAGGTACAGATGACACCAAGGTTGTACGTCTGGGTGACTGGGAGGGCAGTGATGCATTGGACAGTAATAAGAAGAGGGGAGAGTTTGGGGGAAAAGAAGGAGAAAGATTTTTGTTTTGTTTTGTTTTCAGCCAGAGACAAGGTTTATTAAAACATCCGTCATATTGGGCAAACTCTTAAGGAATCTAAGCATTTGTATTGCTAATGCAAGGGGGCCAGATTTTAAGAATCTGAGCAACTTAATGGAGACAAGAAGGACCTTATACACAGAAAGACTATGGGAGGGATCTAGGAGTGGCCAAGTAGTCTGCAGGTAATAGAATGACAGAGACCTGGACCACTTGGCCAAGGGAGAATGGAGCCTAGCTAGGATTAAGGGTAACAGAATTGGGAGATTGGACATAGGTGATATCAAAAGTCCAGTTGATGGGATTATAGCCTCAGGCAAATGCCCAAGATTTGGTTACATGGTAAAGTCCAGGTTTTTCCTTTTTGGGGACCAGATCCCAAAGACATGGTCTTTTCCTTTTAGGGGTTCAGATCCCATCCCCATCATTCCCCCCTCAAACAAATGGGACCCAAATTCTTTTGGGGTAAGGGATGAAGGTCTTGGCCTCTGAAACTGCTTCCTGCTGGCAAGGGGCATAGAACTGTCCCTGCTTCGAGAGGGTCCCAAAGAGGTTGCCTGAAATTGAGCACAGGCTTTGTCCCATCGTCCCCTGGATTCATCCTGTGCTCAGTTCCAGTCAACGTCTTTGGGATCCCCTTGAGGAGAAATATTTTACATATTGAATTTGAGGTGCCTGGTGGACATACAAATGCAGATGTTCACTAGATAGTTGGAGATGTAGGTCTATAGCTCAGAAGAGATATTAGGGCTGCATACACAGATCTGGGAATCACTCGTTCTATGTTGATAACTGAACCCATGGAAGCTAATGAGATCACCAAGTGAGAGAGTATAGGAGGAAAAGAGAAAAGGGCCCAGGAAAAGCTTGGATTGATATTCATCATTAGTGGGCATGAGATGGATGTAGAACCAGCAAAGGAGACTGAAAAAGAGCAGTCAGACAAAAAGAGAAGAACCAGTTATTATCCAGTGTACTCCAACACCTTCAGCTCACTACCTACTGAGTAAATACCTGCCACCACCGGATGACTCTGAGTTAGATGGAGCTCTGAGTTTCATTGTTTGACCCTCTGACTCTGGGGAACCTCCATGCTTTACTCTGAAATTCTCTCTCTGGAGCACCCTCCTTCACATGAGTCTGGTGAAAAGCTCTCATGGCCTCCCAAAACTTTTCTTCTTCAGGCTAAATACCCCAGCTCCTTCTCTAAAGCCTCCCATAGCTATGGTCTTCAGGTCCATCATATTCTAGTGAGCTCTCTAAAACCTAGTGGGAGAACGGATGCACTCAGCTCAGCTTGGGCTGGGGAAGAAAAGAGGGAGGCATTGGCATGGCACTAGGAGTGAGGCAGAAGGGTTCTTCCATCTCAAACCTTCTAGGGTACTAGGGCCCCCAACCCTTGCTGGGGGTGCACCCTGAAACTTGGGGGCCAGGACTTGGCTGAACTGGAAGCCTCCATTTCCCCCCTGCCAGGGGGAATTTGTTTCTGGTTTTCAGAGTGACTCCCCTCTCTGCCCAGATGCGAGTCACCAAGGGAATGGGTCACCTTCTTCAGGGAATTCCAGAACTTATTTAGTTCAATGCGTCCATTTTACAAAGGGAGAAACAGCCCTTGAGAGGCAGAAGTTCACACTATATGCTATAAACAGAGCCTGGACCAAAACCAGAACTTTATCCCTCCCTCCCTGACTTCTCTCCTTTCTTTCTTCTTTCTTTCTCTTTTCTTTTTCTCTCCTCTCTTTCTTTCTCTTCTCTCCTTTTCTCCCTTTCTCCCTGCCCCTCTCTCCTTCTTTCTTTTTCTCTCTTCTCTTTCTCCCTTCTCTCCTCTCTCCCTCCTCTCTTCTTTTCTTCTTCTTCTTCTCTCTCTCCTCTCTTTCTCTCTCCTCTCTCTCTCTCCCTCTCTCTCTCTCCTCTCTTTCTCCCCCCCCTCCTCTCCTCTTGTAGGGCTTGTAGAGCTTAGATTTGGAAGATGTCTCAAAGACCCCCTACTCCAAACCATTCCTTTTATAGAGGAGGAAGCTGATCCCCAGGGAGGGGAAGGGGCAGGACTCAAAGTTACACAGTAGATGAGCTGGAATTCAGACCCAGGTCTTCTGATACCAGGTCTGGTCCTTTCTCCCAGAATGCTACATTCTCAGGGATGCAGAGGCTTGTCCCTCCACTCTCCAAGTTTCATGCTTTGTGTCTCAGGTTCTAGGCTTCCTGCAAAGCCTGGCTCAAAGCTGCCATCCTGGCCTTTCTGCCTCTCCCCAGCCTTCACTTTCCCTTCCCTCACAACTTACCACCAGACAGCCTATAGCCTAGGCCTCACTTACCTGCTGGCATTTATTTCATTCCTCTCCAAGGGTCTCCAGGCTGTTAGTTTTGTTCATTTTACCCCAAGTTGGGGATCCCTTCCTCCTGTCCTCAGGAGCTTGGAGCTGAGCCCAGCCAAGCTGAGCCAAGGACTGAGCCCCTAGGGCTCTCTAGCCTTGAAAGATTCATTACTTCTCCCATTGACATCTCCTTTCCCACTAAACTGTGCTTTCCCAAGAGCAATGTAGACTCCCCAAGATTGTGCACTGGACAGTGTGCTTTGTTGTACAGTGCACTGGCTCTTGAGTCAGAGGCCTGGGTTTTGAGTTCTGCCTCTGATTCTTCCTCCCTGGGCAAGTCAGCTCTCTGATCCTCAGTTTCCTTTTACGTAAAATGAGAGGTTTGGGATAGCTAGCCTGTGAGGGCCCTTACCATGGCCTGATGGTTGTGTGACCTGGGGCATGTGCTTTCTCTTTTCAGATCTTTATTTTCCTCATCTATAAAATGAGGAAGTTGGATTGGTTTTAAGATCATATCCAATAGTTCCAAGAGCTTTCCATGTTTTCTATTGGCTTCCTGAAAGCTACATCAGTGGAATTGAACACCATCCCAGATAATACAAAACAGTAGATAATTTACAATGTAGATTTGGTAGTGAACATCTTTTTAGTTTAAAAAAAAATTCAGAGGATTCTCCCTCCCAGGTAAAAGTTACAATTTGGTGTCTGCCTTCTCTGAGCAGACTAGGACCAGAACCAGGCTTGTGGTTAGCCTATGAACAGAATTAGGGCTCAGTCTTTGATCAGAGTTTGGCTCAGTCTGTCTGGGACCAGGGTTAGGGTTCAGTTTCAGTCTGAGATTTGGGGAGAAGATTTACTAACCCCCTCCCTCCCCAGAATTAGAATAGGCCTCAGGGTCATCTGGTCCAACCTATATCTGAAGAAGAATTCTCTGCTCCCCACAAGAGTTCCCACAAGTAGTCCCCCCACCAACAACTCCAGGGAGAAGTGCTTGCACCAACCCCCTCCCCCCCATGACTGCTTCTTCCATTCCAGGCCAGCTCTCATTGTTAGGAAGTTTTCCTGACACCCAGCCAAAATCTGCCTCTTAGTAACACCCTCCCTCCTTCTCTCCCTCTCTCTCTTCCTAATGAACAAGGCTAATCCCTCCTCCACTTGACAACCCTTCAAATACCTGAAGACAGCTCTCATGCCCTGCCCCACCACCCTGCCCCTGCCCCCAAGCTTTGAAACCTGCCCAAATTGTGCAGCAGCTCCTCCTAGGACATGGGCTCAAAGGCCTTCCTCAATCTGCTTGCCCTCCTCTGGACTCTCTCCTCCTTCCTGTGTCCTTTCTAAATAATGGTGGCCAGGGCAGAGTACACAGAGGTCTAAGCCCTCATCCTGACCCATGTGAATGCTCAGGGTGAGAAAAGTCTCTGAAGTTTCTTTGGTTCTCAGCTAAGGTCAAGCTCTGTCTCCAGGTGTGGACCCCAAGCGCCACCTGGTGGGCAATCTTTGTCAACACAACCTGGTGGGCAAGCATTGGGGAATGCTATGGTTTAGGTTTAGACTAGTCTCAGTCCTACAACCTTGGGAGAAAAGAGGGGAGGGCCTGAGAGAGTATCTAGTCAACCTCCCACTCTCATTTTTTCAAAGGAGGAAAGTGAAGCTCGGGAGCCTTGAGTGAAATTTTCCCAACTCCTATTATTTACATTTCCAGGGGCCCCTCCAGGCTATGTCTAAGGATAGGACACCTCTAAAGGCTACATAGTAGCACAGAGGTGGCAAGGCCTTCGGTCTCCCTGCCTGCTGAGCCTGCCTGGCTCCTGTGGATGTCCAGTTACAGTCCCTGTCTCCTGTGCCCTCAGGATTCTAGTATCTACTTCCCTTTGTCTCCCCTGCCCCTTCCAATAGTCTCCCAGAGGACCATAAAGAACATTTTGGGGTCTTATTCACAAAATGTGCAGAAAGTGCTCCAGTAACTGGACAGGGAGATTGGTATGCTGTAGTGAGTAGATTGATGGCCCAGGAAGACCTGGCTTTGAAATCCCCCCTGACTAGCTGACTGACCACTGGCAAATCTCTTTATCTCTCTGAGCCTCAGTTTCTTCCACTACATGGGGATAATGATGACTGGTAGTACCTGCCCCATAGAGCTTTCATGAGGCCCAGATAAGATAATACACATGAAGAACTTTATAAATTTCAAAGTGATGCGTAAATATTCCTATTATGAAAGGGCACTGACCCTGGCATTCAAGGTCTTCTTCCATCTTGGTCCAACCTCCTTGTCTAGTTATAGATCAAACTATTCTCCTCCATGTATTCTGTTTGGGTAACTGTTCTGGGACCATGCTTCTGTCTCTGTGATTGAGCTGCTCCCCAAAGGGCTTTCCCACATCAGAGTCAGCCTCAGGTACTCTTTTTCATGAAGTCTTCCCCCAGCCCCCTCCTCCCATTCCCATAAAAGGTCTTTCTCCCTCTCTCCAGGTTTCTCACAGCCCTTGGCAAGGACTTTCTTTGCCTTGATCTCACTCCCACAGGGGCAGTTACTTGTGTCTCACTTTTGTAGTTCCTTGAGAGCAAATCTCAAATCTTTTTGGGTGCTTAGAGCTGAACCCAAGACTTTGTACACAGTAGGTATGATAAAGGCTTGTCACCTTAAATTGGGCAGCACCTAAATCCCTCAAGCTATTTGATGGGGCTACTTTGGAATTTGAGTTAGCTCCCCAAGTCAAGCTCTGCCTATGACCCTCTTGGGGCAGGAGCCCCACACCAGCAGCTCATTCAAATTCCCATGTCCTCCTGGCCTCTTCTTGACCAAGACAACATCAGGAAATGCAAACAGGTAAGGACAGGGCTCCTGTCTCCTCCAAGGCAATTAACAAGCATTTATTCAGACTTACTATATATCAGGCCCCTACGTGGCACATTGGATAGAGTACCAGGCCTGGAGTTAGGAAAACCTGAATTACAATCTCACTTCAGATGCTTACTAGCGGTGAGATCCTGGGTAAGTCATTTCTGTTTGCCTCAGTTTCCTCATTTGTAAAATGAGCTGGAGAAGGAAATGGCAATCCACTCCAGTTTCTTTGCCAAGAAAACCCTAAATGGGGTCAAGAAGAGTCAGACACAATTGAAACAATGGAAGAACAACATACTATAGGACGGGATTAGGAACTAAATTGGGGCAGGTGGGTGGTGCAGTGGGTAGAGCACTGAGCTTGGAATCAAGAGTCTGAAAGGACTGAACAACAACAAGGATATATCAGGCACTGTGCTAAGGACTGTCCTTGCCCTCCAGGAGTTTACATTCTATTGGTAGGAGACAACAACAAAAGAGAGATGAAGTTATGGGGGTAGGTACCCTGCCTGGGAGCATGAAATTGAAGTCTAGAGTCAAGAGCACAGCCAGGAAAGGGATGAAGCACAGCCAGTGTGAGCCCATCCCCCAAGATGAAGGCAGGTGGAGATAATTCACTGATGCTAGAAGCAGCTATGATACCTGTCTCCCCAGTATCATACGCTGTCGGCCAGCCTGGGAACAGAGGCTGTGGTAAAGCATTTTCAAATGCTTTGCTAACTTAGCTAATCTTATAGAAAAGTGGAGAGATGGTGACCAGATGATATGGGACAAGTAGATGGACTTGGAATGGTTTAAGTGACCAGACCTAAAGAGGTATTGAGAATGGTTCAGTGTCAACATGGCAAGAAGTCTACAGTGGAGTGACTCAGGGATCAGTCATTTTAAAAAACACACATTTTATCATTGGAAATGTGTGTAGGCAGCATCTTTATTAGATATGAGAGAGACAGAGACAGAGAGAGACAAAGAGAGGAGAGAGAAAGAGAGAAGGAGAAAGAGAAAGAGGCAGAGAGAGAAAGAGAGACAAAGATTCAGAGAGAGGAGAAATAGAGAGGGGAGAGAGAGAGAGAGACAGAGAGAAATGTTATCATCTAGATGTTAAAGTCAGGATTCCATTGAATCTCACCCCACTTGCCCTCTGTCCCAGCTCTAAGATGCATTTTAAAATGAAAAAAGATATTTAATAATGATATGTATATATATCAATATATATTTATATCATTTACACTTTACACTTGGGTTTAAACAATCCACTTCTGAAGAATAAGATGGGGTAGTCATGATCCAGCAGAAATTGGTTCCAAAAAAGTTCTGGAGGTTTGAGTGGACTGCAAGCTCAATCTGAGTCAGTGATGGAGATGAGGCAGCTCCAAAAGCCCACTGCATCTTGGGTTGCCTTCACAGGGGTGGAGTTTCTAGGAAGGAGGAAGTGAAAGTCCCTCTTCCATCTGCCCTGGTCAGACCATCTGCCCTGGTTTTATGTCCAGTTCTGGGCCCCACATTGGAAAGGACATTCTTGAACCAAGAATCCAAAAGAGGATGGCAAAGGCCCCAAGTCCATGCCATATCAGGGTCAGTCAGAGGGTGTTTAGCCTGGAGCAGATTCGAGGGGAACATGATCATTTTATCCAAGTGTTTGAAGAAAAATTTGAAGAAAAATTAGACTTGGTCTGCCTGGTCTCAGAGGACAAAACCAGAAGTAATGGGTAGAAGTGCCCCCCCCAAAACAGCAAATTTAGGCTTGAGACCAGGAAATAGTTTCCTAACCAGTAGAGCTAGCTAAGATATTTAAAGCCTCCAGATATATGGTAAATCCACCTGCTCAGTCAATCTCATTGTTCCCTTCTTGATTCAGAGAGGTGTCCATACCTCAATAATGGAATGGATTACCTCTGGAGGCATGGTGTGCTCTCTTCCCCACTAGAGGTCTTCAAACTGGATTCTGTGGCAAATGGGATTCTTTCTAACCGTGAAATTCTCTGATTCTGTGCGTAGCAAGTCCTCTGGGTTGCTCCCCCAATTTGCATTTGAATTCATGAGCCCTGTCTCCAGAGAGTGGCTGTTAACTCCTGTTCTAGGAGTAACTCAACAGTATAGCTTATGAACCCTACTGGGTTACCTCCCATGAACAATTATCCAATGGCTCTCTGAGAGGAGGAGGGATACAGGGAGAAATCTAGGAGGTGCAAAACAAGATATCAGTCTGTAGTCACATTTGGCTCTTAGAAAAAGTGTTTACTAATATAGTGTGGTAAAAACTGAAAGAATAAAACATTCCCCCTATGAACCAGGGGCACATTCTTTCACGAATACATGCAACTTCTATTGAAAGAATAGGCTCAAACTTAGTACAATGGTAATGAGGCACATATGTAGGATGCATGTGTGATAAAGGCAACTCACAACTCCTGGTTTACAGGACCTGGAAATCCTTTCTTCATAAAGTTCTCATACAGTTCCCTTTTGGTGAGTTGCTCAGTTGGGTTCCCAGACTCTACTCCTCCTCTCCATAGTCAGCTCTCTTCTCTGCTGCCAGGAGTCCTGTTCTTCAAAGCCGCTTTCTCCCTCTCTATATTCATATCTATCTGGAATGCAAGCATCTGCTCCTTGCTAGATGCAGTATCTCCTACTGGTCGAGTAGGAGCTGTCCCAGCTCCCTACTCTGTCTCCAACTCTCCAACTAACAGATAGGCATTTAAAACTCCCAGAATTGTGGTGACTTTGCTTAGGCAACCTTTTTGTTCCCTTCTTGACTCAATGTGGGAGGCATTTACATCTCATGAAAGGGTCACAGGGTGTTAAACTTTATTAATACAAAAACCTCATTAGGTATGTGAATAAATTCTATGAATTATATCAGTTACTCTCTGAGTTGGGGTGGGAGTCACACGTCTCCCTTAAGCATGAACAGAAATGTCCTTTCAGCCCCTCTACCTTCTCAACTAGTAGGGAAACCAACTTGTACTGCTTCCATATGCTAGTGGAGTGTTGCCCTTGGCCACCATACTTGCTGAAATCTCTGGTTCTCAGTGGTGATTCCTGTTAACCCTTGTTGCAATTTTCCAGTCATTTTTGTTGTACTAGGGGCTCTTGAGGAAAACATTTTTATAAGGACATTTCCTTCCTTTTTGGGGTGGTTTCCCCCCTTATCTCAAGCTTCATGACATGCTTGCTTAGGTTTTTTTGATTTACACTAAGTATAGTCCTGGAATCTTGACCCCTTAATTTGAGTGTTCTTGGGGCTTTTGACCTAGCTATTTTCCCTCATGCAACCTCCTTCACTTACATAGCTTCAGCTACCACGTTTAGCCCTGGTCTCTCTTAGGAATAACAGCACCCCTCCCTCCATCTCCACCTGTTCCCTGGACATCAACACCACCTGGATTTTTCCATATAGGAACTATATGAATACAATTACAAAGCACTTTTCACACAAATAAACTCAGATCTAAATAATTGGAAAAACATCAGTTGCTCACGGGTAGGCTAAGCCACTATAATAAAAATGACAATTCCACCTAAGCTAATTTACTTATTCAGTGCCATACCAGTCAAACTACCAAAATTATTTTATAGGCTAGAAAAAAATGATAACAAGATTCATTTGGAATAACAAAAAGTCCAGAATATCAAGGGAAATAATGAAAAGAAATGCAGGGGAAGGTAGCCTGGCTGTTCCAGATCTCAAATTGTATTATAAAGCAGCAATCATCAAAACTACTTGGTACTGGCTAAGAAATAGAGTGGTGGATCAGTGGAATAGGTTAGATAATGCAAGACACAGTAGTCAATGACTATAGTGATCTATTATTTAATAAACCCAAAGACCCCAGCTTCTGGAATAAGAACTCACTATTTGACAAAAACTGCTGGGAAAACTGGAAAAGAGTATGGCAGAAACTAGGCACAGACCAAAATCCCATACCATATACCAAAATAAAGTCAAAGTGGGTCCGTGATTTAGATATAAATGCTGATACTATAAGCAAACTGGGATAGCAAGGAATAGTTTACCTGTCAGATTTATGGAGAACAGAAGAATTCATGACCAAACAGGAGATAGAGAACATTATGAAATGCAAAATGGATAATTTTGATTACATTAAGTTGAAAAGTTTTTGCACAAACAAAGCCAAATGCAACCAAGATTAAGAGGGAAGCAGAAAACTGGGAAAGAATTTTTATAACCAGTTTCTCTAATAAGGGCCTCATTTCTAAAATATATAGAGAATAAGTCAAATTTATAAGAATACAAAGTCATTCCCAATTGATAAATGGCCAAAGGATATGAACAGGCAGTTTTCCAATGAAGAAATTAAAGCTATTTATAGTCAAATGAAAAAAATGCTCTAAACCACTATTGATTAGAGAAATGCAAATCAAAACAACTCTGAGGTACCGCCTCACACCTATCAGATTGGCTAATATGACAGAAAAGGAAAATGATAAATGTTGGAGGGGGTGTGGGAAAATTGGAACCCTAATGCATTGTTGGTGGAGTTGTGAAATGATCCAACCATTTTGGAGAGCAATTTAGAACTGCACCCAAAGGGCTATAAAAATGTGCATACCCTTTGACCCAGCAATAGCACTTCTAGGGCTGTATTCCAAAGAGATCATAAAAATGGGAAAAGGACCCATATATACAAAAATATTAATAGTAGCTCTTTTGTGGTGGCAAAGAATTGGATATTGAGGGGTTGCCCATCAATTGGGGAATGGCTGAATAAGTTGTGATATATGAATGTAATGGAATACTATTGTGCTGTAAGAAATGATGAACAGGTAGATTTCAGAAAAACCTGGAAAGACTTGTATGGACTGATGCTGAATGAAGTGAGCAGAACCAGGAGAATGCTGTACATGGTAACAGCCACACTGTGTGGCGAATAACTTTGATAGACTTAACCCTTCTCAGCAATGCAAGGATCTAAGACATCTCCAAAGGTCTCATGATGGAAAATGCTGTCCACATCCAGAGAAAGAACTATGGAGTTTGAATGCAGATGGAAGCATGCTATTTGCTCTTTTTTTTCTTCTGTTGTGTTTTGTTTCCTCTTTCTGGTGGTTCCTGCTATTGGTTCTAATTCTTCCTTACAACATCACTAATGTGAAAACATGTTTAATAGGAATGTATGCATATAGTCTATATCAGATTGTGTGCCATCTTGGGGAGGGAGGGGGAGAAAAATTTGAAACTCAAAAGCCTATAGAAGTGATTGTTGATAAATAAAAATAAATTAATAAAAAACTTTAAAAAAAAGGAATATCAGCCCCCCCATCTCCACCTGTCCCCTGGACATCAGCACTACCGCGATTTTTCCTCAGCTCCTTAACATGGCCTCAGTTGAGTTCATTATCATTGCCCTAAAGCATTTCCTTCTGTGTATGTGTGTGTTTTCATTGAGGCAATTGGGGTTAAGTGATTTGCCTAGGGTCACACAGCTAGTAAGTGTCAAGTGTCTGAGGCCAGGTTTGAACTCATGTCCTCCTGACTCCAAGGTCAGAGCTCTATTCACTGTGCCACCTAGCTGCCCCCATTTCCTTCTTTTGAAGTCATGATTTCTGTCTGTGGCACCAACATCAACCTAGCCTCCCACGTTAAAAAACAAACCAAACCCGGAGGCTTACCTTTGGCTTTTTCTTCTCCCTATATCTCATATGTAGTTTTTATCATTAGAACCTTCTGCTTACAAACGCATGAATATGTTCATGGTGAGTAACAGGGGATAGAAATCCCAGGATCATCCTGTTGGTTATATAATCCACCCAATATCTGCTTAATGGAAATGCCAAGCTCTTTGTGGTTCTCACAGTACTGGCAACATCCATTGAGTATCTCCACCTCCACCCACTGTCACACCCTGTGTGATAGTGATTGTCTATGTAGATTTGTTGAAGTAGTTTCTTGACTCATCCTCCACCTACTGGAAGACACTGCTTTTTTCCCCCTTTTTTTCTTGCTTCATTTTAATAGGCCCCCATCATACGAGCTTGGTAGAATGGAAAAGGGTTACATGCATAGTTTCAATATACATAGGTCTTTACTCATAACAAAGGAGCAAAAGGAACAAAATCAAATATTATTTAAAACAACTACCTGATGAACTGCATACCTGCAGCTCTTCCCAAACAGTCCAAATCACACAAATTACAGGGACCTAGTTCAATTGCTTAGACTCAGATTGCCCCATCAGCATCTCCTCCTGGATTCTGTGAAGCATTACTAATAATATCCCATTTGCAGCCTCTCAGAGAGTCAATGTCTAATCAGTTGAGGGAACTGAGGATCCAAAGTGCTGATTCCTCTTCTGGACTGGTTTTCCTCACTCATTATTCTGTTTCTGGCTGAGATCTCAACTCCAACCTTGCACCTGCTCTCCCAAAGGGCTGACTCATCAACTGGACTGAATAGAACTCTTGAGTCAAGCCTTAAGACTTGTTCATCACTCCTCAAGGGCAAAACAAAGTCATTCAGCTCTTTTGTCCTTGCACTCTCCTCAGTCATGCTGGTTGTGTTCTACATCATTTCTATGCCAGGCCCGCTAATTCCTCTCTTACCTTTCTCAACAGCAGAAGCTTGGTGGGTATGCCCATCTTCTGTGGATTTGTGGCAAATCCCACTCACTGTCTTCTCCTTCCTTGACCCCATGGAGGAGAGCAAGGAGAATATCCCACAGTTACTTACTAACTCTTAGAGCCACCATCTCTGTAACATCTCTTAGAACCTCCCCCCAACTTCCATTGCTTCCATCCTGGATGAGGCTTTCAGAATTGTTCACTTGGACTATAGCAGCAATTCCCCCTACCATCCATCTTTCATGCCTGGCCACATTAGTCTCATGCATAGATCAAGATCTATGTCAATTATTTTCTCAAAATCCACCACTGGCTCCCTATTGCTCAAGTTCAAACTTCTTTGTTTAACTTTCAAAGCCTTTCTCAGTTGGGCATTTCACCTTATATCAGCCTTTCCCTGGAGTACTCTTTGCTATAGATTCCACCCTTTGGACAAACTAGACTGTTCTTGGCCCTGGGACCCTTGGGCTCCTCTACTTCTTTTGCCTTTGCTCATAATCTGTCTCCTCTATCTGGAACGCCCTCCCCTCCTCTTCTTCATCGGTTGAATTTCTAACCCTTCTTTAAAGCCCAACTCAAATGCCCCCAACTCCAGGAAGCCCGCCATAGATCTTCCAGGCTGGCAACCATCCTGAGATCTCACCCAGCATTTTGTTTTGTAGTTTCGATGCATTTGTTATTGAATATTGCATATCTGCTTCTCTGTGCATTTGCCCGGGTCATTCTCCAAGGCAGAAATACACTTGCTCTTCCTCTCCGCCTGTCAAAATCCTCCTCTTCTTCTAGGGTTCAGTTCAGGGGTTACCTTCTCTCTGGAGTCTTCCCTGATCTTCCCCACTGAAAGCGCTTGCTCCTCCCTCAGATGTTCCTACAACCCTTTTTTTTTCTTTGTCTCCATTCTCCTCTGTCTGGAGTTCATCACCAGTATGCATAGACAGCCTTTGTCATGGCTGAGAGCTAGGGGCGGGCTACCTCTATCCCCAGCTCCAATCAGGATATACTTCTGCAAGGGTGATCAATACAGTCTTAAAATATTTAAGTATATGCACTTGACATGTAAGAGAGCAAAAAGAGACCTGAGCATTCTGCTCATCCCAGGGAAAGAAGAGGGCCTGAGAAAGTGGCAGGCGAAAGACAGCAGCAAGAAGCTGGTCTCCAAGGCCAAGGAAGGAGTGGGAGGCAGATAGCAGTTGGCTTTAGCCAATCAGAATCCCAGAATCACTCTCAGAGGCGGAGGCACTCTCAGAGGCATCCAGTCCAACCTTGACCTGAACAGGAAACCCCTCAAGCACCAAATAATGACGCCCCCCACCCCCACCCCAGCTTCAGCCTGAAGACATTCAAGGAGAGGGAACCACTGTGATTTATGGAGGAAACACATTTGGATTTGGACAGCTCCCATTGCTACCAAGTTTATCCTGACTTTCAGCCTCAGTCGGCCTCTGCAGCTTCCCCTTGACTTCCGGTTCTGCCTTCTGAGACTGAGCAGAATAAAGCTGATCCCTCCTCCTCAGGGCAGCCTGTCAGATACTCGAAGACAAGGCTCCCATCCCTCCTCAAGTCTTCTCTTCTAGCTAACCGTTCCTTCGGCCATTCCAATGCTTTTTGCAAGGTATGGTATCTAGACCCCTTTGGTTTACTCTCCCCTTTTTGGTGCCCTTCTCGCTCTCCCTTGTACCCTCCTTATTCCCCCTCCTCCTCTGACCCCTGTTTGAGAGAAGACAGTAATGAGAAGGGCCTGGATCTGAGAAGTGTGTGTATGTATGAGAGGGTTGCACTGTTCCAGGGATAAGAGCCTTAAGTTACGGAGTCAGGCCAAGGAGGACCTACAATGATGGACTCTCAGGGCCCAGCCTACATTGGGAGGAGGAGGAAAAGTAGATGATTTGGGAAGGGGTAGAGATTCTCTAGGCTCCAGGAAATACAACTTCCTTGAAGGCAGGGCCCCCAGCTCCCTCCAGGCCCCAGGGGCTAATGGACCATGAGGAAGCAGGAGGTTGACAACCAAGGCCCACAGGCTCACTGTGATCCACTGACCGGCTGGAGAGACACATAGATCAGTTCAGGGATCAGCAGAGAAGCTGAGAGATCCAGGGGCTGGTAGGTAAGATCGGGCATGGACCACATATATCCTGATTGGAGCTGGGGTTAGAGGTAGCATCGTAGATCAGTAGGCCAGCAGACAATTGTGCTTTCTCCCACACAAAGCAGCCCGTAGGATTCACAGAGCAGTCAATGGGATCCATGGATCTGCTTGAAAGACAGAGGGAAAAGTCAAAGCTGTGACCTGTAGGTCACTCATTCATAGACTAAGACACCCTCCCAATCGATGGGTTGCAGGGGTTATTAGACAAAGATGAAGAGCTGGCCATGAATCAATGGCCACGGAGGAATAGAAGTGAGCATCTACACGGATTCTGATAGAGATGGATCTATGCAGTAATTAGCAGGGAGAGGCAGAGGGGCCTCAAACCTGGAGTGAAGCCAAGGAGGACAACAGGAGTCAGAGGCCTGGACACAGCTTCTATGTGTAGACAGAACCATATGTGCCACATTTCCTTGTAGACTGGTTTCATTGGGACTGAAGGATGAAGAGAGAAATGGATGGGTTGTGAGTGTATGGATGTGATGGTGTGTTAGTACCTCTAAGAATGCCTCTATGTGCACAGAAGAGTGGGATTGTGTATCTATATGGGTTTAACTCTTTCCTAGTCTCTGAAGGTCCCCTCCTCCAGGAAGCCTCCCAGCATCCTTACTTATTGGTAACCATCCTCCCCCTGGCATTTCACTCTGATAAACATCTCCTGAAATAGCAGCTAGTCTAATTCTCTCTGCTGGTGTCATGAGATAAGAGGATCTGGGGCTGGGTGGGACCTTGACTATCAGCTAGTCTCACTTTCCCAGTTTACAGAGAAGAAAACATTGAAAGAGAAGAGACTTGCCCAAGGTCTCCTGATGCTCAAGCCTGGGGTCTTTCTGCCATATCAGGTTGCCTCAGAACGATTGGAAATACTTGAAGTTTGTATGCCCATTCTCCATATTCCTCTCCCCCCACTCTCTCTTTGCCTTTAAGCAGAGGAAAGAGTAAGGTCGAGTGAGAGGGCCCACTTTATAGAGACTCAGAGAGGGATAAGTAGTAAATAGCAGAGTCAAGGGTCAAACTCAGGTCTTCTAGCTCCCAAACAGTCCTAAGCCACTAAACCATGTGGTCCCTTTTTTTCTTTCTGGGATTTCCAGGCCACTTCACCTATCACCCCTGAGATCCTTGGAGGGTTCTAAGATGGACTCTGTACATTGACTTCCTGGTATGTTGCACAGGGTGGCCCCTTAGGAGGTAGAAAGCTCCTGAGGCAGGTTCAGCTGGACTCCCTCTGTCCCAGATGCATAGCTGGCTCCCACTGGGCCCTCAGACTCCATTGTGAAGAGGCGGCAGGTCCGAGAACCCCCTTCGGGGCCAGGGCTCGAGCGGCGGGAGGAGACAGGGGATGGAATAGGGCTCAGCTGTACAGCTGTTGTGTCTTGGACTGTGTGTTCACTGGTCTCCATCTCAAACGTGGCCCGGCCTGCCTGACCGGGGCCTGACCTCTTGCTTGCCTTGGCATGGCGAGTGCCAGGAGCAGGGGGCCGACGGCTACAGATACAGCAGGCACCGAAGAAGCCTAGAGCCAGGACAAGCAGGACTGGCCCAATGATGATGGGTGGGTTGTGGCCTGGCAGGAAGGTGGCAAAAACACCCACCAGGGTGATGTTGATGCCTGCAAGCATGATGCAGAGGCCACAGGCACAGCAAAGTGCAGGGGAGGGTAGGCCAGCTGGGCGAGCTTTCCTCAGGCTGCTGGGTGCCTGGCTTCCCAAGCTCTTCTCCCCAGCCATTGTCCTGGGGCCACCACTCAGGCATCAAGGCTTTTGGCTGATCCTGCAGGGAGATAGGGAAAATTACAGGATCACACAATTCAAAGTTGGTAGGAACCTCATAGACCATCTGGATGAGAGCTCCCTAACATTTTTTACATCATGGATGCCTTTCATGGCAAAGCCTGTTCTCAGCATAACATTTTTAAATACATAAAGTATAATACTTAGGATTAGGAAGGAAACCAATTATATCAAAATATAGTTATCAAAATAAAAAAAAAAACAAACTCACGGACCTTAGGTTTAAAAACTCCTGATCTCAATCACTTTATAGAGGAGGAAACTGGGGCCCAGAAAGGAGGAAAGGACTTGCCCAAGGTCATACAGTTAGTAAGTCTAATGAGGAGAATGGCCAATGAGAGCCCAGTCATAGGAGCTAGTGTATTTGGTGGAAGTGATGTCAAATGGAGGGTCCTGGCCCTCCACTTCAGAGCCTGTTCAGGTATTTGGTAACTGTCTTTTTTGTCCAGTTACTGGGTGGTGAATAGGGACCTTCCTTCTACTCAGGTGGGCTGATGAGTTAGAACTGAGAATCCATAGCAAGGGCTCTGCTGGAACCCCATCTGCCTTCTCTGCCTTTGTGGTTGGCAGGAAGGAAGAGAACATGAGTTGGTGTTGGCCCAGCCGCCAACTTTCTTCACCGTGCAGTGAGCAGACAAGACACTTCGCTGAATAGCTACTTGTGCTCTGAAGTGGATGGCTGAGCTATTCTCCTTGTTATCACATACTTCCAGAAGTGAGGTCACCAAATTACAAAAGCTTCTGGGACTATGCCCTTATTTTTCACCTCCCCCCTTACACAAGTAAGCAAATCCTACAAACAATGACCACAACAATAAGTTTAAAAAAAACCCAAGAAAAATGTTTTTTGAATAAGCAGACTATCACTTTATCAAGTAATAAAGGTTGATAACAGGTACATACCATCAGATTTGTTGAATGTATATAAAGTGATTAATTCAGAATAAAACTTAGGAAATAATTAAGTTATGAGAATAAAATCAAAAGTCTCTTCACGGGCAACAGCCACAAGGAATTCAGCTAACAATAAATATATCAACAAAAAGGAGGTCAAGAAATGACTGAATAGGGGCAGCTAGGTGGCACAGTGGGATAGAGCTCTGGCCTTGGAGTCAGGAGAACCTGGGTTCAAATCCAGACTCAGACACTTGACACTTACTAGCTGTGTGACCCTGGGCAAGTCACTTAACCCCGATTGCCTAAGCAAACAAACATACAAAAAATAAAAAACAAAAACAAAACAAAATAAAACAAAAAAAGAAATGACTGAATGGTATAGATTTGTTGGTAGAAATAGAAATTTATGACAGATATTCAGGACCTGATCTACATGATTTACCAGAGATTTCAGAAGGACTAGTCTTAAGGAACCCCAATTTAGTAATTAATGTAGATTATATGAGGAGATGGGAGAGACTGTGGAATACAACACTGAAGACTGTAAAAATTGAGTACCTCCTGAATACCTACAAAGACTTGACCTGATGACTAGAATTCTATCTCTTCCACTTACTATCTTTCATGGACAGATGACAAGTCCCATCTTAAATATACAGAGTGCCAAATGTCCAGGAGAGCTCAGTCAATAAACCAGATCATTCACACAGACTAAACTGGTTTGCTCAGTATTACCTGGATATAACATTTAGTCATAAAAATTTAGCAATAGCTTTCCTAGTAGATAGTATTAACTTAAATACTCACTATCTTTAAGCTACATAAGGAGGGGAAACTTTCAAAGAATAATAGACCTGGCCAAGGAAATCAAAGTCTTGTGGGAACAGATTTATGTCGTCTCTGTTGACCTGTCAGCTACTAAATTCTCCAGAGGATGCTCTCTCTGAGCTCTATGTGTTTCTAATACTTTTATTCAACTAAAAAGTTATTTTATCCATTTGTGCAAGTCTTTAGAAGATTGAATGTAAATAAATAATAGCAAGGAATCAGTTTGTTTCAGGGCTGTTTCTACCTGAATTCCATTGAAAAAGATGGGAACAAGATGATGATGATGATCCTTGACTCCTCACTATCTCTCACCCCTCCCATTCCCACATCCAACCTGTTACCAAAGCTTATCAATTTTAATTTCATAGCATCTCTTGAATATGTCCCCTTCTCTCATCTGACACTGCAGTCATCTTGGTGTGGGCCCTTATCACCTCCCACCTGGATTATTGCAGTGGCCTCTTGGTTGGTCTGCTTGCCACAAATTTCTTTGCCACTCTAGTCGATCATCCACCTAGTCATCAAAGTGATTTCCCTCAAGTACAGGTCCAACCATGTCACTCCCCTACTCAATAAAATCCAATGGTCCCCGATAACCTCCAAGATAAAATATGAAATCCTCTACTTGGCATTCAAAGCCCTTCCTAACCTAGCCTCCTCTTTCCTTTCCAGTCTTTTTATACCTTATCACCACCCTCTCCAGCTCCCATGTATACTTCCATCTAGCAACCCTGGTCTCCTTGCCTTTCCTTGAAGAAGACACTCCATCTCTTGGCTCCAGGCATTTTCTCTGACTATCCATCATGCCTGGAATGCCTTCCTTCCTCGTCTCCACCTCCTGGCTTCCTTAAGTCTCAGCTAAAACCCTCCCCTCTACAGGAAGACTTTCCCAATCCCTTTTAATTCTAGTGCTTTCTCTTTGCTGGTTATTTCTTATTTATCCTGTATGTAATTGTATTTAGTTGTTTGCATGTTATTTCCCCCATTAGACTATGGGTTCCTCAATGTTAAAGTCAGTCTTTTGTTTCTTCTTTTTTGGCAATCAGGGTTAAATGACTTGCCCAGGGTCATACAGCTAGTAAGTATCTGAGACCAGATTTGAATTCAGGTTCTCCTCACTCCAGGGCTGGTGCTTTATCCACTGTGCCACCTAGCTGACCCCAGGGTCAGTCTTTTGCCTTTCTTTGTCTTACTAGGGGTTATTGGGGTGCTCCTTGGGGGCAGGGACTGTCTCTTACCTTTCTTTGTATCCCTAGTCCTTAGCCCAGTTTTCTGTCATTTTTCAGTTATACCCAATTTGGGGCTTCATTTGGGATTTTCTTGGCAAAGCTCATTTTATAGATGAGAAAACTGAGGCAAATGGGATTAAGTGACTTGCTCAGGGTCACAAATCTAGTAAATGTCAGGCCAGATTTGAATGCTTAATAAATGTTGAGTTACTGAATGATGATAGTTGACATTTAATTTGGAAACCCATCATAACCAGACTCCAACCTTCCTTTCCCTTTCATGCAATCTACAGCTCAACCAAATTGACCTTTTTTTTCTGTTCCTTACACACAACATTCAATTTCCCACATCTACAATGCTCTTCCTCCTCATTTTGCCCCTTAGAATCCCTAATTTCCTTCAAAGTTCAGCTCAAGAGTCATCTTTCTTATAAGAGGCTCTTTCAAGATTCCCACAGATGCTAGTGTCTCCCACCACCAAATTCTCTTGCCTAGATGCTGTATAGCACATTTTCCCTCTCTGAGGTGGGACCCAGTGCTGGTAGGAACTCTGGCTGGACTAGCTGAAGTTCCACCTCACTTGACATCCTAAGACATGAGAGGCAGTGTGGTGTAGTGGATAGAGAACTGGTCTTCTGAGGAAGTCCTGGGTTCAAATCCTGCCTCTAATATAGACTGCCTAAAAATCCCACCTTCTACAGGAAACCTTTCCCAATTCCCCTTGATGCTAGTACCTTCTCTAACTAGGGCTAGCTGATAATCTCCAATTTATCCTGTCTATATCTTAGCTGTACAGGTTGACTCCCCCGTTAGACTGTGAGCTCCTTGGGGGCAGGGACTGTCTCTTGCCTTTCTTTGTATTCCTAGTCCCTAGCCCAGTTTTCTGTCATTTTTCAGTTACACCCAATTTGGGGCTTCATTTGGGGTTTTCTTGGCAAAGCTCATTTTATAGATGAGGAAACTGAGGCAAATGGGATTAAGTGACTTGCTCAGGGTCACAAATCTAGTAAATGTCAGGCCAGATTTGAATTCAGTCTTCTTGACTCCAGGCCTGGCACTCTATCTACTTTGCCACCTAGCTGGCCCTTGGTCCAGTTAGGCACTTAATAAATGTTTGTTGACTGACTATGTGACCTTGGGCACATCATTTAATCTTTCAGTAGCCCAGGCAAATCTCTAAGACAATAAATTGCAAAAAGGGTGCTGAGATCAGCTGCATTGACTGAGAAAATTCCCTATCAGGAGCTCTTTATATTGATGCCCCCCACACATAGGTGTGTATGTATTTTTATATATCTGCATGTACTTTTTCATGCTAGTAAATCCTTGAGCATAGAGACTACCTCACTTTTGTTTCTGAATTCCCCTTGCTCATTTTAGTGCCTGACACATCAGATGTGGCATTTGAATCCTGATTTTTCTGACTACAAATCCAGTGCTGTGGGCAACTAGAGAAATGGGAAGGTTTTCCTTATACTTTTTCTAAGTTTTTTCCTTCTGAAACCTGCTTTCTCTTTCTCTTATGACCACCTGTCTCCACACACTCCAGACTATAAGAGCATTTTCCTGAGGTTTATTAGTGCAATGGTGTGCCCCAGTGAGACTTTAAAAAAAAAACCAAACCAACCACAAAAGGTCAAGAGGAACAAAAAAGACAGATGTATTGAAAAATAAAGGTGAAGAACTCCGTGTCTTAGAAGGAATTGGAGGCTTGAATAATTCGATTGCCTATAAAGAAGCCATAAAAGACAATAAAGTTGCCTCTGCATTCATACTCCCTCCCCCGCCCTCCTCACTGGCATCAGATTTCAAAGGCAGGTTGGAGAGTGTAACTGGCTGAATCAGAACTGCATAAGCCTAAGAAGAGTCTCTGGCTAATAATGGCCCCAAAGCAAGAAGGATTGTCAAGGAGGTGAAGGTAGCTCTCTCCCACCTCCTGCTTGGAGGTGACAAACCCAAGAGCTAACATTTTAAGGACTCTCTTAAAAAGAGGAGAGGCTTCTGTCAATCTTAGGTTGACTCATTGCCCTGGCTGAAAGAACACTGCAGCACTTCACTTCTCCACCTGGAAAGAGCACTCTAGTTGAAGAGAGCACAGTACCACCCAGCCAAGACAGCAGCTATAGCTGGATGAAAGACTGCACCACAGCTGCTTATCAGCTGTCCAGGGAAGCTATCAAATTAACTAAGTGGTTAGAGCACTGGACTTGGAGTCAGGAAGACCTGAGTTCAAATTCAACCTCAGACACTTACTAGTTGTGTGACTCTAGGCAAGTCTCTTAAACCTCTGTTTGCCTTAGTTTCCTCAACTGTAAAATGGAAAAATAATAATACCTACTTCTCAGGGTTGTTGTAAGGACAAAATGAGATAGCAGTTGTAAAATTCTTCGCAAACCTTGTGACATTATATAAATGTTAGCTACTATTATTAATAGTATTATTGTTATCATCATCATCAACTCCTTCAGTAGAGACGCCATGCCCTTGAGGAAGGCCCTGTAGTTAATGACCTTCCTGGCCCAGGCCCAGCAGCAACTGGACCTATTTGCCAAGCATCCTGTTCAGTCTGATGCAAAAGCAGCTGCTCAATGGCAAATGCCCTTCTTGGCCCCACCCAGCAGCTGCTATGCCCAGCAGTTGAGAAACCCACCCGCTCTAGCTCAGTAGTAGATTGACCCATCCAGTGGAGATACTGGGTCCTGGAGGAAGCAAGCTCAGCTGATAATGGAATGATTTCTCTTCCACTAATACTATGCCCCACAGCAAACTTCATGAGGACTGTCTGGAGAAAGATAGGGCATAAAAAATGGATGTTTTAGAGGGAGAACTTGTGATTCCCTATACAGGTCCTTCACTGCAATTACACTTCATTAAATTTTTTTAAAATAACTTTTTATTGATGTTTTCTGTTTCTTATATCACCATAGTATCTCATAGTATCCTTCTCCCTCTCCTTCCCTGAAAGCCAACCCATATGACAAATAGTATTTTTTAAGACAGGGAAAAAAAAGTCAGCACAACCGATCAATATATTGAGAAAGTCTGAAAACTTGTACAATGTATAAACAGCTGTGGACCTCCCACCTCCACCAAGGGGTGGGTTGGGTGTGTCTCTCTGATATCTCTTCAAGTCCTGCTTGAATAAACAAATTATGTTATTTTGTTACAGCCACTTTGGATTTTTTGATGTATCATTGTTTCTTTCCATTTACATTGTTGTAGTTACTTTGTATATTGTTTTCTTGGCTTTGCTTACTTCATTCTGCATCAGTTCATATAGAGCTTTCCTTATTTCTCCGTGTCCATCACACAGATATCATTTCTTTTCTTTTCTTTTTTCTTCTTCTTTTTTTATTTTTAACATGTGTTTTTAAAACTTTGGGTTACAAAATTTCTCCCTTCCTCCCTCCTCACCCACCCTCATTGAAAAGGCAAGCATCTCAATATAGGTTATAGATGTGTAGTCGTGCAAAACACTTCCATAGTAGTCCTGTTGTGAAAACTAAGTATATTTCCCTTCATCCTGTCCTACCTCCCATTTATTCTATTCTCTCTTTTGACCCTGTCCCTCCTCAGAAGTGTTTGCTTTTGATTATCCCCTCCTCCAACCTGCCCTCCCCACTCAACCCCCTGCTCTCTTGTTCCCTTCTCCCCTTATTTTCCTGTAGGGAAAGATAGATTTCCATACCCCATTGTGTATGTTATTCCCTCCTTAAGCCAAATCCTGAGAATAAGGTTCACTCATTCCCTCTCACCTTCCCCCATTTCCCCTCCACTGTAAAAGCCTTTTCTTGTCTGTTTTGTGTGAAATAATTTACCCCATTCTCTACTTCTCCCTTCCTTCTTCTCCCAGTATAATCCTCTCTCACCCCTTAATTTTATTTTCCAGATATCACCCCTTCATCTTTGACTCACCTTGTGCCCTCTATCTATCTATACATACATATAATTTTTTCCCTTCCACTACCCTAATATTGATAAAGGACCCATGAGTTACAAATATCATCTTTCCCTGCAGGAATGTAAACAGTTCAACCTTAATAAGTCTCTTATAATTTCTCTTTCCTGTTTACCTCTTCCATGTTTCACTTGAGTCTTGTATTTGAAAGTCAAATTTTCTTTTCAGCTCTGGTCTTTTCCTCAGGAATGCTTGAAAGTCCCCTATTTCATTGAATGACCATTTTTTACCCTGAAGGATTGTACTTTCCTTCTATCCTCCCCTCCCTATGTGCCTCCTTTGCCAATCTTCCAGAGAAGAAAAAAACAATCATGTCAGTCCTAAAAGGAGATGGTTGTGGCTTATGACTTAGATTGTGTGCTCCTTGAGAACGCAGACTTTTTTTTTTTTTATATCCTTATGGCTTAGCAGTGCCTGGCTTACATACTAGGCACTTAAAAGATCCTTGTTGACTGACTAGTTAGCTGATTATGGTTGCTGATTTACTGTGTAACCTTGGGTCAAGTCATGATTCTTTGAGTCTCAATTTATTCACTTGTGAAATAAGAGATCAGAAGTAATGGTCTTTAAGGGCCCTTTCAGTTCTGAGTCTCTCACAGTGAATGGATGCTTACTCTGCTGGCCCTGGCCAGTAATCCCTCCAGTCATCTTGAGCAAGAAGATGCCTCAATGCCCTTGCCAGGTGCTCCAGTGTGACTAGAGTGACCCTTTAATGGGATCCTGGAGGGGTCTTGGATTCTAAGAATGGTCTGTTCTATAATATTAAGATTTTCTTCTTGGAAATTAAATAACAAGAGTGGAGAAGCCCAGGAAATGTGGAAGTCAAGGAGAAGCTGAAGGAGGCCCTGGTAGTTGGAAATTGATTTGGATTCTCTTCACCACAAAGCCTTGTCACCTGGAAGGGCCTATCACTTACCCAGAACTGAAGGTCAGCTCCCATAGACCCTGCTGGAAGCAGTAAAGGGCAAGCAGGAACTCTGTAGAGTGTGGGTGCTTCTGGGTAGTCAGAAGCAGTGGGGAACACTTAAATGGTGATGGTGATATCCCAGGTCTTTCCCGCTCCTCTCTGGGCCAACAACAAGGAGAAAGCAGGGGGCAGAGTGGTTACCAAGTACCCAAGATTCCCATAGATCACCCAGGTAGGTACTCAGTGGTGGAGCTGGATTTGAATTGAGCTTCTTAGACTTCAAAGGAAACTCTTTGCCTTGAACCCTGCTGGCTCATTCCAGTTCAGCCTTATCTCCCTTCTCTCCACTGTCTCTGTACCAGCCTTTGGATCTCTCCTGGGGTACTTTTCAGATTCTACCTTGTATCCTAGGCCTGTGTAGCTTCATCTTGCCCCTATCAGGCACAGCGAAGGCAAGGCCTGGGCTTGATAGCTCCCTGCATCCTCCTCTCTTTGCGCAGCACAGGTCACTGAACTCAGTAGATTGTGGGCACTGTGAGAGCAGGGCTTGGGACCGATTCCTTCCTGCCTCTCTCCTTCTATACCCGACACAGGCCCCTGAATTCAGTAGGTGCTGGCAATTTCAGAACCTCAAGTTTGGAAAGAATTTCAAATATTACCTCATTTAAGCTACAGGGCTAATCTATGGATACAGTCCTGGAAAGAGTGTTAGAGCTTCATTCAGATTCCAACTCTGCTACTTACTAACTATGTGACCTTGGACAAGTCACTTAAGTTTTTGGGGCTTCAATTTCTCCATCTGTAAAATGAAGAGGTAAGACTGGATGGTCTCTAAGGTCCTTTCTAGCTCCAAATCTATGATGTCACAATAGTTTGAAGGCATCTGGGTCATTGTCCCTTGCACTATTATCAGAGGGTAGGTCTGGACTCTCAGGTCCCTTCATGGGATCTTCTGTCTTCATGGCTTTCTCTAAACCTGTGGAGGACCTAGTGCTCTTTTTGACCAGCTTAGGGGATGAAATGGGGTTGGTGTCTCCCTCTGCCTCATCTCTCCTCAGTTTCCCAGGGTCATGGGAGGGCAGGAGAGGGAACTCTGGATTAGGAGCTGGGAAGCCTGGGCTTAGATCTTCTCTTGGCTGCTGGAGTTCTGGGTGATTTTCCCCTCTCCAAACCTCAGTTTTATCTTCAGTAATCAAAGGGCCTTTCCAGCTCATTCATTCAGTGACTGCATCACACTTCAATTCTATCAAGACGGGTGCATTATGAGTCATTCTAATTGAATCAGTTCCACTGGCACTGAGCTCATATCATTCACTCCTCAGGGAGTCTTGGAGCTGCTTTTTCCAGACTGGGTCCTTGTTCTCTGGGGCCTGAGAAGCTGCCAGTACCTCTCCTGGACCCAATGATGTGGCCCCTATGGAATGTTTGTCTGGCACTGGGGGAGAAGGCAGGGGCCAATGTGAGCCCTTTTCTGACCTCACCCTGATAGCTGAATTCAAATTTGAAGACTGAGGTTCTGACTCCTAGCCATGATTTTAACTCAAATCATGGCATTTTCAAGATTGAGGGTTGAAAGGAACCTTCAACCTATACCTAGGCAAGAATTCTCCTCTCTAACTCCTGCTCTCTTTCTATGTCACACAGATCTATGGGCAGACCAAAAGAAGACACAGTCTCAGTCTCTCCCAGCTTGTTTGTGTCACATACACACACACACATCCCCAAAGGGCCTCTACTCTCTCTGGTCTACTAATGACTTGTTTGGCTTTATTTTTCTGTATCAAGACCCTTCTTCTATTTAAGTCTCAGTTTCTCCATCTGTACAATGAAGGGGTTGAACAATTTAGCCACATAGTCTCTAAGGCTCTTCCTAATGTAACACTTTCTTATGTTGACATTTTATTTACTGATGAGGGAAGAAAAAAAGACATTAGTGAGAGAAACATGAGAAAAACAACTTGGGGAAAACCATGGAGAGTTCTGAAGACCCTGAGAGAAAGCAGCCAAACTCAATGATTGACTGAAGGTTGTGGTATTTTGTTTCCCATCAGGTTCTTTGAATATGACTGTTTTTAGGACTTCAGGATTTATTTTGGAGAAACTGAATCAAAGAACTGTTTGGGAACTATGGGACTATTATATGATAACTATTTGTGTCATAACTGACAGAAATAGGAATTTAGGGTTATTCAACCCATGTTAGAGATAAGTCACTACTCAAAAGGAAGCCCTGATTGGAGGCATTAGAAGTCAGTAATCAAAAGTTTGAGAAGCCAGTTTGAGAAATCACAGAGAAGCTGTTCATAGAGGATAAAAAACAAAAGCCAATGGTGCTGAGCACAGTGGATGGCTGACATTGCAGATAATGTGGTGAGTTGATCTGACTGGAGGAAAGCTATGATGCTGGGAGCTGATTGTCAAAAGCCACGTTCCATGGTATATAAAGAGCTAGTTGATAGGGGAAGGAGGATGAGCATGGGGTGGGGTGGTTCTTTGCTTTTTAGAACCATCTGTATCTTGAGAAAGGGGAAACAACTCTGAAGTTTGCCTACTTTAGTCTTTACTCCCTTCTATAGCTCCAGAAGGGGAAACCCCTCAGGGTCCCTAGAGGGTCAACTTGACTAGCTTTGGAACCAGGATGAAAGGAAACTGCTTTTCACTGAAAGACTGTCATACTGCCTCAGCACCTTACCAAAGGAGTAGACCTGGAAGCCCTGCAGATTCTGGGTTTAATTTAGGAGCAGAGAAGCAGACTCATTGAATAAGAGAATGGAGAGGCCCAGAAGAGGAGCTAGTGATATATGGTGTAGACTATTCTCTAAAGAGGCCACAGACATCCAGGCCTGCAGTCCAGAGTTACAAATTGCCCTTGGTATACAGATGTCCTTACTGCATCACTGCTATTTTCTTTAAGTTTCTGTCCAATTTTCTTTCCCATGAATCCTGTGTGAATTGGTGGGAGATTGTGATCCAGGTTTATGGTTGGACTTTTATTCCTGCTTTTGTCTTTTATTTAGTAAATGTTATAATTTTTTTCTTTTGTCATCTCATTTAATCAATATTTTGTGTTAAGAGTTGGTGGTATGGTTTTTCTTCTATTAAAATATGAGATCCCTGAGGATGGGGACAATTTTCACCCTTGTATCCCCAGAGCTTAGTACAGTGTCTGGCAATAGCAAATTCTTAATAAAAGCTTGTTAACTGCCTGACTTAGGGTTCTGAATCAACAATCAACTTTAGATAATGTGATGCATCCCCTATGCAGTAAATTCATCTTCACTGGAAATCAGTTTTCTTTGCAATTAAGAAAATATAAGAGGAACTGAGTTCAAACTTCTACCTCTTAGCAGCAACTCCTCTTTCCTGACCCTTTTGCTTTCCCAGTCCATTATTACTCTATACCGCCCCCTCCCAGCCTAAGCAGGTTTGATATGGAAAGTTCTTCCTTAAAATGGAATAGTCTTGCATCAGGGAGAGTGATGTGAAGGTTGGCACTAAAGTCTAATATTTGCTGAAGAAAGACTAACATGTTGAAGCTGGGATTATAGAAAGAAAGTTGTTGGTGGGTCAAGGGTCTCAGCTGCCCCTATTCCAGGTCAAATCCTATTAACATCTCCCAAAGGATTGTTCAAATTCTTTTTATCATACTGGAATTTGGTTGCACTGATTATTACTCAAAATAATTGGGTTATCAGTTAAGGTTCCTGGAGTCTTTTTATAAGATAGAGATCTTTGTTGTTATTATGTTTGCAGTAAGAGGATTTCACTTGCAGGCTACCTAGCAAAGCTTCATCACATAACTTTTTCCATAATCTTTTGTCATTGCTGATCCTGTGCTTTTGTAGAACTCTCTAATTTAGTCAAAAGGTATGTTGTTCCTTTGCAGCTTAAAAAAAAGAGTTGATGGTGTCATTGAATTGATGTATTCCTTTAAAAAAAGGAGTTTATGGTATCATTATGAATGGTTTGTGGAAAATGGCAGAGGCGTGGGAGCTACAGTAATGAGTGTAGACATGTAATGACACCAGAGTCCCCCTCAGGGTCTTGTGAGTGAGTTACCATCATGTCAATGTCCATAACTGCTCCCTTGGAAAAGCACTGCCAACATGAGTGCAGGGTAGGGATGATCAAGCCAGCTCCAGCCCAGATCTTGGAGAGAGCTGAGGGGTAAATGCCACATTCTACACTAATAATTTGAGTTATCCAAAAAAAAGAATAGACTGCCTGGAGAAGCAAGTGGATTCCCTCTTAATGGAGTTCTTCAAGCAGAGGCTGAATGACCATTTGCTGGGGATGTTGTAGAAATGATTTTTGTTTGCCTTTGAAGTCCATTCAGAGTCTAAGATTCTGGAATTTCTAGACTAGGCAGCAGTGGAAAAGATGGATTGGAGAGTAAAGAAACTGGAAGTGGAGTGACCAACTGAGAAGCTTTTACCTACCCCTTGATTAGAGGCACTCCAGGAATAATGGAAGACCAAAGGAGCGCTATGACATCCTTGATTGTCTGGATTTAGACACCATGCCTCAGCTGCCACCTCCCTCTACTCCTACAGGCTTCTCCCTTCTCCTATTGGTGAGCTCCTCCTAGAATCTCCATTTTGGGGAAGGCCCCCAGCCCAGCCATCTCTCATTCTCCGGACTTAGCCACCATGCCTCAACTCTGCTCCTATAGGTTCTTTCTTTTGATGAGTTCTTCCCAGAACCTCCATTTTGGAGAAGGACTTCAGACCAGCTATTCCTGGCTCTCTGGACTTAGCCACGCTTGTGGGTACCTACTCCTACCTCTTCCTGGTCCTACCCTATTCAGTAATTTTTTATGTTGTTTTCCTTCATTAGGACAAGCTCCTTGTGTGCAGGGAATGCCTTTCTGTTTTCCTTGAAATTTGTATCCCTAGAGCTTAGTATAATTCCTGGCACATAATAAATGCTTGGTAAATGCTTGTCAACTTGCTGCTCCGGCATGTCCCAGAGTGATGTAAAGGCCTCAGCAGCACCCTGACTAAGATCTGGTCAATATTGTAGAGCTCTGACTGAGGACAGTGAAGCCTGCCAAGTGCTCTTGGCACAGACACATCAGGGGAAGAGGAAGCCAGTAAGTATCAGGAGCCCAGGAAATTGAGGTCAGGACCAAACAGGGCCCTTACCACACCATTCGAGAGTTGAGGAGGGGGTAAAGTTTGCCTGTGGCACAATGTCTGGAGACAAGTACTGAGGCTAGAGAAATGTGTAAATGGAAGAAGACAGTGAATACTGTGGGAAAATATGATGGAGCAAGAGATGCCCAGGAGATAAACCCAGAAGAGAGTTATTCCACAATAACTAAAAGCAGAACCTCAGAGGAAAACATAACTTGGTTACAAGGATTACAGTAGTAGTTGGGAGGAATGAAGTAAGAGATAAAAATGGAATTGTAAGTGAAATAAGAACTCCAGGTAATCAATCAAAGCCTGGAGGAATGAGCTAGAAGAAAAGTAAATAGCTAAGACCAAAAGGTTTTCTGTCTTACTCAAGTAGTGAGCCCCCCCCCCCCCCCCCCCCACCATTAGAATGGACCAAAAGAACTTCAGGACTCCATGCAAAAGGAAACATTAGAACAAAATCAAAAGTTAGAAAAATAGAATAAAATTTACTATCAAACAAAAAATGCCAAAAGAAAATTGGATTAAGAAATGTTAATTTAGAAGTCACTGGATTTCCTGAAAATCACAATTTAAAAAAGCCTGGATACCATATCTTAAGACATCTTAAATGAAAACTGCTCAGATTAATTAGCATTACAGAATCTGAGGTATGGAAATTACCTCAATGGCCATTGAATCCAACCGATACATGAAAAGAATCCCCTCTATAACATACCTGACAAATGGTTGTCTCACCTTTGAAGATACTCCCCCCATCCCAAAGAGGAAACAATCATTACCTCTTGAGGCAGCTCATTATACTTGGGACAGTTAGGAAGTTTTTCTTGACCTCAAGGTTAAGTTTGCACCAACAAAAGAAATGGGAAATTTTAAAGAAGGGGCTGGTTCAGAGTGAGTGCTTACTTTTACACATTTTGAAATTGAGGTGACTTCCAGGCAGGGGTGTGCTGGTAAATGTTTAACAGATGGACACAGGACACACTTCTGTTTAATCTGCCCTTTTAACATATTTTCCATCACTTTCTTAAGTCTAGACCACCAGCAAAACTAAATTAAACCCTGGTTTTATTATTTGCTAGTTTCTGAGGTATAAATGCTCACTCTGAACTCAGAGATAGTTCAAGCTGACTCCAGCACACTCCTGTACCCAGGTTGATATGTTCAGCAAGAGGGAAGGAGAAGAGTGGTAGGGAGGCAGAGAGAAGAGGGCACTGTTAGGGCTGGATGTAACTAGAGAGATTTGGAGTTGTCTTCCTAGAGGTCTATCCTGTTGTCATCATATGAAAGTGTACAGATATGAGCTAGATAATAGCACAAGTAAATGGACTCTAGCGGTTGAACGGCCAGACCCAAAGAGTAGTAAGTAATGGTTTGATGTCAGCCTCCATGGAGATCTCAAGAACAGGGCTCAATCAATCAATCAATCAACCAACAAGCATTTATTTTGCACCAACTAAAAGTGCTGGACCTACTTAGTGTGTTCTACTGCCCAGGCACACAAATACAAAAATGAGATTGTGTGTGCCTTCTGGGAGCTGACATCCTACCAGGGGAATACAATATGTTCAAAGGGAAGTAAATCTAGGATTTATGCAAAAGCAAAACCCAGTGATGGAGAAAGCACTCACAGTCAGGTGAATCAGTCAAGGATTCTTGGAAGAGATGCCTCTTGAGCTAAGCCCTTAAGGAAACTAGGGCTTCCTTAAAGGAGGTGAGGGGTGGTTGTGGTAAAGAAGAGCATTCCAAGCAGGGAGGATAGAATGTGCAAAGCGCAGAGGCAGGAGACGGAATTTCACATATGGGGAACAGAATGCAGGTCCGCTGGGCTGGAGCAGAGTGCATCAAGGGGAGTAATAGACACTAAGCCTTGAAAAGGAGGCTCTAGTCAGACTGCAAAGAGCTTTAAAAGTCAAATAAAGAGGGTTACATTGTAACTTACAGGTAATGGGGAGCCACTGGACCTTTTTAAGCACGGGAATGACATGATCAGACCGTCGCTTTAGGAATATCAATTTGGGGGCAGCTAGGTGGTACAGGGGATAGAGCACTGGACCTGGAGTCAGGAGGACCTGAGTTCAAATCCAGCCTAAGATACTTACTAGCTATGTGACCCTGGGTAAGTCACTTAACCTCAACAGCAACAACAAAGAAGCAGCAGCAAGGAATATCAATTTGGCAATTCCATGGAATAGAGAGACACTTAAAGCGTAGAGGCTACTGTAGTAGTCTAGGGGAGAAATGATTGGGGCCTACACCACAGTAACCGCAGTAATGGCTGTATGAATGAAAAGAAGGGCACAGATGTGAGATAGATTGCAGAGGTAGGTACAGATGAAAAGACACAGAACCTGGAGTAAGAAACCCTGGCTTTGACACTTAGCTCTACTACTTGTGTAACCTAAACTGCTAGGTGTTTAGTGGACTTGGATTCAAGAGGATCTGAGTTCAAATCCTGCCTTAGATATTTACTAGCTCTGTGACCCAGGGAAATTTGCTCAAAACCTCTGGGCCTTAAAGTTCTAAACCTTATGATCTTATAAGGTAGAATCCGTAAGACTTGACACTGGATTAAAAGTGAGGGGTGAGGAAGATCAGGGCATTAAGGAGGAATCTGATGTTGCAAACCTGGGTACTGGAAGGATGGTGGGGCCTTCCACAGAGACAGAGAAATTCAGGAAGGGCTGGGTTGGAGGTAGAAGGAGGGAGATGATGAGTTTTCTTTTGGACACATTGAATTTCAAATGCCTTTGGCATATCCAGTTTGGTATGTCCAGCAAGCAGTTGGGAATGTGGAAATGGAGCTCAGGAGAGAGACTGGGACTTGTATAAAGATCTGGGAGTTGTTTGCATAGAGATGTGAGTTGAATTCATGGGAATTTATGAAGTCATTGAGTGAGAGAAAGTAGAGAGAAAAGAGGGTCCAGAATAGTCTTGGATGAATATTACAAGTCTTACAATAGCCACCATGGGGAGTGGGAGAGTCTACCAGGGAAGAAAGAGAATTGCTATTCTGAAGGGAGAGCCTGGCTAAGGTTAGATAACGTAAATTTGTAGACTCAGCCAGGGCTGGTTCACCAGTTTCTCCATGCCTGGGTGACACATGAAGCAGGGATGGGCCTCTGAGCTTGGAGTCAGGTTTGTATACACACATGTCAGGCCATGTATATACACACACACAAATACAAGTGCTTGTTGGTTGCTAGACAGGGATTTATACACTTATTAAATGTAAATCAAGCTAAAAAATACCTATTAATCATTTAATATGTTCAAAGACCTCAGTTCCTACATCTTTACAATGAGGGGGGGAGGCAGAGAGGACTGGACTGGTTGGTCTTCTAATATCCCTCCCAACTCCAGCCTCCGCTTCCATATACTGATACAAGGAGACAGGGAACAGGGGGCGGGGGGGGGGTAGTGTGGAGAGTAGGGGGAATGGGTTGCCAAGAGTCAGAGCTGCTCTAGGCATCTGGCAGATCCCAGGACACAGGACCTGAAAAACCCAAAGGCTGCCGCCCCCCCCCCCCCCCCCCCCCCCCCCCCCGCAACTGGCAGAATATGCTATTTAAAAGGAAAGGGGGCGGGGCTTTTGCAGTGATAAATCATTGGGTCAGGGCTGCATTTCCATTTGGGAGACTGCTTAAACTGAGGTCTGCTTCGTCTGGGACAGTTCTTCCCCTCCCTCCCAGCCATACAAAACCAGTGAACTGCAGGGAACAAGCTGCCAGAGCCTCAGCCCTGGGGGAGGAACGCCATGCATTCAACAGGTGGCCCGGCTCAGAGCCTAGAGCCCAGTGAGGAATCAGAGCCCAGAGCCCGGAGTCTAGAGAGAGCTCGGAGCCCAGTGAGAGGTCAGAGCTCAACCCAGCCAGGGCATCTCCTAGCTACCAGGCTTCATGTGTGTCTCACTCCTTCTCCTTCTTGTCTGTTTCTCCGTCACCACGCGACACCCCCCGCCCCCCACGCCGCCGCCTGCGGCTTGTCGTTTTTGGTCTTTCTCGTTCCACTCTCCCTCTTTCTCCCCACTGCCCTCTCCCCTGCTCCACCGTCCCAGCTTCCCCCCACCCCTACCTCTTTCCTCTCCCAATCCGCTTCCTTCACTTGCCTGGAGCCAGGAGTCCGGACCCGGAGGTGCTGGAGATGGGGCCTGAGCCGGGGCGGTTGTCACCCAGGAGAAAGGAAGACTGGCGATACGGCGTCCAGAGGAGAAGCATCTCCGGGACGGGGACCTGCACCCCTCCCCTTCTAGGGCACAAACTTTGCAGTGAGCGGAGGTGTTGGTTGGGGGAGAGAGACAGATGAATTTAAGAGATCAGATCGCTAGATATCGAGGGGCAAGGAAAATTGTGGGGTATGAAGTCCACCATAGGCAGGAGGAGTCTGGCTTCACTCCAGGTTCGCAAGCCGTTTGGAGATCTTGGACTGGGCTCTCTGGTGGAGGCAACGGGCGGGGCTAGGCTCTGCGCCTTCCCCAGTCCTATGCTTATGGTCTCCCCACCCTGCTAGCTTTGGAAGAAATCGTTCCTCCAAAGTGGGCCAATGGAGGGGGCGGGAGGGGGGCCAAGCCCGGGGGACTGCCCAGGGGAGGCAGTCCAGGCGACTGGCTTCGGGTCCCAACGCTCAGTCTCAGACTCAAGGCTTCAAGGCTCCCAGTGGCGGCTGGCGCGGGGAGGGGCTGAACAGGAGGGCGGGAGGACGAGCGAGCAAGCGAACGAGCCAGAGAGGGAGGGAGCAAGGGAACCACACGCAATCCCACTATTCCCAGGTAGGCAGAACATGGCGGGCCCATTTAGTGGGCTCTGGCTCTCTGACCCAACAACCCTCCTCTCCTTCCTCTTTCCACTTCCCCGCCTTCGCCCCCTACCCCCATCAGAGGCAGCTGATGATCTAGGAGAGCACCTTCTTTTCTCCCCCAACCCCTCAAATCTCTCCATCTGTCCTTCCTACCTCCTAACCCTCACTCTTCAGTCAGGAATTCAAACAACCTTGCAGGTAAGTACTTGCCCAGTTCTTGCAGGCCTGGAACTGGTAGATACATTATAACTCCTTCTGTGAGTGGCTCGGTGCAGTCCCTCCCCAATGCTTGGGACACAACTCAGAAACCCCGGGAGAGAGTGAAGGGCCTCTCCCGTACTTGCTGAGTGGAGTGGGTCAATTCAAGGCCTGAACTGAGCTCCCTTGGAGCTGTCCACCTTAGAGGTGCTGAAATCCTTCTCCAGGGCTAAGGCCCCTGGATTCCACAGATAACAACAATAATCTCTGACATTTCTATAGTGTTTTAAGGTGTACAAAGCACTTCCACCACATAGTTCAAGACTTTCTATCCCCATTTTACAAGTAATGAAACTGAGGCTCAGAAGCAAAGTAACTTGCCCAGTGTTCCACACTTAGTTAGCGGCAGAGCTAGGATTCAAACCCAGGTCCTATAGGTGTCAAGTCCAGAGCTCATGGCCTGAGATAAGCAAGGGATTGATGAAGGCATCCTGGGAGACACCAAGGGGCAGGAGCAGCCAGAGGGCATCAGGGCCATCTCCCCCTTCTTAAGACATGGGTGCTCCGCTACATGAGAATTCTCCTTTTCTCAGTGCTTCTCAGCTGGTGTGTGTGTGTGCCTCAGTATGGTAGCCCCTAGAGAGAGCATAGGTAGAGAACTCCACTTCGTATGTAGGGAGATGTTCCCTTGCACATTTACCAGTTCACTGGACCCAGCATATCCCCCTAACTTCATACAACAAAGGAGGACTGGAAAGAGAGGCCATTATCGATGACAGCCTCTTTCGTCTCCCCCTCTTCAGCAGGATCTGAGGCAACTGCACACTCCTGACTGGGTCCAGAGGACCCTAAAATGTGAGGGGAACAGGGTACAGACAGACCATCTCAAAAAAGATAGAGGGATGGATGGATGGATTGATGTATAGATGCACAGATTGGATGGATTTAGAGGCAACCTCTCTCCCTCCTTCAGCTGCTGTTCAGTCATTTTTCAATATGTTTGACTTCTCATGACCTATTTGGAGTTCTCTTGACAAAGATGCTAGAGTGGTTTGCTCTGTCCAGCTCATTTTACAGATGAGGAAACTGACCCAAACTGAGTTAAGTGACTTGCCCAGGGTCACACAGCTATTAAGTGTCTGAGGCCAGATTTAAACTCAGGAAGATGAGTCTTCCTGACTCTGGGCTTGGCGCTCTACCCACTGCATCACCTAGCTACCCCTCCCTCCTTCAATACTCCCCCATTTGTCCCCAGCATAAGGAAGGTGCTGAAAGCATTGTGAATGTTATGTACTTCCCCTAATGCTGAGCACAGAACTCTACTCGCCCTATCTGCTTAATAAATGTTTATTGGATGGAGGAGGGGTTAGAAATTCTTTGTAGTTCTTAGACTCTCAGAGCCTGGAGGTTCCCTTAGATTAAACATTTATTAAGCTCTTTTTGTGAGCTAGGCACTATGTAACTAAACTAGAATGCAGAACACAGAATGTCAGATCTAGAAAAAATCTCAGAACTAGGGATCTGAGAACATACATAGAACACAGAATGTCAGAACTGTACCTGAGCACAGGCTATTGAGCTGTCTCAGTGGGCCATGTTAGGGAAAGGGTGTGAAAACAGGAGAGGACAAGGAATGTCCCTCAAAACTCAGGTGACTGGCTGCCTCCTACACGAAGACTTTCTTGATCCCTCCAGCTACAAGTGGAACCCTCCTCCATAACTCATTTTGTATGTTCTTTATTTAAATGTTGTGTTTGCTTATATGTGTATCTGTTGTTTCCCTGATAGAATATAAGCTCCCTGAGAATGAAGATGGTTTCATTTTTGACTTTGGAGGTCAGAACCTAACACTGTGCCTGTTTGCTAATCACTTGATTGATTTAACCCCTTGGTGCCTCCAAACAATCTTCTAATACCAGAGTTACAGAGGAATTGCCAATGTGAATCAGGTGGAGGGAATTTCAGCACAGGAAGTTCCCCAACACTCCCAATATAATAATCAAGGATCTCTTCAACATGGGTATTCCCTCCAGTGATGCAGATCACAGCCCCACCATACCTGCTCAACTTGTGAGATTCTTGTCCTTAAGTCCATCATAGCAGGGCCATTCAATATACTAGGGACCTTTCTCAAGTGCTCTTGACAGTGTGAGGAAAACAGTGAGGCACATGATCTTTCCATTGGTCATCTCCCAGCCCATCTTCCTTTTCAGTCATATTTCTTTGATACATCCTGCCCTCTGGTTTGCCTTCATAATTGTTTGTTGTTAATGCATGGTTGCCTGCAGCCGTTACTCACCCACTGGGATGTTACATCCTCAATTTCAGTTCTTTAGTTATGTGGTCTTCTTTGGTTTGCCATATAACATCACCTGAAGAATACAAGTATGAAAGATAGGCCTTTGTTTCAGAGAGAAGGTTGGGTCATTAAGAGAATTTTTGAATTCTCAAAGGCAAATGAGTCTGGCCTTCTGTTTAATTCTGGACCCAGCTCATTGTACATTTGCGATGTTTGACCAAGAGAGATACACTGATGGATAAACTCTTATAGATATTGTTCATCCAATTGCAGGGTAGAGAATTCTTTATCCACTTGGATTTCCCTATGTAGATAGGATAAATCCTTTGGAGGGATTATGGATCTCTTCCAGGAGTCTGTGCAGTGTTCTGGGGCTTGATGTAATCAGCACAATATCATCCACCTAGAGGAACATCTGGAGGACTTCGCCATCTATAAGGAATCTCTCTTCAATTTGGATATATCTCCCTCATGACTGTAGCAAACATCTTTGACAAATATAGCTCTCTTTATTTCATGTCGCACTTGATATTGATGATCAGAGTGGTAAAGTACAAGATTGTTACATCTTGTAAAGCATCTTGCCTAATTTTGAATGGCCTAGAAGCTGCCTCTTGGAAGTCTTCAAGGTAGTATTTTGATTGCCTGAATTAAATGCCTTTGTTTAGTCAACTAACAACAGTCATAGTGAGATCCTGAGCTCTTGACACCTTTCAGTCAATTGTATGATGGTCAATATGTGATCTGCCATGGAATCTTACCTAACTATTCTCTTCTAATCCCGTTATCAAGGATGATTTCAATATGTGAGGAAATTTTTTTTCTTATAATGCATCATATAGATGGAAAATAGGTAGGTCAATAGTTATTGTTCTTTTGTTCATGTAGGGGGAGCGATAAGGATTTGAAAGCCTAAGTTTTCTTTCCACACCTTTGGTGTCTTCTCCTTCAGATTCCTTGACAATCAAGCCACGAACATTCTTCTTTGACTCCAGCATAAACTTTTTCTGGATATACTTAATTTCCTTTAGCCACTCCTTTCATCTTCATTTTCTTCAGGGCAATTATCCCTTCCTCTATAAGTACATGCAGGGCTGTGATATGAGAGTTTAATCTGGTAGAGTTTCACTATCTGTGAGCCATCCTTCCATAATAATAATAATAAAAGCTAGCATGTATATAGTACCTAACGTTTCTAAAACACTTTTCAAATACCTATTTTATCCTCACAAACACTCTGGGACTTAGGTTCTATTATTATCTCCATTTTTCAGAGGAGAAAACTGAGGCAGAGAGCAGCGAAGGGACTTGCTCAGGGTCATACAGCAAGTGTCAAAGGTCAGATTTGAACTCAGGTTTTCCTCATCACCAGTCTCACGCTCTATCTGTTTCATTCCTCATCTGCTTCTCTTTAGCTGTGATTTTTCTATGTCTTCTGGCTTCATTTACAGCATAGTGCAGGGGAATAAATGAATGAATAAATAAGCATTTATTAAGTGCTTAGTATGTACCAGGCACTATGTTAAGTCCTAGGGATACTAAAAATGGTTAGTTCCTGCCTTCCAGGAGCTTACATTCTAATGGAGAGGACAACATGTATAGGGATGAGATGACCAGGGAAGGGAATTTTGTTCTGGAGAGGTAGAAAGTGTTGGGTGGAAGGGTAGAGAGATGTCAAGGTGGTCCATAAGTGGCTGGAGGGATAGTCAAAGCTTGGCCTGCTGGTTAGATATAGTGGGTGAAATGGGCTAGATGACACCCATCTAGCCACTAGGGCCAGAGCTCTGAAGATGAATGGAATAATTTAGGACTCAGAAGACCTGGGTTTGAATACCGATGGTGATGCTTTCTACCTGTATAACCTTTGCATTTCAAGGTCACTTCAGCTCCATTGGCCTCAGTTTTCTCACCTGTGTAATGAGTCCCAAAGCCCATTGGTATAGGACTCTCTCCTCCTTGGTGAAATGTAATGCCTGAGCCTGCATGAATGGTAAGGTGAGGTTGATGAGAGTAGGAGAGAAGAGAGCTTCAGTTTCTTTGTCTTCTTCAGGCTTTGCAGTCCCAATGAGTGCTTCTGGTTTCCAGCTTTGAGAGAGAAAGGATGAACAATGCCAAATGCACTTCAGGTTGCCACAGGGAGAATTAGACTGGGAAGAAGATGACATGGGAAGGACTGTCAGTCTCCATCATGCCCCTCCTCTCCTCAACTGACTAAACTGGAGACTGGAGAATTTCCCCTTGGGTGAAATCGGGGCCTCTCTCTTTCAGCTGAATGAGTGACCTCACTGCCAAAGGGAGGGTTCCTGCTCTCTGTACTGTTCAGATTGTATTGTATGCTTTCTGTGACATCTGTTTTGCTATCAACCTGGATAAATGGGTTCTCTTGCTACTTGTTCTGTGTGTTCATTTTGGAACTGGGAAGGGTGGTGGGAAGGAATTCAAGCCTTGGATAAAAAGCTTGGGGTCCTACTTCCCCCAGTAATAAATAGCAATCCGAATTTGGTCCTGAACTGGAAAACTACATCCCCTAGATTAATATAATATAATAAGATATAACATAATATAATTATAAGTATATAAGATAGTGGATAGATGTAATTCTAGCCCAGTACCCCTTCTCTCTAAGGAAAGCAAGAGTGACCAAGTTTCCGGTCCCAATCTCCTGATTCACCTCCTGGTAGGAAATAAAGTCTCCTTTAGAGAACAGTACAGGGAGAGAGGCTAGAGATGTCTGGAGCCCCATGATGTGGGAGACAGTCTCGTTGAACCTGTACAATGAAGTTAGGTTTAGACTCCAAGGTCCCTTTCAGCTCTGGGTCTAGGGTCCTTTCCAGCCTTTCTACTCGTTGGATAGTGGACAAGGACCTCAGATTGTGATTATCATCTGTTATGGTAGCACTTAAAGTCATGCCAAAGACTGGCCTCTTCCTGGCCCCCTCTGTCTCTTTTTCCACCATCCTGACACCATTGCTGAAGAAACAGAAAATGCCTCAGAGGATGGCCATGTTCTATTGTTATTTGTTTCTCGGACTGCCACAACCAAAGAATTGATTGCCAAGTGACCAGGCTGCCTCAGGGATAGGTTTCTCTGTCCTCTGCTAGGTTGGTATCACTTTGGGCATTTGAAGCCACAGATCCAGCCCAATCTTTCTCTGTCAAATCCCCAATGGAAAGATCAATCTTTCTATTCCCTCCAATAGGGAAGACAATCCTTCTGCCCCCTCCCCGACAGGGTTGTTGTGGAAAAAAGTGCTTTGTAAAGCTTAAAGGGCGGGAGGCCTGGGAGCTGGTAGTAAATGCCCAAGGCATTCAGGACAGGGGGAGCAGTCCTGAATGAGGTGGCCTTGAACTGGTCCTAGAAGGAAAGGGAGGACCTGGATGAAGAAAGAGGGGTAGAGATGAGTAAAGGTGTGGAGGCAGAGAGAAACTCACTTTACAGACATGAGGAGGAGTAAAGGAAGATTAGGCTGAAAAAAGGAGGTTGGGTCCTAGAGTCAAGAATTCTTTCAATCCATGCTTAGTGCTATAGTCAGGGGACTAGGTGAAATGGGGCAGGGTGGGGCACTGACCAATAAAACAGAGTAAGACCCAGGCCTTGCCTTCAGGGAGCTCCTGTATGGTAGATAAGACACAGACACACAGAACTATGATTTGGATTCCAAAGGACCATGAGGTGGGGTCCAAATGCCTGCAGCGTTTAGAAAAAAGAAATAGTTTCTGACTGGGTGAGTCAAGGTAGGCTTCCTGGAGGACGTGACCCCTGTACTGATCATAGGCTTTAGAGCTGGATAGGATCATAGGTCTTGGGCCAGATGGGATAATAGAGGTTCTCTAGTTCAACTCCTTCATTTTACAGGGGAGGGAAACTGAGGCCCAAAGAGGAGGAAGTGACTTGCCCAAGATGACACAGTTAGTAAGTGGCAGAGCCAGAATTCAAACCCAGACCCCCTCACTCCAAATGCAGTCTCCTTCCACTCTGACACACTGCTCCTCACATTTTAGAGCTCGTCTAGTCAAATTACTTTGCAGATGAAGAAACTGAGGCCCAGAGAGTATGTGGGACTACACAGGTAATGAATGACAAAGTCAGGATTTGAATATCCCAGTTCTCTGGTTGCCAACCTTGCATATGCCCATAACACCACTTTGACCATTGGGTCCAGGGGCTTCTTGTTCAGCCATTTTAAAAAATGTCATGGACCCCTGGGGCATGCTGCCCGGTGCAGCCTATGATCCCCTCCTCAGAAGAATGGTTTTTTAAAAATATTCACAAGAGAAAGAAATGCTAGGTTTCATTTAGAAACTGATGAAAATAAAGGTGTATTTTTCCCTTCCAAGTTTATAGAGTCCTTGAAATCTATCCACAGACTCCTTAAGAAGCTTTCATCTCGAACAACTTTATTTTATAGTTGAGGAGACCCAAGGCCCAGGGAGGAGAAGAGCCTTGTTCAGGGTCTCACAGATGCCAAGTAGCAGAGCCACAACATAAATGCAGGCTCTCTGCTTCCAAATCTTTTAATTTTTCCAGGTTGTTTCAAAAAGTGAAAAGGGGAAGGGAATACTTTCTCAGTGGTGGGGACATCAAAGACACAGATCCTGGAGGGCATGGGCCAGGGCCATCCTGAGTTGTCCATGGCCATCTTAGTTTGGGGTATATGGAGTCAGACCCTGGAGGTTTAAAGGGTGGTCCTCAGGGCTCATCTAGCCCAATCCCCCCATTTCATGGTCAGACACTGACACCCAGAGAAGGAAAGGGATGGGTCAAGTTCTCACAGTGAGCTGGAGTTGAGTGTAGACTATATGGAGGACTAGAGAGGGGAAAGCAGTGAGACACCCATTGGGCCATGCCCTGTGCACAGCTCAGAATCCCCTTGCCATCCCCACCCTGACCCCAAGTTAGTCCTAGCAGCTCAGGAATCTGGGTCACAGGCTTATTCCCTTCCATGCTGAAAAGTCAGCCAGGCAAGGAAGTCTTTGTGTAGGAGGTGGGCTTGAGGTAGACTTTGAAGAAGGATCTTGGCTTGGGCTGGGATCCCAAGGGCAGGGATACTCCTTTCTGTAGCTGGTGGCCTGGAGAGACCATTGAATCACAGGCTTAGAAAGGCCCTTATTTGACAGGTGAGGAAAATGAAGGTTAGAGAGGGGAAGTCACATAGTCGGTATGTGGGAGAAGTGGAACACGAACTTGGATCTTCTGACTCTTGGCCTAGTGTCTTGTATTTGGATGTGAGAGAAGTGAGGCAGAAATCAGCTTGGTGGGCTTCAAAAGAAACCAGAATCCAGACTTAGAAGTGATAATTTCCTAGCCTTTCAAAATGAAACTGGACAGTTTCTAGACAGACAGAAACTAGACAGATAGAGAAAAAGAGACAGTCTTTTTCCCCCAATTTTTTAAACATTTTTAAAGTTTTGAGTTCTAAATTCTATCCCTCTCCCCTTCTTCCTCTCCCCCTCCCCCTCCCTGAGGCAGTAAGCAATCAGAATAGGTTATACATGTGCAATTATGTAAAACATTTTCATATTAGTCATTTTGTACTAGAAGACTCGAATAAAAGGGAAAAAATGAAAGAAAGTGCCAAATAGCACGTTTCAGTTTACATTCAATCAATATCAATTCTTTCTCTGGAGGCAGGTAATATGCTTCACCATTAGTCCTTTGGAATTGTCTTGGATCATTGTATTGCTGAGAAGAGCTAAGTCATTCACAGTTCTTCACTGGACAATATTGCTGTTACTGTGTACAACGTTCTCCTGGTTCTGTTCACTTCATTATGTGTCGGTTCATGTAAGTCTTTCCAGGTTTTTCTGAAATCATCCTGCTTGTCATTTCACAGAGCACAATAACATTCCATTACAATCATATACCACATCTTGTTTAGCCATTCCCCAGTCGGTGGGCATCCCTTTGATTTCCAATTCTTAGCCACCACAAAAAAGAGCTGCTATAAATATTTTTGTATAAATAGGTCTTTTCTCCTTTTTTGGATGTCTTTGGGACATAGGCCTAGCAGTGGTATTGCTGGATCAAAAGGCATGCACAGTTTTATAACCCTTTGAGCATAGTTCCAAGTTACTCTCCAGAGTGGTTGGATTAATTCACAACTCCATTGACAATGCATTAGTGTCTCAGTTTTCCCACATATCCTCTGACATCCAACATTTTTCTTTTTTGTCATATTAGCCACTCTGATAGATGTGAGGTGGTACCAAAAGAGGCAGTCTTAAAAGAAATCAGACTGTGGTTTTGACAAAGAAATAAGGCAATGGGTTTGCAAAGAGAAATCCAGGTGCAGCCTGTTTAGGGCCACAGGTATAGAGCGTGGAGATGTGGCATGATGGAGTTTGCCTCCTGCTGCCTTCCTGGTATTTGTGGCTTCCAGCCTTCCCTTCCCAGCCCCACGTGACTTTGGGGAAGTCTCCAGTTCTGCAGGACCTAGACTCTCCTGTCACCAGTCACAGTGGCCAGAAGAAACTCATTTGGGCTGAACACCATCATTTGGAGCAGCTCTGTGATGCTAGGGAGGCCGGCTGTGAGATGACCCCCTCACTTCAGAGGTGTCCTCTCATTTTTCTAGCAGCCCTTCTTTTGCTCTAGTGATCACCAGGATTGTCTGGGGTTTAGGATTATTCAACCGGGCTCCTGTCCCAGTGGTATAGCCCAGGGAAGCCAAGGCAGCTAGATTGGGGAGGGTTGGAAGAGATTGGTGGGATCTCCATTCCTGTCCTCTCCACTGGACAATGCAACCCCAGGCAAAAGGGATGGGTTTGACCAGGCAGAATCCAGCCTAAGATCCCTCAGCCCTCTTCTGTCCTTCGACTCCCACCAGCATTGCCACCTCCAGGTTTCAGCTTCTCCAGGGTCCGGCTCACAGTGGAGAGACTGTTAGGTATGTGACTCCTTATTCCTTGGGGGAAGGGAAAAAACAAGACTATTGTTAAAGACAGAAGACAGGCTCTGGGGGGATGATGGGAGGAGAGATAGCCAGGTTATGCTGAGTGGATTCTGGGACATCCCTGTTTCAGAGCCATGGGAATGGACTTTCGGGTGAAGAGAGGAGGTGGGGTTGGCATTTAATCCTTAAGGAGGCAGGGCATGGTGAGGGTAGGAGGTCTACAGATGTCCCCACCTCCAAAATACCTTGTATTTATTTGGGATTTATCTGGAATGCACAGATATGTGCACATGTCATCTTGTCCTTGCATCTAATAGAATGTAAGTTCCTTGAAGGCAAGGATTATTTCATTTTTGCCTTTGTATCTCCGATGTCTAGCAGAGTTCCTGTAGGTGCTTAGTAAATGCTAGTTATTGGTTAGTTGGTTGATTAACTATAGGCGGGAGAGTAGGAGAAGGCAGAATCCTGGAATCCCAGTTACAGGAGATGTTAGAGGCATCTAGACTGACCTGTACCTGCTCAAGAATTCTCCCTCACTACATCCCTGATAAGTGGCCAGTCTGTCTCCACCTGAAATCTTCTGGAAATGGATCCCCTCTATGATGGGGGCTGGGACCAGGTGGAAGGCTAGTTAGACAGGCAGACAGTGGGATCCCTCACACTTACCTTCACTCTTCCCTCCATCACCGGAAGCCCCTTCCTCTCCACTGTTCCCAGGCTGGGGGTGGATCCTTAGATTCCCTGCAGGGGGAGATGTGATTTCAGTTTGGATAAGACAGCTTGTCCACTGGCTCCCTGCCCTTGGTCCCCCAGTTCCACGGTCCTGATTGAGAGAAGGGGGTTCTTCATGTCTGACTTCCACCCTTCCAGCTGTCTCTTCTGATTTGCTTTCCTCTAACTTAACCTCTCTTTGGATCCTGGTTGTTCATGCTTCCCTGCAAGTGGTTGGATGTATATTTTGTGCTGACTTATCTGTGCACATGTTGAATCCCTCCCCCACCAGAATGGAAGCTCTTGACGGCAGGTTTTGTTTTTGTCTTTGTTCCCAACACATAACAGAGGGCTGGACACATTTTGGGGGTCTAGATTTGTGATTTTATCAGGGACAGAACTCCCAAATTAGCCTCTTTCCCTGCACCTTATGGTCTTGAAAGTTGCCTGGGAGCATTGAAAGTTTAAATGACCTGATCAGGGTCATTCTGCCAGTATATGTCAGAGATGAGACTTGAATCTGCATCTTTCCAACTATGAGGCTGGTTCTCTATTTACTACCCCCACAATGCCCTTCATCTGGTGACCCGCTGGCACCCCCAGTCCCTAGCATAGTGCCTGGCATTCATAAATGTATATTGACTGAATGGCGCATGGTAGGTGTCACAAGTAGGTAGCACTGTGGATAGAGTGCTGGACCTGGAGTCAGGAAGACCTGAGTTCAAATTCAGCCTTAGACACTTCCTAGCTGTGTGACCCTGGGTGAGTCACTTAACTTATGTCTGCCTCAGTTTCCTCATGTGTAAAAATGAGCATTATAGTACCTACCTCCCAGGGTTGCTATGAAAATTAAAATGAGCTAATATTTGTAAAACACTTTGCAAACTTTAATGTGCTGCATACATGTTAGCTTTTTATTTGATATTTTTGGTCCTCTCCAGTTTTCTTGTGGAGAGGTGGGGAGGGATCAAGGACAGTGAGAGATGGGTACCTGAAGGGAGGATCTGAGACTAGGAGAAGCTGGGCTGGCCTGGAAGTGTGTGTGTTGGGGAGAGGGGGAGGGTAATGGTTTTTTTCTAAATCTAAGAATGTCTCTAGCAGGATGTGAGTCCTAGAAGGCATGGCTGTTGTCATAGCAACATCTAAACACATCTGTGAAGCCTTCAAACCCACACAGACGCAAACACACAGGCAGCCTCAACATACACACACACACACACACACACACACACACACACACACACACACACA
>NW_020954603.1:1251472-1257506 GCF_900497805.2 Vombatus ursinus
CACACACACACACACACACACACACACACACACACACACACACACACTGTCAATAGCCACCCAAGCTTAGTGAAGTCAGGGCTACAGGTGGTATGATATCTCTTTTGCAGATGAAACAACTGAGGCTCTGGGGCTTAAGGGACATCCCTGGTGAGTGATTACCCACTTAGGAAATGCTGGAGTTGGGTTTCAAACACAGACTCCTGGTTTGGGGTCAGGTATTCTAACTACCACCACTACCTTCCAGTCACACACTCTCATACAATCGCCCAGAGCGTCACATATCAGCACATGCCCTGTCTCCCTTCTCCCCCTCCCCCATCAGCAGGTGGTCAGGTCACACTTACCTAGGGAAGGCAGGAATCGATCCAGGTTGAACCGGGAGTTCAGAAAGGGATAAGCCAGGATGAAGAGGCCTAGGCATGAGGGAGAGGAGTGAGACCCTGTGAGCTGCTGATTCTACTTCACCCTCTGCTCTTATTCTGAACCATCCCTGTGGGGTAGACTCACAGGACAATCAAAAATCATGCATCTAGAGTTGGCCACTGAGTCCAAATCCTTCATTTTACAGATGGGGAAACTGAGGCCCAGAGAAGTTATGTGATCTGCCCAAGGTCACAAGGGTTTCCAGGTTAGCGGTCAGAACATAAATCCAGGGCTTCTGACTCTAGGGCAAAGGAGTATGTGGATTGGGGGTGCTGGGGAGTCAAAGAGAAGACAGAGACTCAGGATTTGGAGGTTTGGAGGACTCAGGTGTCCAAGATAGGCAAACAGTTGGAGCAATACGAGTCCTGAGGAGGATGGAAGTGGAAGGCAGAGAATTCAGGTCCCTCCTGCCTGTGAGCTCAGGGTGCTCCTCATATACTACCTACCCTACCTTAGCCCCCTGCTCTCTGTCTCTGAGCCCTCTGTCTTCCATAAGCCTGGATCAGGTTCTTCCCCCTTCAGAATCCCCTCCTGATGGCTTTGGGCTCCACAGTCCTGACTTGGAAGCTCACGCTCTAACAATGGATTTTGTAAATTTAGAAATTATTCATGAAGCCCTTGACTTTGAGCAGCAGCAAGAACCTGGTAGCAGAGCTTGAGTAAATAAATGGAGCCCCCAACAACTCGCCAGATACTCCTTGTCAGGGATCTCCCTCTCTGACTGCACTGGGAGTGTTGGCATGGGTTATAGAAGGTCAGAATTGGAAGAGGTCTTTGAGACCATTGAGTCTGCCCTGTGGCTTTACAGAGGGGAACCCAAAACCCCAGGGGGAGGCAGACATTGGCTCTCCTCCTCCTCCTCCTCCTCCTCCTCCTATGTCTCTCCCAGTGCAGAGCTTGGCATGTGTCTGGGCACACAGGAAGTGGGCAGAAGGTGTGTAAAGATTTGCTGACAGATGGAAGGATTGCCAATACTCCCTGTGATTGTCAGGAGGGAGGGTCTCTGAAGCCTCCCAGGGCAAAGTTCTCACCCTGACCTTGGGGGGTGGCCGGATCTGGGGCTAGAACCAGATCTGGACTTTCTGTCTGTGTCACCAAACACAAAGGTTTCCAATGGGGTGCTATCAGTGCTGAGTTTTGTGTTCAGGTCTGGGACCCCATTTTAGGAAGGACATTGACAGGCTGGACTTTGTCCAGTACAGTGGGATAGATGGTGAAGGTCTTTTAGTACAAACCAAAGGAAGATTATATGAAGGGACTGGAGGTGTTTGGACTGGAGAAGAGAAGGCTTGAGATGAGGACAACATGAGAGCTGTGTCCAGTTATCTGAAGGCTGTCATTTGGGAGACAGATGAGGCTCACTGGGCTTGGTCCCAAAGGGCACTAGTGGAACAGTGGAGGGGTTTCAGAGAGGCCAGCTTCTTCTTGATGGCAGGAAGAACTTCCAAGTGGTTTGAGCTGTCCCAGAGTGCAGTGGGCTTCCTAGGAGGTAGTGAGCCTTCTGGCCTTGGAGGTGTGCAAACATAGGATCTTGATTGAGTAAACTGCACAGAGGATTTCTAACCTTGGGGATTGGGGTGAGGTGCCTCAGGGATCCCTTCTGGTTTTAGGAGACCATAAGTGAGGTCTTCCTGATGGATGGTAAGGAGGAGGTTGGGGGCTCTGCCATGGGTCCTTTCCTCAGGCTGTGGAGCTTCAGCCTTTGGGTGCCAAACTCCATCGTGGCCCCTGCAGAATGGCAGCTTCCCTCCCTGGGCCCCCTAGCCTGAGGCTCAGTACCTGAGAGATGGAGGTTGAGATAAGGTGAGGTAAACTTGAGACGGGCTATTCTATTTCCTTCTGGGTCAGGAGAATGAGGCCACTATGATATTCAACACTAGTGAACCCAGCCCCACCCCCTGCTCCCTTCCTCTCTTCCCCAGAGCTGGGTCACTGCGCTGACCTGGGAGCCTAGGGACTGGATTCTACCTTCTATGCCCAGAAATCAAGCTGTCTGAGATCCTACTGCCCTCTCTCTGCCCTGCACAAATAATGGAAAGGAATGGGATTCTAGGGAAACCAATGGGCCTGAGGCTAGATTTGGGCAGATCTAAAACTCCGAAACCCCTCTCACAAGTGGGTCCCTTTTCTAATCTCCACTTGAAGACCTCTTGTGATGGGGAACTCTCTACCTCCCGAGGCAGCTCGCTCCACTATGGGCTCCTTCTGCTTGTTAGGAAATTCTTCCTGATATCTAGCTTAAAACTGCCGTTTCTATTTCAGTTGGTCCTCCTGTCTCCACCCCAGGCCCCTCACCATTCTAGCTGTCCTCAGACCCCTGCCCCTCAAACACTGAAGAGCATCAGGCAGCTGTTTGGGGCCAAGGAGGAAGGGAATGAATGGGCTCCTCCTTTTCCTGCCCACACACATTGTCCTCCAAGGGTGGTAGGGAAGGGGTCAGGGGTTACTCTCCTGCCTTCACTGAGAGCAACTAGTACTGTTCTAAGGTGCACTGCTGCTGGGAGGAGGAAGGTTACTACAAGGCCCTTTGCTCTCAGCATCCTTGGGAAAGAGACAGAGTAAATACATTTCCATTGTACAGAGAGAAAAACTGAGGCCCTAGGAGGGTAAGGGTTTTCTCTAAGGTCATGCATCTGATAACTGTTGGAGTCAATGCTAGTCCAGGGCTGGGTCCATTGATTGAATCATGCAGCCTCAATCCCATGCCCAGGGTTTCCTCTGTTTCTCTCTTATAAACCTACCTTCTTCCTCATCCCTTCTCTTTAATTGAGAAGCTCTGACACTAGCTTGGGATGGGGGGATGAGGATGAGGAGGATGAGGGTGATTAGATCAGAGCTTGAATCTTCGGGGAGGATTAGACGGCCTGGTGAGTGGGGAGACAGGCACCTCATTCTGTAAAAGGTGGTGAGGTATACCTGTAGCCAGGCAGTGAGGTTGGGGGTGGAAGGAGGCATGGTGCAGTGAGGGGAACAGATGCCCGGCTCCCTCCCCTGTCTCTTAAGGAACTTTCCATACATCTTTCCCCCTGCAGGCTCTCTTCATTCTCTTCTCCCCTCCCACCCACCTGAGCCCCCTCCCCAAATTACTCTACTGCCCACTTTGTCAGCTCACCTTGACCCCCTCACTCCCATCCCAGGATCTCTCCACTCACCTAGGCCTGCAGCTCCAATGAAGATGCCTCCCACAGCTGCTGCTGCAGATGAAACAGACACCCCAATAATGATGCTGCCTGCCAGCAGGCCCAGGGCAGCACAGGCCAACTGCAGGCATAGCAAGTCCCGGCCACTGATGGGGACATCCATGTAGGGTTGGCCCGGGCTTTTTCTCCGGCCACTGGGTATGAGCACCCACCAGCTCTCAGCTGCAGCAGTCCAGACCGTGTTTGGTCCTTAGAACCTGGGTGACTCCTCTGGCCTGTGGCTAGATTCCAGCAGGCTGGTCAGCATCCTGGCTCGTCTGTAGTACTGGCTAGGCACCATGTCAGATGCATCCCCCTCTTCCTCACCTGGGCCTTCCCAGGTGCCCAGATCTTACTTTGCCTCTAATCTCAGCCCCCCTTCTAGAAGGTTCCCTTTGGATAGGGTTGCCATTCAGCTACTACCAAGGCAGGATTTCTGCTCGGGCCTTGGAGGGTTGGGAGAACCATGTCTCACCCTGCTGCAAGCTGCCCACTGCCTACCTAGTTCAGAGAGACCTCGGCGACAGCTCCTCCCTGCTACACATCTTGCTCCTGCTTAATGCTCCTTCCGGGGGGCTGCCTGGGGACCCTGTGATCCCAAATGGGGAGGGAGGGGTGAAACACAGAGACTACAAGGGCTCAGGTTCTTCAGGAGATAAAGGCAGGGGTTGCATTATGCATAAGGCCAAAGCAACACGAGCCGGGGAGTGGTTTGGGATGGGCAGGGAGTGAGCTAGTGCCTGGGCAGGGGAGGTTGTTCCAGGAGGCTTCCACGGCACCCTTGCTCAGACTGGGCAGTGGGATATAGTGCGAAGGGAGAGGAAGGGGGAGGGGATCAGAGAACTGAGGTTCACATCCTGACTGCCACTTCTGAGCAGTGTGACACTGCACAAATGCCTTCCCTAGGCTGTGACCCAGTTTCCTTCTCTGTAAAAAGGATTTGGGTTCAATGATCTCTAAGAGTCCTCTCAATTCTGATATTTTTCCTGATAGCTTTTGGATTCTTTATTCTCTGCTGTAAGATCCCTCCCAGCTCTGACATGCCCTGCTCTAGCCTATAAATCTGCCCATCTCCAGAGCCAATTGTCCCCTACCCCTAGGAGTCCAGTGTCACTTGCCAATTACTTCTCTACCTGACACTCACTGTAGGTCTGGGTGGACTCTGGCAGGTGGTCAGATAGACCAGGCAGGTAGATTTGATTTGTGTGGGGGGTGGGGGTGGGAGGGGAACATGTGATAAGAATCTGCCTTCCCACGGCAAGCCTGCCCCCCTCCGTAGCTTCTCTCATGGATCTGTCCATTGTCCTAGGCTCCTTGGATCAGCTTTGGAGCTGGAGGGATCGCCCTCATTTTACAGAAGAGGAAACAGCAGTTCAGAGAAGGGAGAGTGACTAGGCCCAGGCCACACGGGCACTGGGGTCTCACCCTGTCCTCATAGTCTGAACTCTACGCTTTTTCCACCAGGCCTCAGAAAATCTAAGCCTTTGATGATCCTGGCGGCCTCTGGGGTTTGCAGCTCCTGTGTGCAGCAGCACCTGCCTCAGTCGCAGAGTCTGACAATTCAACCAGTATTTATAGAGGGGTTATTATGTGCAGGGCACAAGGTGATAAGGACACAAAGACCAAACAGTCCCTGCCCGGGATCTTACAGCCTGTCAGCAGGTTATGTTGGGCCTTTTGGGCATCACAGACATGATTGGATGAAACCTGCTTACATGGCTCTGAATAGCAATACTTTATTCAAAAGAGACAGGAAGGGAAAAGGGGGAGGAGTGCTGTAGCATTATGTGTTAAGAAGGTATATCATGATTTCTTTGCTGATGATTCTCAGAGCTAGTCATCCTCCTGACCCTCTCTGCTGACTTCCGTGCTCCTATCTCCAACTGCCTGTTACATATCTTGAACTGGCTGTTTCATAGGTATTGGAAGCTCGTTATGTTCAAAATCAAACTCATGTTTCTTCCCAGACCATTCCCTTCTCCAAACTTCTCCATTACTAGTGAGAGTGCCACCCTCCTCCCAGTCACGCAGGGTTCTAACCTAGGTGTTTTCCTCGACTCCTCATTCTTACCACCTTCCCCGCGTCCAACTGGTCACCAAGTACTGTTGTTTCTACTTTTATGACATCACTTTTACACACTCCCTTCTCTCCTCTGATGCTGGCTGGTGTCCTTCATACTCAGAGGACCAAAATGACATCACTGTGTTGGGGTCAATGTACAGTGCCTGACATCACCACCACCACCACCCTGGAGCAAGCACTCTAGGACTCCCTCCTGGACTATTGCAATGGCCTGCTCGTCAGTCCTTGCTATGAGTCTTTCTGCCTCTCTCTTTCTGTCTCTGTCTCTTTGTCTCAATCTCTTTGTCTCTTTCTATCTCTGTCTCTCTGTCTCTGTTTCTATCTCTGTATCTCTGTCTTTGTCTCT
>NW_020954603.1:1257516-1312999 GCF_900497805.2 Vombatus ursinus
TCTCTGTCTCTGTTTCTATCTCGGTATCTCTGTCTTCTCTGTCTCTCACCAGTTCATTCTCCAATCAGCTGTCGAATTGATCTTCCTAAAGTTCAAGTCTGACCATGTCACTACCACTTCCTCCCCAAAACCCCTTTTCGATAAACTCCAGTGGTTTCTTGTCATCTCCAAGATAAAATACAAAATCTTTTGGCATTCAAAGCCCTTCATAACTTGCCTCCCTCCTGCCCATTTTCCCAGTCTTCTTACACCTTATACTCTCCTCCAAATAGTCGTCAATTTCGTGACACTGACCGTGCTGTCCCTTAAACAACCCATTCCATCGTGTGACTCCAAGCATATGCAAAGTCTGGTGGGGGGAGGCGTAGTGGGCTGAAACTTAAATTACAATAGTATCGACAAGACAAGTCAGCAAGCATTTATTAAGCACTTGGTGTGTGTTGGGCACTGTACTAAGGTCTGGGGATATGAAAAAAAGGCAAATATATGGCTCTGCCCTGAGGACTCCATAATCTAATGGCATACATGTGGCCAAAGGGGAACTCTCCACCATTGGCCCTGGGAGTCCTTCTGTACATTTGTGGAGGCCTCAAGAGGTTCCCTTTCTTTGATGGGTTCCAAGAAGAAATGCCTTCCAGAGTTCACAGCTCGCATTTCTCTGTCAGTAGGGATTGTGATCCCAGAAGCTGTCACCATCTTCAGGGGGCTGTTTTCATACCTCTGTCTGTTGGGCTTTCTCCATCATCAGCCATCATGGCTCTGGGGCATTCTGCTATAGACTCTAGCTGCTAAGGGGACCTTTGATGTATCTCCAGTCACTTGGGCACTCCACCACTCTGAATATTCAAGATCAGGACAGAATAAACACAAAATAAATAGAGCTATCATACACCCAGAGACACATGGTATCAGGGCACACACATGCACATGCATGTGTGTGTATGTGTGTGGTATTGGCAGCTTTCTTCTCCTCCCCTCTGCCCCAAGAAGCACCAAGCAATCCTTCTCACTTAAAAACCGTCAGGGAAGAGCCTGACAACCTTGTGTGGGCACATTTAGCTCCTTCAGCCTTCTGGCTCCTCAGCCAACCAAAAAGCTCTTTGTCACCACACAGTGCCATCCCTCTCAATAGCCAGAAGGAGGCTCACCAAGTCATGCTGGATTAGAAACCACGCAATATCACCCATATTCAGTATTACCCACTAGGAAGAGCAAATCTGAGCCTGCTAGGTGGCGGCTAAGTGATGCAGTGCCTAGAACACTGGACCTGGGGTCAGAAAGACCTGAGTTCTAGTTCAGTCACAGACAGTTACTAGCTGTGTGACCCTGGGCAAGTCATTTCACCTCTACTTGCCTCAGTTTCTTCAATTGCAAGGTGGGTATAATAATGACAGGATTGTTTTTTTTTTAAGGGACCAGTAATTAGGTAGCCTTTTTTTGTTTGTTTGTTTGTTTGTTTTTTTGGTTAGGCAATGGGGTTAAGTGACTTGCCTAGGGTCACACAGCTAGTAGGTTTTATGTGTCTGAGGCCAGATTTGAACTCAGGTCCTTCTGACTCCAGGGCCGGTGCTCTATGCACTGCGCCACCTAGCTGCTCCAATAACAAGATTGTTGTGAGGATCAAATGAGATAAGATTTGTAAAGTGCTTTACACAATGCTTGGCACATAGTAGGTGCTTAACAATGCTTGTTCCCTTCCCTTCCTTTTCTCTAAGAACTGGGCCTTCACTAGCCAGCACCCCATTAGATATGGAAACAGTAAGAGAACACTGAGCTTCCCTAGATAAATTCAAGTTCCCTGACCCAGATGGAAGGACATTCTGCGATCCTGAGAGAATGGGCAGCTGTGATTACTGAGTCTCCATCAATGATGTGGAAAAGATTGTGGAAGACAAGAGAAATATCACAAGACTGCAGAAGGACAAACGTTGCCCCAATTTTCAATAAAGGGAAGAGAATCAAGCCTGCACATTCTAGGCCAGTGAACTTGTCTTGGATTCCTGAGAAAAGTCTACATCAGGTCATTAAAGAGATGGTGGGTGAATAATCAGAAAAAGAAGCAATCACCAACAACCAGACCAGCTTAATCAAGGCTGGACAGCTTCTACCAGATTCACCTCATTCCCCCTCCTTTTTTTTTTTTTTATTTTAACAATACACTAGACTGGTAGATGAGAGACACATGCTGTGGTTACAGTTCACTTAGATTTTAGCAGAGCTTTTGATAAAGTATCCCAGGCTTTTCTTGTGGAGAAGATGGAGAGATAAGGATTAGAGCAGTTAGATGCAGAGCTGGCTTCATGGCTGGATTCAAAGAAGAGTTGTTAATAGTTCAATGTCAACATGGTAGGAGGTCTCTAGTGGAGGTCCTCAAAGATCTGTGCTTGGCCCCGTGCTCCTGCTCATCAAATCTGCAGATGACCCAAAGCCAGAAGAGACTAACACACTGGACGACAGTCAGGATCCAAATGGATCTTTGCAGGATGGTGAATTCAGATTAATGTGATAACATGAAATTAAATGGGGATAAATGTAAAGTCTTGAACTTGGTTACAAAAATCAAATCCACAAATATAAGATGAGGGAGGCATGGACAGACAGTAGTTGTTCTGAAAAAGATCTGGGGGGGGTGTCTGAGGAGACCACAAACTCAATATGAGTCAGTAGTGCAATATGGCTACTAAAAATGTTCATGTGACCTTGGTCTATGTGAAGAGGGACAGAACTTTTGGGAAGGGGGAGAGGAGGGTCCTATTGTCCTCATTAGACATTGGCTAGACTACTGTGTTCAGTAGTCAGCAAGCATTTAGTAAGTACTTATGATGTGCCAAGCTTGGGAGACAACATGAAAATAACTATGTATCTAAAAGGGAAACACAGTGTAAATGCTGGGCACCACAATTTAAGAAGGTTGTTGATCATGGGAACAATGTTCAGAGGAAGGCAGCCAGGATGGAGGGGGTCCTGGAATACCCATCATATGGGGATAGATTGAAAGAACTGGGGTTGTGTAGCCTGGAGAGTTGGGGGAGGATGTGAAAGCTGAAGGGCTGCCCGGGGGGGGGGGGGGTCCAGACTTGTTTGTTTGTTTTTCAGACCCCAGGAGCAATGCATGGAGAAGTTGTGATCTGCGTTGTTGTAGGGGACCTTCAAATATAGATCTGTCTGATTCTTTCAGTAAGAAGGATCTATCTAACAATAACAGCTGTACCACAATGGAATGGGGGGAGGGGCTTGAGCAGGGCAGGGAACACCTCATAAAGTAGTGAGCTCCCCACCACTAGAAGTGTTCAAGCAGTCTAGACAATCCCCTGTCAAAGAGGTTGTAGGAGGTCTTTCTTTTCTGGCTATGAAAATGGACTAGGTGCTTGCTGAGGCCCCATGCAGTTCTGAGAGTCGGTAATGGGAATATGCATAGTAGCCCTCCTCCCCCCTGAAAATCTCCCCTCTTCCTCCTGAACTAGACATTCCTGGATAGTAGAGGCCTTTGTCCCCAGATGTTCAAATCTCCAGCTTCAGTGCTAGAGCGAGGTCTGATTATTCCTCTAATTAGGCAACAAATGACAGCCTGAGTCCCCAGGACTCAGAATTTATCCCCTGCCGATCTGTCACAGAAGGAGGCTGCGGAATAATTGTGCATGAAAAACCCCTCTGATTTGCAGGCTCTGTGCAGAGACATAGCCTACCCCACCATATGCACGGGACTGGGGGCTGTCTGTCCATGCCTGATGCCAAAGGATCTTCATCATCATCTCTGGAGACCCGGACCCTCCCTCTCTTCCTACCCTCTCAGCAAGACCAGAGACCTGAGTTTGGCCCTTGAACTTGGGACAGGCTGGAAATTCTCATCCCTGATCTCTCCACTGGCCCTGACTGAAACTAAGTGGCAGGTGATTCTGGGATGGCTGCTGATGCCAGGGTTCTGTCTGTGGCTGGGATTGGGGGCTCTGTGTATGACCAGGGCACAGGGAGTAGTATTGGGGATCGGTCTAAGTGAGGCAAGGATTAAGCCTGCCTCTGACCAGGATCAGGGCTCAGAATGTGACCAGGGAAAGGGCCCAGTCTGCAGCTGGGATGGGTGTGATTGGGACTTAATCTGTGACCAGGCTTGGGGCTCAGTCTAAGGCCAAGATTATGGCTCCAACTGAAGACATTTTTCTCTCTTGCCTCTTTCCTGCTTCCTCTTTCTGCACACTGCTATCACTCCCTGGACTCCTCCTTGAGCCTCTTGTAATCAATGCCAGCCACAATGAACTGCATTCACCAGAGAGCTGTTTTAAATTTCTTGCTTGTCTTCCTAGAACAGAAGAGAAAATGAGTCCCTTGCAAGAAACATCCTCTAACAAAGGCTGTGAGGTTGAGAGCCGGAGTTGCCAAAATGCCTGAAAATAATAGTAGATACCGTAAAGAGAAAAAGGCAGTCCTAAAATGGAGGTAGTTAGCTCCCCATCACTGGAAATCTCCAAATAGACTAGATGATCCCTTCTCAGAGAGGCTGTTGAAGCTCTGAGACCCTCAGAGTCCCTGGACAAGTCTGGTCAATGTCATATTATTTCTAAGGCAGACCTAGGCACAGACGCACGGTGGTGGGGCCTCTAGTGCTATTGAACACTAATAGCTTCCACAGGGAAGCTTCTGGCAGGACCAGGACTAGTCTCCCCCTTTAAGAGGTGGAAACTGAGGCCCAGAGAAGGGAAGGGATTCTTCCGGAATCACAAAATTACTAAGCATCTGAAAGGGAACTGGAGGTCAGGTCTCCTGACTCCTGGTTGTGGTCAGCTGGGTGGAGGAAGAGGGCATCAATGATGATGAAGAAGGCTGGCTTCAGGGAGCCTTATCTCAGCTAAGGTGGGGAATGGTCTGTTGTTCATATATATGTGTGTGTGTGTGTGTGTGTGTGTGTGTATACATATACACACAAATACATACATATATATATATACATACACACACATATAAATATATTGGGGAGAGAGAGAGTGAGAGAGTGAGAGAGAGAAACAGACATATATTAGGATTGGACATAATTTCAACTACTGAAGACGCTGACACCGTTTCCAGCATGAGGAGACAGTGTGAGCGAAGGTTTGGAGGCTGGACAGGTGAGCCTGAGATCAAGGTTCCACTAGTAGACCCTTTTGGCTGGAACAGATATGAAAAAAGGCTAGTGTCAGACTGTGCAAGGCCCTGAAAGTCAGGATAGAGTTTGGAATTTCTTTTGGAAGCTGTGGGAATCCACCATGAAGAATACTGAGCTCAGATCTTGGCAATGGGGAGTCACATCTCAGGATTCTCTGGGATGGATGGAATTTTCCCCTAAGTCAATGTTTTCTGTTTCTCTTCTCAAGTCCTTGCAGTTGGGTTCCAACCTACTGGCCGAGCTCTTTCTGAGGTCACTTATGACTCTGAAATTAACATACCCTTCTCAGTCCTTGTCATCCTTGACCTCTGAATCCTAGAACAGAACTGCACTGTTAGCACAGTCAGAGAGGCAGAGCAGTGGAGCTGTTGAGCCAGGAAGGTAGCCACTGCTATGATAGCCCCTGGAGTAACCACCCAACTCAGGATATACTTCAGTTGCCTCTTATGTATAATGTGCATGGCAGGTTTTGCACACAGGGTTCCTTACAGGACAATTATGAGGGGGGCACTTTGCAGACCAGTGAGTGTTAGGTAATGGGAGCTGTTGTCAATGGAAGGCTGGGAGCTGAGTATATACGATAGGGACAGTGGAGAAAGAAGAGTATCATTTGTCTAGACTTGCAGTAGTACTTGAAGTAGACTTCACTCTGCTTTGTGAACTGTATGTGGGGAAGGTCACAGTGTGGGCTGGTTCCCCTGGAATCCACTGTCCCCTTTCTAGGGTCTCTCCCCTGCCTCTGGTGGTATGGACTCAGAGAAAGCAAATTTATCCTCTCAATCTTTGCTATGTTGTTTGGGGAGGTGAATGATCGCTGGAATTAAAGCAACATCTTCTATAATGTTATAATTCTTAAATATGCATTCTCTCCCATGACACTCATAACACATAAGGAATGCTGGAATTATTGTCCTCCTTTTATAAATGAGGAAACTGAGGTGCACAGAGAGGAAGGTATCAGAGTCACATAGGAGATTCCTTGATGTAGGAGAGGAAAGGAAGGGAAGGGAAGAGAATAAGCATCTCTATAGCACCTACTGTGTGCCAGGCACTTAATCCTAGGGATACAAATAGAAAAAGCAGATACAGTCTCTCCCCTTAAGGAGCTTACATGCTAGTGGGGAAGGCAATACATAAAGGGTACTGATGGCCAGAGAGGGAGCACTTTAGTCCAGAAAGTTACTGAGATGCTAGAGTGAAGAGCAGTATGTCTGGGGCTTTTCTTGAAAGAGTGGTATGGGAGAATCAAACCTCTCTGCTTGGCAGACACAATCCGCGACCATCACACCCTTCCAACTGTATCCCATATCACTTGCTTTTTCAGACTCAATCAAGCACCCAAACTGGATGACTCTCTGCTCCCTAACCACACCCTGTGCTCCATGTCTTTGCTTGAGCCATGCCATCTGCCTGGAACACCCTTCCTCTCTTTCATTACCTGTTGAATTCCTACCAATTCTTTAAATCTGTCCTCAAATGGAAGCCTTCTCTGTTCCTCCTCAACCTCATATGACATTAAACTAGATCCTTGAGTGTATTACCAGAAATCACTTTTTATCATAGTGATCTGGGTTTGTGTCTTAGCCCTGCCTCTGTCCCCGCCCCGAAACGGGGGCTCTGGCAGAGCCAAGCCTGCGTCTGAACTGAACTTTCTCCCCTACATGCCGTGAGTCCAGTGCACAGTATACACTAAGCAAAGAGCTATTGTCATTGTCGTGTACATCCCCACAGCATCTGTGCCCACACCATCCACAACTCCAGGAGGACAAAGGCTGAAACAGCTGTCACGTGGAGGAGGCGACTTGTTCAGTGCGGGAGCCCCAGCCCTGCTGAGGGCAGAACCAGGAGAGGAGGCAGGATGGCACCTTCTGGCCAGAGCTGCCCTAGGGTGCAGCAAACTGCCTCCCTCTCCTTGGAGGGCTTTAAGCAAAGGCGTTACAGCACCCTGGGAAGAACTGCCTTTGGTGTCAGGGGGTCTGGGCTTCAATCTGGCCTCTGCTACTTAGAAGCTGTGTGACCCTGGGCTGGTCCCAACCTCTTTGGCCTCAGGCTTTCCCCCTGACAAGGTTAGACTAGCTGGCCTCCAAGATGCTTTCCAGTTTGAGGGCTGTGATCTGACAGTCACTTGTTGAACAGGCTGCAAAGAGGATTCTTGCAGACTGAACTAGATGCCCCTCTGCCAACACAGGGCATAGCATCACAGCATGAATGACAGAGCTGAGTGGGGGAGGGGGCAGAGGAGAGGGCTGCTTGCTTAGAGACCTTCCAGCTCATTTTACAGATAGAGAAAAGGAAGTTCAGAGAGGGGGAGGAAGGAACTTGCCCAAGGTGGTCCTGAAAACCAGTGGAAAGCCCAGCTTGGATGCCTCCCTGCCTATCTCAAACCAGACTGAGAAAGCTTGGATTTCTGAATTTGACAAAGAAGCCTGGAAAAGATGTGGGTGGGAATTGTTGGCAAAGGGCAGAGAGGGAGGGGGAGCAGCACTTCAGGAGGCCTTATTCCCTTGGGTTAGGGATGAGAGGAGGACAGCGGCTGGTGATTGAGGGCAGATGTGGGGAAGAACGTCCCAGCATAAACAAGAGGGCTCTCGCCGAGGCAGCCGGCAAGCAGGGAGGGTGGAGGTGTTCACAACAGAGCACAGAGGGGAGGGTTTTGGAGTCCATTCCAACTTTACTCATCTTCCCTGGGACCAGAGAAGGTCTGGGAGCCAGGGAGGAGTGGGGGAGGGGGAAGACAAGGCTGGGGCTGGAGAGGCTGAAGTCCATTTGATTTCCTTGAGGAGGGAGGGCTGGGGGTAGGCAACGTGATTAATCCTTGGCTCTCCAAAGGAATGAGCTGCTTCCTGGGGCAGTGCGGAGGATGCTGACAGCCTGGCCCGGCTCTTGAGCTGGCTTCCACGGCAACAAGCTTCCATGGTGATAGCGATGCTGGCCGGAGGAGGGGAGGCTGAGGAGAAGATGCCCAAGGGGTGTGTGTGTGTGTGTGTGTGTGTGTGTGTGTGTATCTCTGTGTGCGTGTGTCTGTGTGCACGTGTCTGTGTGTGTGTGTCTATGTGTGTGTGTTTGTGTCTGTGTGTGTGTCTGTGTGCATGTGTGTGCATGTGTCTGTGTGTGTATCTCTGTGTGCGTGTGTCTGTGTGCACGTGTCTGTGTGTGTGTGTGTCTATGTGTGTGTGTGTGTGTGTGTGTGTGTGTGTGTGTGTGTGTGAGATAGCTCTCTCACCCCCAGGCTGCATGGGGAAGAGGAGACATTGACACGAGGGAGAGAAGGAGGAAGGGGCTCAGAGGCAGAGGAAGGGCTCTATTGGGTGCCCATTGCTGTCAGGAGCTTTCCCAGGCTCTAATCCAATGAGGGTCAGGAGGCTGGGAGTTGATAATGCTCCTCCCCCCCTCCTTCTTGTCCCCTTCTCTGCCCAGGACCTTACCCTCCCAGCCAGAGAGGTTTTCAGAACAGCAAATACTCCCAGAATCCCAGAATCTCAGAGACTTCTGATACAATGAAAACCTGAACACGAATCTTCATACCACTTTCCCAGCAGGTGGTCCTCCAACTTCTGCTCACAGGTCTCCAAGGATGGGAAGCTCATTACCTTGCAAAGCAGCCTATTCCACTCTAAGGAGGTTTTTCCTGACATCAAGCCTAAATCTGTTGCTCAGCAACTTCCAATAATTTTTCTTGCTTCTGTCCTCTGAGGTCAAACAGAACAAACCCCTTCCTTCTTCCGCATAACAATTCTTCAAATATTTGAAGACAGTTGTCCTGTGTCCTGAGTCTCCACCAGGACAAATATCCTTCATTCCTTGAACTGATCCTCAGATGGCATGAATTTAAGGCCCTTCCACACCTTGTTTGCCCTCAACTGTTTTCCAATTTACCAGCATTCTTCCTAAGTGGTGCCCAGAACTGAATACAAGGCTCCAGATGTGGCCCGAGCAGACAAAAAAAAAAATAGATGGATGGGCACCTCTATAGTTTTGGACACTCTGGCTCTCTTAATACTATTTAAGATCCCATTAGCTTGTCTGGCTGCTGTGTAACACTGTTGGTGCTTGTTGAGTGTGTGGCCCACTAAGACCCCCAGATCCCTTTCAGAACACCTGCTGTCTAACTGTGCTACTCCCATCCTTATAGTTGGAGAGGTAGTTTTTTTGAACCCAAGTGTAAGACTTTATATTGTCCTTTATCCAGGTTTATTTCTTTAATTTGGCCCAACATTCTAGCCCCTCTAGGCTTTCTTGGACTTCCAGTGGTCTCTTAGTTATCCCTGTCGTCAGGGGTAGTTGGTGGTACAGTGGATATAGCACCGGGCCTAGAAGTCAGGAAGACCTGAGGTCAAATCCAATCTCAGATACTTACTAGCTGTGTGACCCTGGACAAGTCACTTAACCTCTGTTTGTCTGAGTTTCCTCAGCTATAAAATGGGGATAATAATAGCACCTCCCTCTCAGGGTTGATGTGAGGATCTGATGAGATGATTGTAAATAGCACTTAGCACAGAGCCTGGCACATAGTAGGTGCTATGCCAATGCTGATTCCCTCTTTCCATCTGCCAATCTGATAAATGTGCCTTCGTCCAAGAAAATGATAGAAATGTTGGCCAGAACAGAGACAAGCACAGATCCCTGGGAGCTCAGAGAACATCGAAGTCCAACCACTTCACTTGACAGAAGAGGAAACTGAGGCCTAGGAAGGGTAGGTGGCAATAGCTAGCATTTATAGAGCCCTGTAAGGTTTGGAGAGCAATGCATGTCAGTTATAAACTTGTTTGATCCTCAACACAACCCTGGGAGGTAGAGGCTATTATTGTCCCCATTTTACAGATGAGGAAACTGAGGCTGAGAATGGGTAAGTGACTTACCCTGGGCCATACAGGTTGTGAGTGTCTCAGGCTAGATCTAAAACTAGGTATTCCCAATTCCAGGTGTAGAACATTACCCAGTGCACTACCCGGATGCCTGTGGTCACTCCAGAATTAGGATATGAATCCAGATCCTCTTACCCCACTCTTTCCACTATTCTACTCTTGCTTCCCTGTTTGACAGTAGAGGAAACTGAGTCCTGGAGAGATTGGGTGAATTAGCCTAGGTCCCCTAGGGAGCCTCTGGCAAAGCAAGGACTAGAGTCCAGAGGTCCTGAGCCCACCTCCATTCCAGTGTATGGCCTCTGGGAGAGGGGGATTCTGGCTGGATGCTGAGAGACAAGTCCTGACCAGATGGTGGGACCAGCCATCAGGCCCCTGCCAGTCAGGCTCAGAGACAGAGCTCTCCCCCTCATTCCTGATCTCAATCAAGTCTCCTCTGTAACTCCCTACTACGTCCCTCCCCTGGGTCTCTAGAGAGACTGTTTCCTGCACTGGGGGGTGGAGGGGATGCTGGGGAGAGGGAGGGGTCCTGTCTACCTCCACCTCCCTCTCTAGTCCACTTTGAGGAGAGAGGGACTCCCCTCCCTCACAGAGTTTTCCAGATGGGGCCCTCCTTTTCCTGTAGTCTGAAATGACTCACCAGGGCAGCCTGAGCATCACCAGTGGGTGGAGAGAGTCATGGAAAGCCAAGAGCATACCTCAGGAGGATGGAGGACGGGAAGGAGAGGACAAACAGTGGGAGGTTCTCAGGTTAGAATCCTGCCTTGACCAATATGTGGTGTTGGGCAGGTACCTTTTCCTCTCAAACCTGTTACCTCCTTTGTAAAATGACCCCATGACTCTTAGATCATACCATTTTAAATCCCATGATCCTATGGGTTATGGTTTGTAGACCTCATCAAGATCTTGAGGCAACCCCAACCCTGAGAGACAGCCTCAAGCTTTGGACAAGGAAAGGCACAGACACCACCTCTCCGAGGCATCTAGTCCCACCAAGACCTGAGTAGGAATCCCCACAGCAGATAGCCACGCTTGCTTTACTTGCTTACCTCCAGTGAGGGGGAGCTCACTACTTTCTGAGGCAGCCCATTCCCCTCTGGGACAACTCTCCTGATTAGTCCAGCCTACCTTGTCCTCTCTGCCACTAACTTCCACTCACTACTCCTGGTTCTGCCCACTGGGGCCACCCAGAGCAAGTCTAATGCCTATTCCAGGAGAACAGAGCAGATGGGAGCAATGGTATCACCTCTAAGGCTTCTCCAAGCTCAACATCTTCCGTTTCCTCAACTGATTGTCCGATGGCTTTTTCCTCAGTGTTCTCATGCTGACCACCATCCTCTAGAGACATTGTTCAAGGTCTTCATTCAATAGACTCTTCTATGGGTAGAGGGTATGTTCCTCTACTAAGGAGCTTACAAGGAGATGAACAGGTAATGAATTCCAAAGCAAAAGGTTGGGAAGTCCCACCAGAGAGGTATGTGCAGATCTCCCAGGGTCAAAGAAAGGAGAAATAACCCAGGATTGGAGGACCTGGAGCTGGAGGGGACCTCAGTAATAATGGCCCTTCATTTTACAACAGAAGAGGCTTCCGTGGTCAGCCTGTTCTCACCTCTAATGTCACCCATCACCCTTCTTGGTCAAGATGAATGCCCTGCCCCGCCTATGAGGGACGAGTGGGTAAAGGCAGAGGGGCTCCAGCTTTGACCAATGTGCCTAAGGGATTCTTTAGGGCCAGCCCCTTTGGGGTCCAGTCAAACATCAAGTCTTCTTTGAGTATCAAGTGGCTTGGGGTGTTCCTGGCGCTTTGAGAGAGACTATGGAAGAGGCCAACCCCATTTCAGGTTGCTGAAGGAAAAGACTCTGGGAAGAAGCTAGCATGAAAGGAGCTGGATGTCTCCATCATGTCGCTATTCTAGAGGCTGTGGGGAATTTCTTCTTGGGTGAGATCAAGGACTTTTTCTCGGTTTGGGGGCAGCTGGGTGGTGCATAGAATCGGGGAGACCTGAGTTCAAATCTGGCCTCAGACACTTACTAGCTGTATGACCCTGGGCAAGTCACTTAACTCTGTTTGCCTCTGTTTCCTGATCTATAAAATGAACTGGAGAAGGAAATGGCAAACCACTCCAGTAACTTTGCCAAGAAAACCCCAAATGAGAGTCAGACACAGTTGAAATGAATGGACAATAACAAAAAGCTCACTCCTCATGGGAGAGCGCCTTCACTCTGCATTGTCTGGTGTATATTCTCCTATGCATGTCTTCTTTAATTTCTGCTTTGCTACCATTTGGATAAAAGGGCTCTTTGCTATTCACTGTGTGTATCCATTGTGGAACTGGTATTAGGTGGGAAAGGGGTCAAGTCTTTGGTTATGGAGCTCGGGGTCTCCCTTTCCCCTAAAACGACAAAGTCATCAGAAGTTAGATGGGACTAGATCATACCCCCTAGACTAATAATACTCGAGGAAGCAGTTGGCTGTGCTTTTAGCTAGGTACCTTCTCTCTCTGAGGAGGTAGGGTGGCCTCTGGCCCCAACCTCCTGCTTCCCTTCCTGGTAGGAATGCAAGTCTCCCTCGGAGAAGGTGGGGGGAGGAGAGACTAGTGATGTTGATTGTTCCTCCCTTCAAGCGTCCCAAACACAGACCTCCCAACATATGGGCTTCTCTACACATATGGGGCTCTCTATTGCTCTACTCCCTTCAAGGCTCAGCATGGGGGGCCATCTCCTCTGTGAAGCCTTCCCTGATGCCCCCTCCCCAGTTGTTAGCATCCACCCTTTCGTTAAATCACCTTGTATTTGCTGATAGGTTATCACCCATCACCTCCCCAAACACATATCCAGAGTGTAATCTCTTTGAGGGCAGGGAAGGCCTTTCCCATTGCCTAGCATATAGTTATTGCTTCATAAATTAAACTGGATGAAACTAAAGCCCAGAGCAGGGAACGGACTTGCCTGGGGTCACATGGTTAGCAAGAATCTAAGTCCTTTGATGCCAAATGCCCCCGTTCTGTCCACTGTCCCACCCTGCCTTCTCTATTCTTGGAGAAGAAGACCTTTCAGCCACTGTCCAGTCTTCTCTCTTCCTTCTCTCCAATATACTTCCCAGCCCAGAAGCATCAGGCCCCAGCTCTAATTCTTAGACTGGACAGGGAAGAGGAAGTGCTCTTCAGGGACTGAGACTTGGCCTCAGGAGAACCCCATTCTGGTCCTGCCTCTGGCCCCAGGAGCTGTCTGTCTGTCCAGCCTCACTGGGGCCCCAGTCTTTCAGCCTAGGCAGAATACTTGGCAGCTGAGAGGAGATGTGAGGAAGAAGATTCCTCATTAGACAGGGGCTTTGCCAATGAAATGGACACTGTGAACATCTATCCCTACAATGTTCTGGGTGAAAAGGGCCCCCCAATGGCCTGGCTCTGAGCAGAAGGGCAGACTCCCTTCCCCATGTTGGGATGGCTTCTGTTCAGGAGCTCTTCAGGTGGATAGGATGACCACTTTGGGGTGGGGTGCAGGAAGGGGGAACTGAAATTCCTCTTTAGGCATAACTAGATGCCTCCTGAGATCTCTGCCGAAGGATTTTCTAAGGGACAGACCGGATCTGTGATTCCAATGGTACAGAGAGCTCTGAGAAGAGGTAGGCATCTTCAGAGATTGTGACTTGCCCAGGGTCACACAGCCTGCCTATGTCAGACGCAGGACTTGAGCCCAGCTCTGGGGCTCTATTCATTATACCATCCTGCCTCCTAAGAGTAGCCCATCCTAATTAAACTCTACATTCCCTGGGTCCAGGAATCAGTCTTTGCTTTCCTTTGCCTGCTCACAGTAGCTCCCTAAGTCCCCACTCAATATAACCCTTCAGGAGCAGCCCCTGGGGCCCCACAATTCAGCACTGGTCCACCTGGCCAGTCTAATTTCATCCTGCCGCCCTTCACATCCTGGACTTTCCAGCCAATCATCTCCCTGCTCCTGTTTGTCCCTTTGCTCTTTCTGTGGTCCTTCTCCCACCTCTCTCCCGGGGTGGGGGGGGCGGCACTTCAGCAGACTTCCATCCCTTCCTTCAAGGCCTAGGCTCAGGCACCTCCTTCTCTAGAAAGCCTTCTGCCCAAGAGAAAACAATCTCTCCTTCCCCTAATTGCTCATAGGAGTCTGCGTGGACCCTCTCCTTTGTCGTGGCCTCACTCTTCCTCTATAACGCATAATTGTGCCCATGGCCTCCCCAACCCCATCAAAGCTTAAATTCTGCCGCTCTGCCTTGTCCCAGGACTCTCTCACACACAGTAAGTCTTTAACAATAAATGTTTCCTGAACAATGGGTCCACACCCTCTCAAGCCTATGGTCCCTCTCTGGTCTTGGGCAGACCCCATGCGGCAGAGGACTGAGCTCAGGATGCTGGCCTCATCAGAACCTCTGGTGTAAGAGAAAGAGCCAGCTAGCCCCAGACAGAGTCTGTGTAAACAGCACTGTATCCTGGTGGAAGGAGGATTGCTGGACCTCTAGTCAGGAGGCCCTGGGTTCAGATCCCAGCTTTGCTACTTACTAGCTAGGTGACCTTGGTCTAGTTACTTTCTGGCTTGGAACCTCGGTTTCCTTTTCTGTAAAATGAATGCATGATCTTCCAGCTCTAAATCATGGTCCTCACTCTCCTCATAGAGGGGGTGCCTCTCTCCCTCTCGGAGTGGTCATGAGGTACAAATAGAATAATGGAGGTAATGTACTTCTTATGACTTAAATCAAAATTTACATTTAATGTGTAAATTGTCAACGTACAGATAGTTTTCCATTGTCTATAAAAATTCCAAGCCAAGGCAAGAGGTATTTTTGTGCTAGGTGATGTCTTGGAGATAAGAAAGGCAGGCCTATCCCTGTCCCTGCCCTTGCCCTCAAGGAGTTTACATTCTTTTTAAAATTTAAAAAAATTTTTAATTTATTTTTTTATTAATTTATTTTGATTTATCAATAATCACTTCCATATGCTTTTGAGTTTAAAATTTTTCTCCCCCTTCCTCCCCACCACCCTCCCCAAGACGGCACACAATCTGATATAGGCTATACATTTACATTCATATTAAACATATTTTCACATTAGTGATGTTGTAAGTAGAAATTAAAACCAATAGGAGGAACCATCAGAAAGAGGAAACAAAACTCAACAGAAGAGAAAAAAAATAACAATTTGGCTTCCATAGTTCTTTCTTTGGGTGTGGATAGCATTTTCCATCACGAGGCCTCTGGAGATGTCTTAGATCCTTGTATTGCTGAGAAGGGTTAAGTTTATCAATATTAGTCATCACACAACGTGGCTGTTATTGTGTACAACGTTCTCTTGGTTCTGCTCACTTCATTCAGCATCAGACCATACAAGTCATTCCAGGTTTTTCTGAAGTCAGCCTGTTCATCATTTCTTACAGCACAGTAGTATTCCATCACATTCATATACCACAACTTACTCAGCCATTCCCCAATTGATGGGCATCCTCTCAATTTCCAATTCTTTGCCACCACAAAAAGAGCTGCTGTAAGTATTTTTGTACACGTAGGTCCCTTTCCCATTTGTGTGATCTCTTTGGGATATAGCCCTAGAAGTGCGCTGGGTCAAAGGGTATGCACATTTTTATAGCCCTTTGGGCATAGTTCCAAATTGCTCTCCAAAATGGTTGGATCATTTCACAACTCTACCAACAATGCATTAGTGTTCCAATTTTCCCACATCTTCTCCAACATTTATCATTTTCTTTTTGTGTCATGTTAGCCAATCTGAGAGGTGTGATGGGGTACCTCAGAGTTGTTTTGATTTGCATTTCTCTAATCAATAGTGATTTAGAGCATTTTTTCATGTGACTATAGATGGCTTTAATTTCTTCATCTGAGAACTGTCTGTTCATATTCTTTAACCACTTATCAATTGGGGAATGGCTTGTATTCTTATAAATTTGACTTACTTCTCTATATATTTTAGAAATGAGGCCCTTATCAGAGAGACTGGTTGTAAAAATTCTTTCAAGGGGTTTACATTCTAACGGAGGAAGGTCGCCCAGGAGGGGTCAGGGTCTGGAGAAGCTCTTCACGTCAGTTAAGTATTCGAATTCTGCCAAAAAGGGATCTACGGGTGATGCGTCCCTCAGGATGCCGTGGAAAACTGCGAATAGACATTGGAACCCAACTACCGGATGAAGGAGGGCTTGGGGGTGGCATGTGGCACCTGAGAAGCAAATCTCATCTCACCCCCACTTCTCCCCTACCTCCCCTGTCCCCCAGCAAGGGCAGGTGCAGCTCCTGGAGCTGCGCTTAGGAAAGACGCAGATAACCAGGACGGGGAGCGGGATGGTGAAGGGCTGGCGATCAGGAAGTGGGGATGCTGGAGCCTGGAGAAGCCTCAGGGGGACAAGATAGCCGTCTTCTACCACCCGAGAGTTGTTACACGAAGGAGGGATTCCTAGTAGTAATGGAAGAGGAGAGTGATGACAGAGGCCGATGGGAAGGAAAACTTCCTAGCAAGCAGTGGCTTCGGAGGGAAGAATTTCCCAGCACTGGAAGTATTCAAGTACAGGCTGGCTGGCCAGTTATTGGGGAAGGTAGGGAACAGATTCCTATTCATTTAATTAATATTTAATTGGAGGTCATGTTTGTGATATTCTCAGTCCCCAGCAGAGGCTCCGAGCAATCTGTGCCCCGAGCCTAGGGGATGTGCTCATGCACCGAGGTGCTTACGCAGTGCCTGGCACTTAGTAGGTGCTTAAATGTTTTATGTGAGAGTGCTCCCTCAATTCAAGGCTTGAGAGAGATGCATGCATGCTCATGCAGTGTGGCGCCCCCTAGCTGCTGCTTATTCAAACAGGTCTATCCCCACCCAGCCTGGGATGCACTTTCTCATCTCTAGCCCCTGAAACTCCTCTCCCTCCAAAAATGAGCACAGGCAGGGCCACCCTGGCTGCTTGCTCCCCCATCACACCCCCCACCTTGGATTACAAGTTGTGTCCCCCAGGAGAGTGTAAGCACGTGGAGGGCAGGGGCTGTGGCAGGTTAGGCCTTGTACAGACATGGCAGGCAGGCTCGCTCTTAAAAATCGTGGGTTGAATTGAGCTAAAATCCAGGTTAATGATTAAATCAAGTGGGAGGGAAGCTACCGTGAAACATATCCCCAGCCCCACCCCTTGGAGGGGTCTTGAACACACCAAGGACAATACTCCGACTATACTAAAAATAATTTTATTAAAACTACAGCTCAAAACACCATTGTCAGTGTATAAAAGTCTTAAATAGGCATGTTCATATTTCTTAATGCTAGTCATCCATACAGCACAATATATAAAAATCCACTAGCACCTCTGGACCTCCAGAAGGCTGATGCCAACCTACTCTGACCTACTGTGGGGCAGCAGCTCCTCCTCATTCCTGCCCAGCCACCTCCAGCTCTAAGCCCCTCAGGTCGACCCCCTTCCCCTCTGCCTTTCTCAGATCCACATTCTTCTGTGATTCCCAGTCAACCCTGGATACCACGATGGTCGGGCTGACAGATTGGCTGAGGAAGGGAGAAGCTTCAAACTCCCAGGCCCAGAGAGGACAAAGAAGCCAGACTCCAGCTTCTTCTCCGGAGTGCCTGCAGGTCCGCCGTACCCATGGACCTTCCTTGCCAGCACAGCACAGCTAACACTGTTTTCTTCTTTTTAAATGGACTTTAGCAGCAAGTACAAAGGAGGAAGAGGCTGATGCACTAGGGACAGTTCCTTCATAGCGAGACAAGACCGATGCATTTCATGTGCTTGGGGACAGGCTGAAAATGGGAAGATGGATCTGATTTCTTGAACTGGAAAATCGGAACGCTGCCTCTTCTTCCACTCCCGAGCTGGAGGTTGGTGCGGGGGAGGAAGGAGGGGAGGGACCGATGTGGTGGGGGCTCACCCGGCCCTCCCTGGGAGAAGGCGAGAAGGCCGCAGAGTGGCACAAGGGAGCCGTGCGTGCCATGGGTGGATGGAGCTGGGAGGGAGGGAGAGGCCTGCTGTCTGGACGGCGGCAACCACCTAAATACTTTTCAAACCTGACTCAGAGCAGCAATGGTGCTCGTATTGGACTCAGGAGCTAGATGAAATGACCCTATTAGTCAAAGTGACAAGTGACTGTTATCTTTTCCAATGACAACCTCCTTGGAGAAAGCTTCATTCTCAAGGCCCCCTGGGGAATAGCAGAATTACCAGAAGGGGAGGCAGGGGGAGAAGGAGATGAATTGTGTTTGTGAGCGAGTGCAGGGCCAGAGATAGACACGCTGGAGCCGAGAAGATGCTGAGGAACGGATGGCCGGGCGGCAGAAGGGTGCCCGGCCTCCCCACCTGGGAGCCATTACCGTAGGTGAGTGGACGTGGAGCCCCGCCGTCAGAGGGCCTCCAGAGCAGGCTCTGGCTCACCATGGCGGCTGGCGTGAGCCTTGGCCCGCCGCCGCGCCAGGCGGGACTTGGAAGGCGGGGAGAGCCTGACAGAGCACAGGCCCTCGCTCAGCGCCTCCTGCTCCTCCCCCAGCTCATGCTCTTCATGCTGGGAGAGCTGGCGGTTCAGGGCGATGGCCTCGGCTGCAAAGAGCGTCAGGTCTTTGGTGCTGCTGTTCCTGAGGAGAGAGCCGGGGAGGGGAGGAAACGGCTCAGCCCATTGTCCAGCTGGACCCCGGCCTTCGCCCCTCAGCAAACACTTCTGCATGCGGATTAAAATGAGCAAACAGCTCAATATTGCAGAATGCCTCCATCCAACTGCCAAGGCCTTCTCCTGGGAGGCTGAGCAATTATCCCACGGATGCTACTGCAGGCCCAAAGCATCCTGGGAAACCGCTTCTTGGGAGCTACCTTTAGCACTGGGCCCACTGCTGGAGGGGAGGCGTCAGCGTCTTCTGCTAAGGCCCCCTCCCCATCCCAGCAACCTTCCAAACCAAAGTGCCCACTCCCAAACCAAAGGCCACCTCTCCCCTGTGTGTGGTGTCCCAGTATTAGAATGGAAGCTTCTCTCCTTGTGTCCTCAAGGACCTGCAGTGTTTGCTACACAGGAAACAATCATTTTTTTTTTTCAATCTGTCTACTGTTTAAGGGGAAGGATGCTTGGGAATAGCCCTGAGGCATTCTGGGATCAGTATGGGGAAAAGCCCGGGCTCCATAGGTACAACAGTCTGCTAAGGTGGAGGGAGCAACTGGGCTTGGAAGCCTGGCAGGATGACCCCGGCCACTCCAGAAATGGGAGCAGCTTTGCTCGTGAGGAATAAACCAGCTAGGGGCAGGGGAGGGCGGGGCTTTCTAAACATGCCCAACTCTACGGGGTGGGAGGCCCCTCCTGATCCCAAGTAAGAGGGCATCCTCGGGGTGGAGGCAGGCAGAACCTCCCTGGGACCTCCAAGTCCTCCTGAGTTTGATGGAACATCAGTCTCAGACCCAAGAGTGCTACTGCCCTGAGTCCCAGCTTCCCAAGCCATTGTGGGGCTGTGGCCCCCGGGATCACCCCATAATCGCTTAGTTGGGTCTGAGCGTGGGGTGAATTCTAGGATCTGTTTTCACAGGCTTATCAGCTGTTGTCGCCCTAGGGGGCAGGTCAAGAGGCCTATCTATGCACAGAAAACATACAACTGCCAGGGGTGGGGGATGGCCCCAAAGTCACATGAGGAGGATGGGGAGCAAGGCCCCTCTGCAAGGGAACAAGCATCACCCCCCACCCCCAGGCTAAAGGGTCGTCTAGGTCACATTCAGCCCCCGTGGGCCCAACACCGGGGAGCTGGGGCTGAGCTGGCTCGCCCCTTGTTACCCTGAGAAGTCATCGGGATGCTAGGTCAGAGAGAAGAGAGGGGAGAAAAGTGGACCCAGGCCTGGGAGCCGGGCAGATCAACAAGCATTTAGGAAGCACCTACTATGTACCAGGCACCGCACTAAGCGCTGGATGAGGAAGAGAAGAGAGCTAGGGGCAGCTCACTGAACTTCTCGGAGGCCCTGCCCTACCCAACTCCCAGGGCTTGGTGGAGGACGCAGGACCCATCCCAGGCCTCCTTACCTCTGCAGCAGCTGCGGTGTGGGCAGTCCCCTCTCCGGAGCCTGCTGAAATAGGAAGGACAGAGAGCTGCAGGGCACAGCCGACCCTCCCTCCCCCCAGGACCCGGCTGGCACCGCCGTGCTCCAGACACAGGGGAGCAGGAAGAGTCTCAATGTGTGGCCTTAGCCAGGTCGCTTCTTTTTTCTCTGAGAGCCTCAGTTTACTCATCTATAAAGTGGGTGTGATAACTTTTGTGGTGTTCCCCTTCCTGGGGACAGAAGAACTCTGTAAACTATGAAGTTCCACGTATTAACAATGCCTCCCATTTCACGGTGTTTTCCTTACAACCACCTTGGGAAGGAGAATAGTGCAAGCATCAGCACCCCATTTTACTGATGAGGAAACTGAGGCTCGGAGGTGGCGATTGGCTCAAATTTGCTGAATCTGCTAGACTCAGAATCAGAGAGTGACAGGATTGAAAGCAAGAAAGGACCTCAGTGGTTGAGTCCATTTCTCTCTTTTTACGGATGGGGAAACCGAGGCCCACAGGCAAAGGAACTCACTCAAGGCCGCACAGCTAGAAAGTGGGAAAGTCGGGACTCAAACCCGGGCCCGGCCCTGACAGGGGCAGCACCCACACCCCTTCTGCTTTCTGGCCGGGGCTTGGGATGCCTGGACACTCACCCCCTGCACCCAGGGGTGCTGCAGGACCTGGGCGGCGCTGAGCCTCTGCTTGGCATCACGCACGAGAAGCCTGGAGATGAGGTCTTTGGCCTCTGGAGATATGTGCGCCCAGTCCTTCTCGGGAAACTCGTATTTCCCCTCCTGAATGCTCTCAAAAAGCCTGTCCTGGGGAGAGAAGGGTCGGTCACCTTCACGATGGGCCACTCCAGTCCATCTGTCCTGCTCCTGACTCCCTGGAATCAGCCCTGGGCTGACCTTTCACTCCTCTGGGCCTCAGTTTCCTCAGGTGCAAAATGAAGAGGGGGAGCTGGGGTCCCTGTACTGTTCTGGGGAGCCCCGAGTAGAGCCTCTAGGAAATGACTTCTGCACCCTCTAAAATATCAAATACAACTGTGATTAGCGGTACTGAGGAGACAGGGTAGCAAAGGGTACAAGACGTGGAGTCAGAAAGGCCAGAGTTCAGATTCGCCTCAGACACTTACTGTGTGACCCTGTGACAGTCACTATACCCTCCTGGCCTCAGTTTCTTCATCTGCAAAATGGGAATCACAATGGCACCTCCCTTCCAGGGTAGGGGAGAGGATCAAATGTGATGATGTGAGAGAAGTTTAGAAATGCCAACTATGACGATGATGAGCCTGCTGTCATCTCACCACCACCCCCTCAGATGGGCAGGAGCTGTCATCTGGCTTTCTTTGGACCCCCAGTGCAATGGCACACAGTAGGAGCTTAATCAGCGCTGGCTGAGCGCTCCTCCGGGGTTTTTCTATTCCTATTTTGCACCACTCTGATGCCTCCAGGGCACACAGGGCTGGTGCCCGCCGCGGCCCTGGCCAACATCCAGGGCGGGCTCATTAGGGCAGCCAGGCCTGGCCTTCTGCAGGATCCTGGTGCCTGGAGGCTGCCGCGGCAGGGGCCGCGGGCCGGGCCTCACCTGGCATACTCGGCACACCTCTCCCCGGTCCCAGCCGCAGTCGGTGCCACAGTGGCCCACGAACGGGGGGTAGCCACTGAGCATGATGTAGAGAACCACCCCCAGGCTCCACAGGTCGCAGCGCTTGTCGTAGAAAGTGGCTTCTTCGGTGAACACTTCGACCACCTCGGGAGCCATGTACTCGGCTGAGCCGCACTGGGGAGAGGAGAAGAGGGAGATGCAGGGAGAGCACCTATTGAGCCCCCGCTGCACACAGAACACAGAGAACACGCCTGACGTCTCAGAAGTGTGCCGCAGGCACTGAATCCCGCCTCCAAGCGCCTGCTGCCCAGTGCTCAGCAGCACATTCTCACGGCTACACAGATTCCCAAAAGAAATCCAGGCCAAGCCCGGGAGAACCTGGCCGAGAGGAGCCTCCCTTCCAGCCCCTGGAGGACGCGCCCACCCCCTCCGCCAGCAGTCATGCTGGGAAGGTTTTCCCGACATCAGAAGTACGCTTCTTTGGGCAGCCAGGTGGCGCAGTGGATAGTGGTAGTCCAGAAAAACCAGACTTCTTGGAATTCCTCATATGGGACCTTCCCTTCTCACGTCACTAAGTCCCCTTCCTGGACCATCTTCCCTCCTCACTTCCCCTCGGAGAATCCTTCCCTCCCTCCCTTCTGCTCAAGCACCATCTTCTCTAGGAAGCCCCCCAACAAGAGCCTTCCCTTCCTAAGAAGGTTCCCTTATTCTGCACACATGCAGGCGGGCTGTCTCAAAGTCTGTCGTTTTACGCTTTTAACAGCTTTTCAGAGGATACTCTGGACACACGGACGTCGTCCTTCTCACCCCCACAGGATGCAAGCTCTTTCTGAGGCCAGGAAGTTTCCCATCTTCTGTACCTCCAGCACCCAGCATGGTGCCTGACCACAGTAGGTGTTCTAAAATGTGTGCTGACCAACTGATGTTCACACTCTGAGCCGGCTGCCGGCTCCCCTTGGGATCGGGGGGGATGGGGGGGGGGGGGATGGAGGCAGGAGATGGCAACAGTGGGCGGCCCAAGCTAAGGGGTGCGGTCGGGCCCCTGCAGGGCGGCGGCTCCCCCCACTGAAGGAGGGGGTGCCCAGCCTCTGTAAGCTCCCTGAGGCCAGGGGCCGCCTTTCTTTTTGCTTGGAGTTGCATCCCCAGCCCCTAGCACAGAGCGTGGCACACAGTAAGGGCCTAATAAATGTTTGTGGACTGACTGAGAGCCTGGAATGCTTTACTTCATAGATATCAAGGAGGCCCAGAAGGCTAGCCTCATTAGAATAGGACTCCACCCAAAAGAACTCCAGGGCCTAGAAGACATTGGGTGGTCCCTTCCTTTGTCCTGTCAGCATCTTGCCTGGACAGTGCTCCCTGAAGGCTGCTGTTGTGGGGGAGGGGGCAGAGGGTGACAGGACCCAGGAACAGACCCTGGAGTCCAGGACACTTACCGGCGTAGTCAGCTCCGGCGTGGTGATGGGGGTGCACGAATTGTTCAGCTTCACACCGCTGCCCAGGTCAAAGTCACAGATCTTCACTGGGGACACCTGGAATGGACCCAGAGTGCAAGGTCACAGGTGACTGATGTCCAGGTTACAGCAACCACTGGCTCAGTGTGGTCTGACTAGAGACAGAGACAGCCTGGCGCTCTGCCCAGCGCCCACCCTCACAGAGCTCCCGGTCTACGGAAGCTTCTCCGGTGAACTTACGTTAAGCCCTTGGTTTAGACTGACGTCTCCACGTGGCTGACCAACAATACAGTTGGCCTGGTCACAGCCAGTGTGGGGCTGCCCTGACCCACGTGGTGTCACGAGATCATTAAGACAATCTAACCAGGCTCAGCCATCTCAGCTCCCCGAGGCCCCTCCTCAGAGGAGTCCTGCTAACCACGGCCAGGATGCGCTGGCTTCCCTCAATACCCCAGTGCCAGCATTTCCCAGTGTGGGGTTCTGGTCCTGCCCGGACCCCTTCCTATAGAAGTCAGCTGTTCCCCGGAGTTGGAGAACCACAAAAGGTTGTGCTGGGAAGGAATGGGGGGAGAGATGTGCCCAAGGTCACCCAGCTAAGAGGTGGCATACATCACAAGCTCTTCTGCCTGAGTCTGGCTTCCTCCGCGCCCCTAAGCCCAGCACCATCATCTTCCCACAGAAAAGCCCATCACTACTCGTAACTAAGGCCAATCCCACATTCTCTCCTATCTCTGCCAGGGCCAGGATCCAGAAGTCACCACCTTTCTCATGAACCTTTAATCCCCTCACTGATCTGTCCACAAACACAGACAGTTTCGCGCAATCCTAAAAAGCCTTCCCTAGACCATTCCAATCATTCACCTCTGGTCCTCTTTCTCTCCTCCTTCTTGCTGCCAAACTACTGGGAGAACTGGCCTGGACGCAATACCTCCACCCCCTGGCAATCATATCCACCACCTGACATATCCTGACGGCCAGCCGCTTCCTCAATAGATCCCTTCTTTCCAGTCCTCACACCCTGGAGCCCTCTTGCAGGTCTGGACATTGCTGACTCCCTTTGCATCATAACAAAGGTCACAGTGAGAGATGGAAGGGACCGCCCAGTCCTACCCACACACCAATGGAATTCCCTCCCCTAAAACACCCTGGACCAGTACAGGAGGGGCAGCCCATCCCCCAGTGGGGCGGGACATCAGATGGAAAGCTATAGCGACCCCAACCCAAGCAGGCAAATGTGATCATGCAGGCATCACTCAGATTTAGTGGGGTGGAATCCATAACTCCACATGGCTTTGGAAAGGTCGACCTCATTTAAAGGGGACAAAAAAGTCAGATTGAAAAACTAGACTTATGTGGGGAAACCCAGAAACCCAAGAGGGCAAAGCCTGGAAGAGAACTGAAAAGCAGAAGACTGATGGGAGAGAAACCAGAAGCAATACTTTTGTGGGGGCAGATCACTGGCTGTGCCCAAAGGCGGGATGCAGGCATGACAGGAGGTGGGGCAGTCTGGCCTTCTGTGGGGTCCTCTCTTTGCACAAGAGCATCCTGCTTTTCTTTAATCTCACCTTTCAAAAGTTGGGGGGCCTGCTCTCTGGATCTGAAACTGACCAACAAGGACGAAGCTGTTCCTGCAGGGGAAAGAATGGGATGCCTTGGGAGGGGAGTGGCCATGGTCCAGGAGAGGAAATCCAGGCAAAGGCTGACCCAGACCCTCCCCACATCTTGGGAGAACAGATTTTTCCCAAGGTTCAGAAAAAGGAGAGACAGGATCCCACAACCAAAAATAAAAATCGAGAATGCAATCCTGATGCTATAAAGTGAATAATTCTGAGGAGAAGGATGTGGATGTGCACTGACCTCACCCACTGACTTTCTTTTTTTTTTTTGGTTAGGCAATGGGGTTAAGTGACTTGCCCAGGGTCACACAGCTAGTGTGTGTTATGTGTCTGACGCCGGATTTGAACTCAGGTCCTCCTGAATCCAGGGCTGGTGCTCTACTCACTGTACCACCTAGCTGCCCTACCCACTGACTTTAAAAAGCCACAGAGTCAAAAAGCAGGACCCGCACGGGAAGGAGAAAGCATGCTGGGTCTACAGGCGGAGGGCCTGGGTTCCAGTCCTGGCTTAGCTATTTCTAGCCTGCGTGACCTCAGATACGTCGCTCCTCTCTGGCCTTGGAGGGCCCTCCCGGCTCATACAGACGACGAAACGAAGAGTGCTTGATGAATGCTTCCTCAATATGTACTAATGATGTAAATGAAGACCACGAGAAGACATCAGAATTCAGATCCAACGTGCTACGGCTGCTGCAGGTTTCAGAGGACGGACATTGGAACGAGCATCCTTCTTCCCTCTGGTAAGAAACAGCAAGCTCTACACCTTGTTCCACTGGCCCCAGTCACTAGACTGCATGGCTCGGCTTAATGGGGGGCTGGTCTGTCTTTCAGGGAAAGCTGGTCGGGAGGGAGGTTGACTGGGAAGTCGTTCACGTCAAAATACACCAAGAAAACAAAGCCCCACAAAGGAGACAGGAGCGAAGGCAGGTAATCAACGGAGGTTACAGACAGCAGGGTGACGCAGGCCCAGGAGAAGTCGCTGAAAAGCCCAGAGGGCAAGGTTTGGGGGGGGAGAAGAGGCTGGAGGCCTGGCTCTAATCCCGCCTCAGGCATTTCTCAGCTCGGTGCGAATCACACAATTATTGCTGCCCCACTGGACACAAGACGAGGAGATCAATCAGCAGCTGCGATGGAGCTCAGAGCCCCTGAGCGATCCCCTGCCCTCATTTCAAGGAGGAGCCGAGGCCTACAGAGGGGGCACACCCAAGATCTCACAGGGAATGTAACAAAGCATGAAGAGAAGGCAGAACCACTCAACTCCCATTCTCTGTCTCTCTTCTCTGCCAAAGAGAAGAATCTTTGTTTTTCTTCCTTTTTTTTTAAAGACTTAGGCCTAGTAGGGATTTTATTTATTTTGGAGGCAACAGGGGTTAAGTGACCTGCCCAGGGTCACACAGCTAGTAAGTTTCTGTGGCCAGATTTGGACTCAGAGCAGAAAGATCAAGCCAAAAATGGCTAATGGGGAACATGAAAACCAAGATAAGTAAAGAGAATGAGAGAGCACATAGCTGCCCTTGAAGTGTTCAAACTGCAAGGCCCAGACAACTACATTAGAGGGAGCTGAAAGAACTGGCGGATGGGAGAGCTGAGTCACTGCCAAAGATCTCTGAAAGCTCTTCTCCCCCAACTGATAAACGGTCAAAGGATGCAAACAATTCTCAAAATAGCAAACTATTAACAACTATATGCAAGGATGCTCCAAATCACTAATAAGAAGAGAAATGCAAAGCAAAACAATCTGAAGTTTCACCTCACTCCCTGCAAACTGGCAAAGATGACAAAAGATGGGAATAGTCAGTGAGGGAGGGGTTGTGGGAAGAGAGGCACGCAGGTGCATTGTTGGTGGAGCTGTGAATCAATGACACCATTCTGGGAAGCAATCTGAAATTACACAAAGGAAGTAACTAAAATGTCCAGAGATTTCACTACTGGGCATACATCCCAAGGAGGTCATTGATAAGAAGAAAGTCCCCAAATGCACCAAAATATTTAAAGCAACACTTTTTGTGAGAGCAGAGAACTGGAAACAGAGCAGATGCTCATCTCCTAGGGAGCTGTTAAACAAAATATGGAACAGGAATGGAACAGAATCTTCCTCTTGCTGTGCTGTAAGAGAAAACGAATACAGAGAAGCCTGGAAAAATGAACACAACTTGATGCAAAGTAAAGGAATATATGAAGTAGCACCAGGAAGGCAATCTATTCAATGATGTAGCAAAATGACAAACATCCCGCCAGGCCTCAAGTGAGAGAGAGAAAAGACCACCTCTGCCCATCTTTCATGGAGGTGGAAGGTCCATGGTGGGGGGGAGTCTATGGAGGGGAGGAAGGGGGGGTCCATGAAGAGGAGGAGGGGGGTCCGCGGAGAGGAGGAGTGGTGGTCCATGGGGGAGGGTCCATGGAGGGGGGGAGTCTATGGAGAGGAGGAGGGGGGTCCATGGAGAGGAGGGGTGGGGGTCCATGGAGAGAAGGGGCATTTGCTCTGATTTCAGACTTTTTTTGATGTACTGATTGCTTTTGCTGATTCTTTTTTCTCTTTCTCTTTTTCTTTAAAAAATATTTGTTAGGAGGATTGGTTCTCTGGGAGAAGGGAAAAGAAAGGATATTGGGAGAAATTCTAGGGATGTAAAAAATAAGATGTCAATAAATCATTATTTTTTAAAAAGGGATCACGATAGGCAAGAACGGGAGTGGGGAACCTGTGACCTCGTGGAGTTTGGATTCAGTCACAGGGCTGCACTTGAGGACCTTGAGGGCCACGTGTGGCCTCGAGGCTGCAGGTTCCCCACCCCTGGACTAGAACATTGGGCCGAGCTGAATTAGATGAAACCTACTAGGGGATAAACGTAAAGTTTTACACGTGAGTTCAAAAAACTGACTTCCCAAATACAAGCTAGGGGAGGCACAGCCAGATATGGGTGTGTCTCAGTCTGGGGATTTTAGTGACTACAAGCTCAGTACAAGTCACTGGTGTGGGGTGGCAGCCCCAAACACAAATGTGACCTTAGGCCTAACTGCAGGAAGACACAAGCCAGGGAGGAGAGAGGCCCGCTGGAGTGCTGGGCTCAGCCCTAGGTACCAAGAGTCACCAAAGGCCAGTCAACATCCCTGGGAGGGCAACCGGGAGAGCAGGCCACATGAGGACCAGCTGAAGGAACCAGAGATGTTTAACCTGGAAAAGAAAAGGCTTAAAAGGGCAACTAGGTGGCGCAGTGGATAGAGCACTGGCCCTGAAGTCAGGAAGACCCGAGTTCAAACTCGGCCTCAGGCCAAACACTTGATACTAGCTGTGTGATCCTGGGCAAGTCACTTAACCCCAATTGCCTAAAAAAAAAAAAAGAAAGAAAAAGAAAAAGAAAAGAAAAGAAAAGAAAAAAGGCTTAAAGGTTTGTGGGACTGCTCTTTAAATATCAGAGGCAGGAAGCCACGTCGGAAAGGGAACACACTTGTTCCGTCTGGCCCCAAAGGGCAAAATTAGGAGTCATTGGTGACAACTACAAGGACACAGATTTCAGTTCAAAACAAGGGAAATTTTCACCTCAAGCAAGAGATAGGGTGGGGTCACAGAAGGTCAGAGGGACTCAGTTTCTCCACCTGTAAACTGAAAGGCTTAGACCAGGTGATCTCCATGTTCACTTCCAGCTCTTGTGAGCTAATACTAGGGCCCTGATCCGGATCCGGTTTCTCCTAGTTAATCACTTAAGACCAGAATGGGCTGCCTGGGGGGTGGTGAATCCGCCATCCCAGGAGTCTGGAAGCAGGAGCTGAATAACCACTTGATGACAGGATGCATCCTGCCGACAAAGGCTGGACCAGACCTTGGACCTCCAACCCGGGTCTGCAATTCTACGCTCCTGATTTTTAGCTTCTAAATTACAGGCATGAATTGAAAGCAATACTCTTTGGAACTAGGATTGAAGTAGAAGAAACATGCACGGATTCGTCATTCTTTGCTGCTGTAATAAGACGGTACTTTCAGGTTTGCAACCACTTCATTTACCTCCTGGGAAGGAGGTAATTCGGTAGTGTCACCCCCATATTACAGAGGAAGAAACTGAGGCTAAGCACCTCACCAGCTGTCACCCTGCTAGTGCTACAGACAGGCCTGGAATTGAGGTCTTCTGGTGCAGGGCCAGGGCTTTTTCTACTATTCCACAATATGCCTGGTACCTTAAATACACAGGGAAATGCTTATGCCAAACTGAGGCTTTCCTTCCAGAAGGAGTCTGCAAAGGGTTTCAACGCTGGCCACCTCAGAAAGCATTTATTTTGTGCAGATTAAACATATTTTAAAAACTCAACAAGCTACCAAGCTCGCCTCACCGCTGCCGAGAGCGAGTACCAGAAGGACACGTGCTGAGAGATTAACCCTTTGGGGTCCAGCCACATGGCCGGTGAGCAAGCTTGCTTGTAGCTGGCGCTCTTCCAGAGACACGGGGCCAGCGGTGGGCTCCCTCCACCCCAGCGTCGATGGCCCCAAAGTACCTCAGAGGGAGATTCACACAGTATGTTCTCTGGCTTCAGATCTCGGTGAGCAATGCCTGAAATGAGGGGACGGAAAGAAATGGTTAAAACACATACAATTATTAGACATTCCACACACAATTAATTTTTTTCAAATGCTGCTGCTCAAAGATTAATTCCCAATTATGGTACATTAAAAAATTAACGAGCTGCAGGAGACAGAAGTAAGCAGGGCCACAGGGTGGGCCCTGCTGACTCGGGAGCCTGCAGAAGCCAGGCCGCAACAGTCAACTGACTTCAAGCCACCCGCCTCTCAGTGCTGCCGCGAGGGAGGACAAGCTGAGGGCAGTAAAGAGCCCAGCAGCCCCCAGCGTTCCACCCAGCAGTACAGGAATAATTAGGTCCTCATTTAGGAGGGACTCGGGGGGACTCGCACCACTTTACCTCATTTCTTCTCACGCGGCCACAGCAAAAGCTTTCTGCCATATAGGATACCCCGAATTTCCAGTGGACCAAGTGTTAACAAGGCTCCTGATGCCTGCCTGATTCCCCTGCCCTCCTCCAGCTGCAGAACAAACCGGCTGTTTGGGGGTTGGGGCACCCGAGGGATGAGGGGGAGATAGAAAGCTCTTGCTGTCCTCGGAGGGGACCTCCAGGGCACAGAACCATGACCCTTTCTTTCCTGTGGGAGCCTCCCAGCACGTGACCAGCAGCCGGCCACAGGCACCTGGGAAGCTGGGAGGCTGACTCCAGCTCAGGGCAGAAAGAGCAGGTGAGCTCTACACTTCCCCAGACAAGAACTGGCATGGCAGGGGTCTCAGTGGCCTCCTGGTCTATAGCAGAGATGATGGGCCTGAGACCTAGGGACAGCCAGCTTGTCATCACTGTCATGGAACTCAATGGAAATACTAGATTTCCTTTTACAGAAGTTCCTACAGGCTCAGCTCTGGGCACCACAGCTTTTCAGAAACTGTCGCTTCCAGAAAGTGACCCCCCCAGCGCGCCTGCCAGCCTCTTCAGCAGGAAGCGCTGCAGAGCCAGCGACTTCATCCAAGTCTCCTAATTGAATGAAAACCCACAGCAACCAAGTTCCAATTTGCCCAAATGGAGCCAGGCAACCACTGGCAGCTCTTTCCCATTATGGCTAATGTTTCCAAAGGTGGCCGGGGGTGCCCCTCGCCTCCAACTTCCCAGGGCCAGGCGACAGGCCAGGGACCCCCGGCCTGGAAGCGTTGAGAACCGCTGGATGCCAGCCCGCCTTCCCCCGATTTCCCAGAGGTTCCGCCGCAGCGTGGCCGGTATGTGAAAAGTACAGACCTTGTTTCCAGGCTGACCATTGAGGCCCCATCCATCTTGGCAGAGCAAAGTTATTTATCAAACTACGAGGTTTGGTCGGCAATCGTTTTTCAGCCACTTTGAGGACCATGTGATGGAGCAGACTGGCGGTGGGGGAGCAAGCATTCCTAGATGCCTGCAGCCCCCAGCCCCGCCCCCTCGGCCCCCAGCACACACCTGGAAGCTGGCCAGAGCCCAGCCCCCTCCATGAGGGATCTCCAGGAGGTGTGACCCACTTTTGCAATCGACAGCGGCAGGTGGGGAGACGTTGTAAATCTTTGTCAGGCAGGTGTTACCTGCGCGTTTCCCGGCCTTCAGATACGGAGCCTCCGCCATTCATCACACCTGCCACGCATCAGATACTCCCTAGAATTCTCCTCCCAGGTGCAAATGCTGCCCCCAACCACCACACTGTCTGAGGGAGGGCTGCGAGTTGGTGAAGGGAAGACACAAACACAAGGAGGAAGGAAGGAAAATACAGTCTGGAAGCATGACTGTGTATATGCACACATGTGTGATGTATCACATGGCAGACTTCTCCAGGGAACATGACTGTGTGTGCACACACGTGTATGGCATATTGCAGAGTAGACCTCTGCAGTGGGACGTTTTGGCCCTAAAAACAAACTCTGGCTAAAATCCATAGCACACACTCCAGTCTTTGCCAGTAGAGCAGTGTCTGTACCTCTCTTAGACACTTCTATGTTACTTTGTACAACAGATATTTTTATATTTATCATTATTAGAGGTATTTTTGCCCTATAATTCCAAGGAGCTAGGGGTGGAGTCAGGAAGACCCAAATTCAAATCCCACCTCACATTTCCTAGCCATGTGACCTTGGACAAAAGTCACTTAACTTCTGTTTGCCTCAGTTTTCTCAACTGTAAGACGGGGATAAGAGCCCCTCCCAGGGTTATTGCAAAGATCAGATGAGGTGATCTTTGTAAAGCTCTTAGGATGGTGCCAGGCACACAGCAGGCACTTAATAAACGCTTGTTTCTTTCCCCTACTTGGTTATAAGGTTCCATGAGGACAGGACCCACTGTTATAACTACACCTGCCCCCAGGGTCTGGCAAAGACAGCCGCCCTCCCTCGTTGAGGGCTCAGTGTTTGTGGAACTTAACAACCTTTGAATTCTCCCTGCTAATTCACTGAAGTAAAGCCTTTCACCTTGATTGAGCTCAGGAGAATGTTTGAAGTCCATGGTGTGTGACATGCAAACGTGTCTGGAAACAGCTACACAATCCCCCAAAGCCTCCGTCGGGCTCCTGCACAATCGTCTCAGGAAAAGGCAGAGCACAGAAGCAGAGATCATGGGCTTGGCTAACTGTTCTTTCCTGCTGCTGCTGTTATGGCCCAGGCTCAGCCGTCCTCCCCAGCCAGTGCTCATGAGCACACACACCTCAGACCCAACATTCCCAAAAGAATGTGCGCGCATACACACACGCATGCATACCCATACACACACACACACACACTCACACTCTCTCTCTCAGGAGTGAAGTCTTGGGACACAAAGCATTTCTTTGTCTGGATTTCACCTCCCATGGATGCGTGTGTGTGCATGCACATTGCCCCCTGCCCCCAACACGTTCATACACACCTATATTGTGCGTTATTCCCCCCACAAGACTGTAAGCTCCTACAGAGCCACGGGCCTGTGTTCTCAACCTCTTTATCTCATCCACAGGAGGTGATTGCATGGAAGGCAGTGGGATGGTGGTGGTGGGGCAGGAGGCCGAGGCATCCCAGGAGGACTGAAAGGATGCCTCACGCTAAGGTCTGACTCCAGCCCCGCCTTGCTGCCTGGGTGAGGCGTGACCAGGAGGCCAAGCCAATGAACTTTTCTAGACTTCAGTATCTTTGAAGATGATGATGCTGACATACATCTCCCACCTAAGAGTGGCCACGGGCAAAAACTTTGTTGACCCGAAAGTTTACAAAGGGAATGGAAGCCATTTTAAAAATAGAAATCTATTGAATGAAAACTATCTACCCACACATGTAAATGAGAAGTCTGCTACTGATCCAAGCCCAGGATACATCTCTATGTTAGGATACAAGAAAGCATTAGATTCTAAGCGTGCACACACAGACTCTCAGCGATTTTTAACTTGGCACACTCTTCAGAATGAATCTGTGTGGGCCTCTAGACAGATGCCTGTAAGTTTGTGCATACACACACTCATTTACAGGGGGTCCCAGTATATACACACACACACCCAACCCCTGGTGGGGAGAGGGGCACTGCTGCACAGAGCACCTGCCTGGTGGGGGAGGCCCACAACAAGAGTCTGAGAAAGTCAGGCCCAGAGTACCACCTGTGCCAACTCTCTGGGTTCAATCACTTTTTAAGAATGAACAGGTGATGGCTAGCCACAGCTACTGAAAGTGAGCAGGGGGCTAGCCAAGAGACCTCACTGACAGAGGGCTTTGGGAAGGGGCACAGCTGCTTGCTGGGGCATGGAGTAGGAGGGAGCCGTCTTATGACCCCTGACATAATTGACCTTCATTTAACTAGCAAAAGTCATAGTCTCCCAGTTAGAGACACGGCTTAAACAGAATTCCAGTTGAGAAAGAAGAGACTTTGGGCCCCCTTTGAGCTCTAGAACATCCATCAAACCCCAAAGCATTTGACAAGCAGTCAGGCCAGGCCAACCCTCTGAAGAGCCTCAAGTACAGTGGGTCTACAGAGAAGGGCACCAAGAGGTCTGGATCACTCACCTTTTGTGTGCAAGAAGTCCAGGGCAGAGGAGACATCACGGACCACCCGGCTAGCTTCCCGTTCATTGAAATGCTTTCGTTTTTGGATGTGGGTCAAAATAGAGCCTTTGGTGAAAGAGAGAAGAGGACAGAGGGAAATAAAGAAAAAAGAATTTGTTAGACACCAGCTAGTCAAACAATTCAGTGATGGAACATTGCAATCTTCTGGGATTTAGTATGGTGCTGGGACGTGTCTGAGTCGATACTGGTGACACTGAACTGTCCCCCACATTTGTTCAGTTTGGCTCAAAAAGAATGAGGCAGGAACCATTGTAATAATAAGAGCTTGGCATTTCTATAATGCTTGAAGGTTTGCTAAGCACTTTACAAATATTATCTCATTTTATCCTCACAACAACCCCAGGAGGTAAGTGTTATTACTCCCTCCATTTTACAGATGGGGAAATTGAGGGAGGCAGAAATTAAGTGTCATGCCCAGGGTGATGCAGCTAGCGAGTGACTGACAAGATTTGAAGCCAGGTGTTCTGTATTCCAAGTCCTGAGCCACTGAGCTGCCTCTGGGCCCAGGGCTGGGACTACCTGCAACCCAGGAGCCCCTCTGGGGGTGAGGGGCCCCCTCTGCAGGGACTGACTTCCTAGCCACAGAGGACTTCCCTTCGGAAGCACTGTGACACCTGACTAGAGAGGCAAACATGCATTGTTTGTAATATCTTTTTTTTCCCTCTGAGGGGAAAGCTAAAAGGATTTGGGAGGGAAGAGAAGATGGGAAAAACCCATGTTTACAACCTCTCCCCCCTCCCCCCCACCTGTCAATAGGCCATGTTCTCTGAGTCACATCTCTAACTGGTGGAGGCAGGCTGCCCCGGGGCCTCCTCGCTCTGGGCACATGGCCAGGCTCCAGGGCCGAGCGTGGGAGGGCCCTCCGTCCACAGGCAGCGATTCAGCCTGGAGTTCCTGCAGTCTCTGGCTGAGGTCAACTGGCTCCCTCAGAAACAAGATCTCAGCACTAGCGGGAGGCTGAGTAACCTTGGAAATATCCCCACAAGGGCAGGAAGTTCTCTGGACAGACAGCTGTCATCATTAGCATGGCAAGCTGAGGCCTGCCTCTCCAGGACTCTACAGACAGCTCTTTTGTTCCCCCAATAACCTATGGCCTCCAGGGCTCTCCTTGTCCAGACCGCCTTTCCTTGGACCTACGGGGATCAAATCTCCCTGGCGCTGGCCTCACTAATCACCCCTAACCTCTTCTGCCATTAGAAATGCCACATGGGCCACTAAGAAGCCCAGCTCCACCTCCCAGGACGGGGCACGTGCATGTATAGTGTACACACACACACATTCCTGCCCATGTGGGAGAAGGGGAGTGGCCACATCCCTGTGGGTCCCGATAGGTCGACAAAGCTGCTTTAAACAAACTGACCATCAGGGAACAGTCCTGGGTCTGCACGGGCCAGTGAGGCTGGTTTGGGCTTTATCCCACGTCTGCTCTGCTGGTCACCCTTTGGAAGGGGTGCCCCAGACCCTTCCAGATCCTCCACAGAGGCCATGTGGGATGGCAGACAAGGAGCCAGAGGCCAGAAGCCAAATTTCAGTTCTCTGGTATGTCAGAGGGGGCCCTTCATAGATGACAGCAGCAACGGCTTTCCCTTTCAGTGCCTCAGTTTCTGCCTCGACGTTCCCCAAGTACCCCTGCAGCTTTCAAACCCTATGCTCCATGAAGCGCTTGGCCAACGACCCTTCAAACTTACTGATCTGTGACCGGTCAGCTCAGCCGGCTCAGCCCCAAGGCTGATGAGGTCAAGCGCGATGCTCGATCCCCAGCAACTCCACTGAGCTTTACCCAAAGAAAAGCTCACCCTCTGGGCAGGCCGCAGACCTCCTCACCTCTGCTGGTTCTCACTCAGGTGCATCCCAAAGGGCCTGGAGTAAGGAGGGGCAGAACAGGACAGACAGCAGCTACTCCCACTGGCAGTGGTGCCACGGACAGATGGAGGGCCAAAGGACCAGCTTCCTCCTGGCAGCTGGCATGCTGCTGGTCCCGCTCAACCTCGACTCCAAGCCCTAAGCAATGAGACTCTTCCCTCCTCCGGTGAATGTTTCTGGGATAACCAATGCACTTAAAAACTCCCACCCCATAGTTAATTTTGTTAAGTGGCGAGTCTGTCAAAGCAGGGGATTGGTAAATTGATGACTAAATTTATCTATATGTGATCCCTATTATAATGAAAAGGCGCTTACAGAATGCCAAACGGAGGCCTTTTAAGCTGCACAAATGTTAATTATCCTCCTTCCCCCCGGCCTCTCTTCTCCCAAATCAAGGGCAGTTCTACAGTCCTTCATCCTTTTCACTCTGGAATCAGTCTAGGGGCCTCTGGGAGTCATGGCGGATCATCACTGCCCATGGCAGCGGCAACCGGCATAGGAAGTACCTCCTCGTAGCTTCTCAAAGACCAGGTAAAATCTTGCATCATCTTCAAAAAATTCGGTCAGCTCCAAAATGTTCCTAAAAGGGAAGAGAAAAAAGAAAGACGTGATGGAGAAAACAGCGTTGACCCTCCTTAATGGCCACGAGGCACCCTGCTGTGGGTCAAAACTCAAGCTGGAATGGGCGTGCTCGCCAGGAATCGGCGCTGTGGAAGGCGCCACGGGTGCGCGCTGGCTCCAGGTCACCTTATCTTTCCATAATGTTGTGTCCCCTGCGCTTTCCCACCAAGCCCGTGCTGTCAAACCCCAGCCCTAAAATCCGCCAGGTAGGGTTATAAAAAAGTCCCGGTCACATTAGACCCAAGAAAACCCCACAGCAGCCGACGGTAAGCAATTGCGGTTAATAACGTGGAATAGGAGGCGTGTGTCCTGGAGGCAAGAATAAAATAATTACTTGCCCTCCTCCTCTCCCATAAATCACGGGGCAGTATTTACATGGCCTGGAGAAAATGGAAACATCTGTCAAATAGACTGGGGGCCGAACGTGAGCGCCGCCAGCCCCCGACTGCTAAGTGCTGCTTAATGAAAGAGCGGGTGCTTTGCAGCCGTGGATACTTGTAGCGCTCCCCGGTGAACACTCTCCGTCTGCCCAGTATTACATACTCTGCCAACAAGGTCGTCTTGTAGCTCAGCAGGGAGACCGACCACCGGCCTGGATTCCAGGGCGGGAGGGATGGCGAGGGGGGCTTTCTTTCTTTCCTTTTTTTTTTTCCCAGAGTGAAACAAACTGAGTCCAGCTTCTAATGCTGAAGGAAGAAGCTAGGGGCTGAAAATGGAGCTGGACCTCTGCCTCCTAAAGACACCTTGACCCCTCCAGGAGAGGCCAAGGATGGAGACCAAGGATGACCAGACTAAGCACCTACTGCGTGCCAGGCCCTAGCCTCAAGGGACTGGGTACAAATAGCACACGGACGGGACCAGCCAGAGACAATGAACCAGAACCCAGAGGGATGAGGAAAGGCAGGAGGTGAGCCTCCACCTGAGGCTGGAGGGAAGCCAGGAGGCAGAGAGGAGGAGGAGGCCCAGAGAGGAGAGTCAGAGTCGGGAGATGGAGAGTCGAGTGTGGGTGGCAGCCGGGAGGCCAGGGTCCCAGAATGCGTGCAGGGGGCAAGGTCTGAGAAGACTGAAAAGGGAGAAGGGCTCCGAAAGCCAAGGAGAGCACTATCAATTCAATTTTGGAGGAGACAGGGAGGCGGGGGAGTCCACCGAGTGCAGGGTGACAGGAGACAATCGTATCTGGGCTGAAATCATCAGCCTTCCACCCAGCCACCTTGCCCTGCGAGCCTATTTACAGAGGGGGAGAGGGGAGGGGGGAGAGGGAGAGGGGAGGGGGGAGAGGGAGAGGGGAGGGGGTAGAGGGGAGGGGGAGGGGGAGAGGGAAAGGGGAGAGCTCTCCCTCCTTCCTTTCCCCCAGAAAAGGACCAGTCCTGAAAAAAAAAAAATAAAAGCTTCCTCCATTGAGATTCCAGTAATTTGAGGCCTCCTATAGTGCCTTCAATTCAACAAGCATTTATTAAGTGCCTACTACATGCAATGCACCATGCTAAGAGACCAGATATAGAAATACATGAGGCCAGACTTGGTGCCTGCCTTTATGAGGGGGCAGACTGTAGCACGGGAGACACACACACACACACACACACACACACACACACACTTCAAGACAGAACATGCCACAATCAGGGCTAGTCAAGGTCTAAGAAGGAAAAGGCACAGAATACATTACCCCTACTGAAGACCTTGGTCATAGAATGGATTGGGGACGCCAGGGTAAAATAATTGTGGCACTCTCATAAATCATGCCATTTCTCGAGGGCCCTAAGACTTACAAAACATTTCTCCCCCAAACAATTCAGTGGGCCCAGGGTATTATTCCCCCCCACCCCCCCAGGCTAAGGAGAAGCCTGAGGGCTTGAGACGGGAAGTGACCAGCTCAGGGTCCCAAAGCAGCCAACCACATGACAACACTTCTCTGGAGAGGGCTTACTAAGCAAATTAGTAACCAGGTTAACTCCTGCAGCTGAGGAAGGAGGTGTGGGCACCACAGCAGCCTATCTGCAAACACGGTGCCCGTCACAAGCACTGGGCTGGAATCCTGGCTTTTTAGAAGCCTCCTGACTGGGTGGGTCACTTCCCCAGGGATAACACTCAGGGAGTTAGGGACCTCCCAGGACTGAAGATCAAAGGTCAAGTGCTTGGTAAACTGTCCTCCCCCACCCCACTCCCCTGGGGGAAGGGGGAGACCCCAAGAAGCAGCCAGGCTCCTCTCACACTCACTTGTTGCCTTGACACTGATACAAGGTCTCTACCTCTCGAAACACCCGGCTCCTACTGTGCCCGGCTTGTTTCTCGATGATCTGTGGGAAGAATGATGTTGGTCAGGCGGAAGCCCCCAGGGCCCTGGGTTCAGGAAGGAACTGGCTGGGGTGATGTGGCCAGGCCACATCAAAGGATGACTATGTCTAGGCTAGATGGAGCCAGAGCCCGAGGCAAAGGATTCTGCCAACATCAGCTATGTTCAGGTGATGGGTGATGACTGCCTCCCCTCCAAAATTTAATCCATTAGCACATCTGCCACATGCATGATGAGGTGATGAGGATACAGAGTCAAAAACAAAACTATCTGGGCCCCAAAGGAACTCGCCTTCTACTAGGGCAAGGCTTTGGAACTGGAGTCTATGACCTCGTTCAAAAATATTCTGACGATTGTATCTCAATATAATTTCAATGTGATTCATTTTCTTTATAATCCTAGGTATTTCATTTTGTGCATTTAAAAACGAGTCTGAGAAGGGGTCCCTAGCCTTCTCCAGACTGCCTGCTCAGGGCTCCAGGACATAAGACAGACAGAATCCCTGGCCTAAGGGTTCTCCCAGATAAGTGAACACAAGGCACTAATCAGGGGAGGGAGACAGCCCTGGCAGCCCGGGGCATCAGCACCCCGGCAAAGCCTTCCAGGCAGAGGCGCCAACCCCAATAGGTCACACAGTATGAAAAAGAACATTCCAGGAGTGAGGAAGAGCCAAGGCAAAGGCCTGGAGGGGGGAGACAGTGAGTTCTAAGAACAGCTAATAGACCAATCCTGCTGAACAAACCAGGCATGACTACGTGGGTGTAGGACGAAGCCAGGATGGAAAGGTGGGCTGCAGTCAGCTTGTGATAGATTTCAAATGCCAGATTTAGAATCTATATTTGATCTGGGAGGAGAGAGGGGGCCCCTGAAGAGTTTCTTTAGCCAGGGTATATCATGATCAGATCTAGGCCAGCTATGTGGGGGATGGACTGGCGAGAGAAGAGACCAGAAGCAGGGAGCCCAGTGAGGAGGCCAGAACAGAGGGGAAATCTCTGATGGTAGCCCTGCCCCACCTCTCAGCTGTGGTCTCCCCTCATGCTTCACTGAAAAGATAGAGGCCATTCTGAGAGCACCCTCTTCTCCTCTTCTCCTCTCCTCCTCCGCCTCATTGCTTCTCTCTCCACCTCCTGGTCTCCTATATGGCTTGTACCTGCTCCTCACCTCTCTATATACACCTTAGATCCCGGCCCTCTCGGCCAATCCAGAAGACTATCCCCTCTATCTCCCCTCTCTTACTTATCTTCTGCCTCTCCCTGTCTACTGGCTGTTTTCCTAGTGCCTATAAACAAGCTCATGCCTCCTCCATTCTCCAAAACCCTCACTTGACCCATCCATCCTTGCTGTCGTCCTATATCTCTCTTTGGCTAAACTACTTGATAAAGCCATCAAGATACTGCTTTTATTAAAAGCAATTTTACAATTAAAAAAAATTCACAAGTATTTATTTTCTCTCCCTTCCACCTGTCTCCCCCACCTCTGAAAAAAGAAAAAACAAAACTTTCATGACAAACATTCAATGGAACAAAACAAATTCCCACATTAGCCATTTCAATCTGCATAGTTAGCTTTTGACCTCTTTGTTAGGAGATGGGTGGCATTATTTATCTGTCATTAGTCCTCTAGGACAGCAGGTGGTCATTGTGTTCATCAGAGTTCTTGAATCTCTCAGAGTTTCTCATTTTCTACAATGATGGTGTTATTGTGTAAATTGCGCTCCTGACTCTGCTCACATTCCTCTGCATCAGCTCATATAAGTCTTCCTGGGTTTCTCTGAACTCATCCCTTTCATCATTTCTTACAGCATGACATTCCTATGCTATAAATCCATTCCCTAACTGATAGGAACCCCTTCGTTTCCAGTTCTTTGCCATCTACAAGTGGTACCTCCAGGGTGCCTCTCACCCCCCTGCACACCCTCTGCAATCGGACTCCCGACTTCATTGGTCAGCTAAAACCTCCCTCCCCAAAGTTACCAGTCAAATCCAGCGGCTGTCAGACACTGTCCATCACACTCTTGCCCTAGATTCACCGTCTTCCCTGGACCCTCACTTGACCCGTCCATCCCTGTGTTAACTACTGTCCTATTTCTCTCTTGCCCCACCTTGGCTAAACTACTTGATAAAGCCATCAAGATATTCTGTTTTTATTTTAAACAATTAAAAAAAAATTCACAAGTATTTATTTATTCCGCTACTGATTGGTCCAGGGGGTCTGACCTGCTCCACTTCTGATCTGAGGCAGTTCATGCCCTCCAGGTGCTAGCATCAGTGTGAAGGGACCCTATCAGCTTAGACCCCTGAGGCTCAGCACTCCCAAGCTCCAGCCATCCACCAGCCTCAGCCCCTCCAATAGGAGGAATTATGGGCATTCCATTCATTTTTCAAAGGATGTAACCATGTTCTTTTTTTTTTTTTTTGTTAAGGCAATTCAGGTTAAATGACTTGCCCAGGGTCACACAGCTAGTAAGTGTCAAGTGTTTGGTCTGAGGTTGGATTTGAACTTGGGTCCTCCTGACTTCAGGGCCGGTGCTCTATAAACTTCGCCATCTGGCTGCCCCGTAACCATGTTCTTTAAGGCCGGTCCAATAATGGCTACAGGCCTGTTTACAAGCCCAAACCTGGGCCTGTCTGGGGACACTTACCTTCACTGCATATTCTTTGCCATTCTGCAGACTCACAGCACCTTGAACTTTGGCATAGGCGCCTTCCCCAAGCAGCTCAGAGGTCAGTCTGTACAAATCTGGCAAGGACATGAGCAAGGACGGAGACCATCAGTTGGTGGAATGTCCTTTTGGGCTGAACTTCCCCCCACCGGGCAGCAGCAATGTGAGATGAAATCCTGCCTTTGTGACTTCCTCCTGGCAGGTCCCTGGGCCCTCTCTGCCTCCGTTTCCTCATCTGTAAAATGAGGGGGCCAGTCTAGAGGACTGCTAAGCAGCCAGGCTTTAATGAGGGGTAAATCATGACAAACTTCTTGGCAGAACGCGAAGTCGGTCATCATCTCATTCATAAAGTAGCTGAGATACCAGGAGGGCTGGTGGTTTGTCAAATGTACAGCCTAGTGTGACAGAGGGATGGGACGAGACAGCATGCTGGTCACTCTTGGTGGTTGCCACTCCAGCCACTGAGTCAGCCTGTGGCAAGGCACAAGCCGTACTGGGCCCAGGAACCCCACACGCAGGGCGAGCAGCTTGGACTACCTTCCAAAGGAAGCACCAACCATCCACATGCCCAGCAGGCTCAATGATCCCCCTACCCGTGCCCTCTACTCTGTAATTTGTACCTCCTGAGGCATCCTAATGTGCAAGCCTCAGTCCAAGCCGAATCTTTCTTACCAAGCAATTTGATTTTTATCACCCTGACTCATGAAAACCCAGTCGTGCTTGCACAAAATGCCTTTGATCCTGTTCTTTGAAGGAGCAAGGCCTGTGGGCAGGGAAACGCTTCTAGAAACCTTGGGGTGTTTGCACCCAGCACCCAACTGAGCCCCGTGGGCTCCCAATGGCCCCAATCCTGCTCGAATCCTGATGTCACATATGTCTCCTAAAGGACTCAGTGGTTTGGAATTAGTCTTTTGTAAGAGCCAATCAGAGTGAGGGGCACCAGAATTTATCCTCGCCCGATAGAAGGCTCGGCTTGGAAAAAATCAATCGGCCACTCAGTCTACCAAGTGAGGAAGCAGGCCAGAAGTGCTAAGGGGTTACATTCGTTAGTGGAATGGAACAAAGGAGAGGCCACCGATCAGTCACCCCTAACACAACTGTCTACCCAGGATCCCCAACCCTCAGAGCAGGAAGGGGCCTCAGGACACAGCTGGTTCACACTCTGCTAGAACCAAAACACACCACAAAACACCTGCAACGAGGGACTCCTCTAGGGACGGGGACCTCACTACATGCGCCTCCTCAGGCGGCCTCTTTGTGAACACCCCAGCACCAGGAGACGGCTCTCGTGCTCTCCCAAGCCCCTGAGGGAGCACCCCCTCATTTCGCATCCAGGTACGAAGCTCACAATGTACACAGAAGAGAAGAGGCGGTGGGCGCAGGGGAAGGAGACCACCTGGATCTCAGGCCCCCTTCTGCCCCTCACTGGCTGGGCAGCCCCGCATGGCCACCTCTCCTGTCCGAGCCTCCTCTTCCTCATCTTTGAAACCGAGGGACACCGTCATCCCAGCCCCATCTTTCTCCCCAAGTCACTGTGAAGATCTTCTAGGGGAGGAGACAAAATCACTGACCCCGAGCTCGAAGGGACCCGGAGGTCATTTGACCCAACTGATAACTGAACAAAAACCATCTCTACACCATCAGCCTCTCCTTGGAGCCCTACAGAGGCGGAGAGCTCAGTACCACATCCCTGTCAAGGAGGGTCGTTTCCTGACATCAAGCTGAAACCTGCCCCTTTGGGACTACCTCCATTGCTCCTGGTTCAGTCCCTAGGGGCCAAGCAGAGCAAGTCATAGGATCAGATTTCAAACTGAAAGGGACCTTAGAGGTCATCCAGTCCACCGTGCCTCATTTTCAAGATGGGGAAACTGAGGCCCCATGAGGCTACATGACTTGCCCGAGGTGAGTGAGGGAGCAAATGGAAGAGGTATGAACCCAGAACCACCGACCAAGTCCAGCCATCTTCCCCTGGACCGGGGGTCCCTCCAATCCAAGTCTCTCCGCTCTCCTAGGCACAGCCCCTTCAGGACAGCGATCCCCTCCCACCCAAAGCTTCCCTTCCCCTCACCCGGCACCACCCAACGCGCTCCTGACATGTTCCCTGCCCTGGCTGCCCTCATCTCCTTTGGATGCTGTCCAGAAAGTCAACGTCCTTCCTAAAATGTGGTGTCGCAACCTGAGTGGCTGCTCCAGATGTGGTCCACTCAGGGCAGAGGATCAGCCTTCTGCCTCGTCCTGGATGCTGGGGCTTCTCTGGGTCTCCAAAGCCTTTCTTGGCCACTACTGACTGCGAAAGCCCAGAGATCTTTTTTTTCACATCAACATCTGTCTCATCATTTCTCTTGCATCTTATACTTAAGGAGTGGTTTTTTGAACCCATCTAAAACATTACAATTATCACCATTAAAATTCTTCCTACTCGATTCCTTTTGAAGCCTGACTTGGGTCTCCTTCCCAGCTTGGGGCCATCCAAACTCAACAAGACTGACAACTACACCTTTACTCAGGCTACCGATAAAGATGAGAGCCCGGGCCCAGTCTGGTGCCGGGGAGCTCCCCTGGATACCTTTCAAGACTCCCAGAATTTGGAGTTGGAAGGGACCAGCCAGGTCACCGATCTGGCCCAGCCCAGCCCTGGCAGGAAGCCGGCCTGTGCTAGACGATTCTCGAGGAGAAAGAACTCGCCCACCACCACGGAGGGAGGCGACAGGAAGCTCTGAATGAGGAGGGCCCGGACATTCGGCCGACGACGAAGAAACCCACTTCCTGTCTTCTAAGGAGAGGAGTGAGGGATGTGCTTCTGTGGCTGAAGTGGTTATGGGTGGTGCGTGTTGCTTACCTCTTTATTTTTGTCGTGGTTCACAGCAGCCTACATTTCTATAGTGTTTTAAGTTTATCAAAGCACTTTACGCTTCATCTGGTTTGAAACTCAGCTTGGTGAAGTAGGTACTATCATCTCCAGTTTACAAATGAGGAAACCGAGGCTCAGAGCCTATAAACGACCGGCCCAGGGCTGTAAATTATTATCTTAGGCAGGATTCCAACTCAGGCCTTCCTAACTCCAGTTTAGTGTACCATCCTCTAGGCCATGCAAGGATGGAGGGAAAGGCTATGGGGCTAAGGGATGAAAGAGTACTTATCAAGCACCCACCTACCATGTGCCGAACACTCTAAGGACTAGGTAAACAGCCACAAAGAAGGAGTCAGCCCCTGCCCGAACTGGGGAGACAACCCCAGAAGGGAATGGTGGCCAGGGAGTTTCAGGACGGGGAGTGGGGCCCCAGGATAAGGACTGGCCACGCCCTTCTCAGCAGCCACGGAAGTCGTCCAAATCATCCGTCGTTTGGGTTACTGTGGCCAGAGCAAGAGGCAGAAGGTATCTGGGTGTGTGGGTTACAAGCGTGGGTCTGGGGAGACAATGTGGCCTGGGAGCATCGCTAAGTGGGTATGAAGGTGAAGCAGCAGCTTGGACAGTGTGATGAAGTCAGGGCAGGCTCAGGTTCAAATCCCGGCTCTGAGGGGAGCTGTGTGCTGCCAGCTAACGTGCCCGTCGTCAGCCCGTTTCTTGTCCTCTTTCCCTCCCGGCCCTCTCAGCCCAGACATCTGAAAACTGACTCGCTGCAGGGGTAACAAAGACGTGACCTGGAGAAGCTGAAGTCAGGACAAGGATGACAACACTGGGGTCGATATCCCCAGATGAGGAAACTGAGGCAGAGAGAGATGGAGTGACCAGGCCCTAGTCATACACTACAGTGTCAGAGCTGAGACTTGAACCCAGGTCTGACCTTTCCCTGGTTACCACGGCAACCCCTCTCTGGGCCTCGGTCTTCCCCTCTTAACACAACCCTAACATCTGGTCTTTAAGTACTGGAAGGGGTATCACCTGAAAGAGGGATCAGGCTGGTTCAGTTGGCATCCTGGGGGCAGAAACAGGAACTTGGAAAGAGGCTGCCTGGGAGGGGGAGGACCCCTTGCCAGACTTGTCCTAGGGGAGATTTTTGGGGGGAGGTTGGACCAAATGCCTCCGAGGTGCTGGGATCTGTGGCAGACAGCCAGCCCTTCTTACCTAATCACGTGACTAGTGCACCACTGGGGTGCCCTGGTACAAGTCAACACATCCAGGCTTGGAGAGAGAAGCACCCAACTGACCTTCGAACCTTTCGGGCAAGGAATTAGTCGCTCCGGCCTTCCGTTTCTTCTTTCTCCTAGCGCCGCTTTCAAAGACGGGAAGGGGAAAGGGCAAGCTGCTGCCCATCTCTAGGAGGGAGAGAGGAGTGAATGAGTGCCACATGGCTGCCCCTCCCACCCTTGGAGCCCTAGAGAGGGTGCCAGGGAAAAGCTGGGGAGGGCACACGGAAGCTGCCGTTTCATCTCCACAAGAAGGACCATCGATCGGCTTTGCCCCAGAGGCAAAACGAAAGGCGAAGCCATTACAGAAGATCGTTAACGATGAAAAGAAACTCAGACAGGCAAGGCAAGCAGGATTTAAAAAAAGCTCATGAGTCCAGACAGAACTCCACCCTGGGCCTCCCAGACCAGCGTGTGAGGCACCAGAAAGGGATGTGGACAGAGAAGGCCAGAAGGGCCTGACACAGAGGTGGCAGATGGTGCGGGGTGAGAGAGCCCAGGGTTCCAATCCTGCCCCAACTGCTCTGGGCAAGTGTCTACCTCGGTTTCCTTGTCTGTAAAATCTTGCCCTCCCTCCCTCCCTCTTGTGGGGACAGACATAGTTTGGCAAATCTTCGACAGTTAGACAAACACGGGGCATTAGGGCAGACTGGATTCTTTATGTTTCTTTCAGTCCTAAAACCTATGATCTTACAGGAGAAAAATGCAGAAGTAATCAAAGTCCAGGATAGACTGGGCATGAAGGAATAGGTGAATTATTTAGGAATCTTTCCCATCGAGGAAAGTGGAGGGGAAACAGGACACTCCCCCCTTTCTAATGGGCGCACTATAGAGCAAGGTCAGCAGACAGCTCAAGCCCTTCGCTGGAGGGGATGCAGCCCCTTCTGGCAGACACACCCAGAGACCAGGAACTAGTTCAGACCCCTGGGTACCCTAGCTCGTTACTGTTCTCTCTCCGAAAAGCGCCTGACTTCCATCCTTTAGAGAGGGAGAGACAGACACAGAGACAGAGAGAAGAAATGGAGGAAGGGAGAAGAGAGAAAGAGACACACAGAGAGACACGGAGAGGGAGAGAGATCAGGACAAAGTGACTATGAGACAGATGGACATGAGCACCAAGGTGGGAGCAATCAGGAAAGCAGGTATGAGACCAAGAGGTAGAGAGAGGCAAATAAATAAAATCCTACTCCAGGAACCAATCATGGGCCTGCTTTTAAGACTCTACCGCGAGGGCCTTGCCTGGTTAAAGATAAATTACTCATAGTATACACCACACACTGATCCGGAATGGAGGCTTAGCACTCTTTGCCTGCAGTTGGAAATAATAAGGTTTCTTGAAGTCTCTGTGTCTAAATCCCCACCTGGGCAATTAAACCTTTACATCCTTCTGAAATAATGGCCCTGGTGCACTGACGGGGAAGAGAGTGAGAAGGAGAGTCTTCTGGACCAACCTTCAATAAACACAGGCTTCGTTTTTTTCTCTGGGACTTTAAAATGGAAGCTGGCGGGCTGCTTGCCTGCCTGTGTCTCGACCAGAGGCAAGTCTACACGCTTCTCTAAGGGCCCCAGCTGAAAACTATCAAGGAAATGGCAAGCCTGCTTGGGAAGATTGATGCCCACCGGCGCAGGTCTGCGGACCGTTCCCATACACGAGCACAGAACAGCTATTCGGAGAAAACGCACCAAATGTGGCACTTGGTAAATCCCGCAATGTTCAAGTACGGACAGCGGGGCAGTCAAGTGTCTGACAGCTCAATCTGGGGGAGGGTCCAAAGGGCAAAGTCAAACCTAAGTACAGCTCAGCCTCCATTATCCACAGTCACGGACCAGACCCACGGCCTCAGCAATCAGCTTCGTGGAGCCACCACGAGCGCTCCAGGGACCGTCCCACATCCGGGAGCTCTGAGACAGCTTCTTCCCCCACCCCCTCCTTGACTCACTCACACATTCAGTAAACGCCAACTGTGTGCAAAGTTTAGATGAAAAGCAGTCCCAGGCCCCGTGAAGCTCACCAATCCCTGCCCCTTCCCACAGACATGGCATATTCCCAAGATGGGCTGACTTGGAGAGGGGGCGGGAGGAGAGGAGCACAGCCAGGTAGGCAAGGGGCCCCTCAGGGGACTTCAGCAGGACACAGTCTCTTCCTAAGGTGAAGAGACAGATTAAGAGGGCAGGGATGAGAGAAGTCCAGCGCCCCTCTTGGGGAAGCTGCAGCCAGCACAGAGAAAGAGGCTTTGGCCTCCATCTGCCCCCAGCTTGAGGACACTGAGGTCCAGGCTCCATCAAGGAGCCAGTGGATTTGGCAATAAGCCTCATCCCCCTCTTCCTTGTCCTTGACCACGGTCTGACTGAGGTGGTGAAGTCCAGCCTAACGCCAGGAGGAACCGCAGGATAGAAGCAGACGGCTTCCAGCCCGCCAGAGAGGCCAAGACGTTCCCAGGACCCCGGCAAGGAAGGCAAACCAGCTGCTTCAACCCCTCGGCTTTGATCGTGGAAATGCTGACCCAGCCCCTTGTGGGAGCAGCACGCCTGCACACAACCAAGATGGAGCTACACAGTGCGCGCGCGCGCGCGCACACACACACACACACACATACCCCTCCACACCCACCACATACACACACCCAAACTCACACACACTTCCCACACTGCATACACACACACCTCCACACACTCCCCACATCTACACTCACTCCCCACATACAGTTTACAGACCACCCCCCCCACAGAATATACATACACACACACACACACACACTCATCCCCCCATCCACATACTCCTCACACAGCATACACTCCCCTCACATACTCCACAGGCACACACACACATACATATACACACTACACACACACACACCCCACATGCACACACACACACCTCCACACCCACTCCCCATACACAGTATACCAACCCCCTCTACACCTACCACATACACACACCCATACTCACACACATTTCCCACACAGCATACACTTCCCTCACATACCCCACAGGCACACACTTACACATACACACATACTCTCCACACACATACCCCACATGCATACACACATATACACACACACCCCACATGCATGCACATGCATACATACACACATACACATATCCTTCACCCCTCAGCCTCAGGCCTAGAAAGCCCAGTGGGTACCTGCTCTACTCTGCATGGCTCTCAGCAGAGGAGGGAGCACCAGAAAAACACCTGGGTAACTTTCCTTAGAAGCAGAGCTTGTGGAAGGAGAGATGTTTGGTAACTAGGAAGGAAAAATATGGAATAACACGGTGTGAAGGAAAGAGAGCCAAGCCTTAGTCTGCCATTAGGGGTCACCAGCCTAAAGCCCGAGAGCTCTTGTCCCTTCTTACTCTACACAAACCAGGTCTTTTTTACCCCAGGAAATTCTGCCTCTTGATTTTGGAGCTTTCTAGAATCCTTCACCGTCTGACCTGGAGGGCACCCTCTGAGACCAGCAGGTCCAACCCCCCCCCCCCAACACACTTTAAATATGAAGGGAGGCACGAAGAGGACACGTGACCTGTCCAAGGTCACCTGGGCACCAGGCCAGGGCTGTCCTCCTTCTTCACACAAACAGATGTGTTGGAAGGGACGTAGGAGGGCATCCGGCCGAGCCCCTGCACAGCCTCTCTGGCCAGTGACTCTCCAGATTCCACCTGGACAGCCCCAGTGACAGGGGAATCACTCATCCCATGGTCCAGCAGGACTCTAATTGTTAAGAAGTTCTGATGAGTGCATTCACCCTGCATCGGGTCATTACGGACCAGGCCAGGGAAGCTGGCCCAACACTGGACCTGTCACCCCAAACCTAGAACCAGAAGTACCAGTATGGCCTAAGGGACCCAACAAACAAGGCCTTAAGAAGCACCTCCGACTGCCGGACGCTGGGCTGAGCCGAGGGGCACAAAGACATGCGTCTCCTAGAGCCCGCCCTTCAGGACTTCCCATTCCACCAGGGAAATAGAACATGTTCCCAGAGAAATAAGTGCAGGCTACGTACCTGCCAAGACACCTATACTGGGGGGATGGGAAGGATGGTCTTGGGGAGGCAAGGCCTGGAGGCTGGAGATGGACCGGGGCGTGCGTGGAACGGTAAGCCGGCCTGGCTGACAGGCACCTAGTGACTGAGCGGGATTTTCTAAGTCAGAAAAAGAAAAATAAGAGGGAAAAAAATCAGTCCAACTGATCAATACATTGACAAAGTCTGAAAGTCTACCCTGCAACGTACACCACTTGGGGAGCTCCCCCCTCTGCAAAGGGGTGTGATGGGAGTATCTTTGCATAGTTCTTCTTAGCCAGGCTTGTTCTTTACAATTTTGTGAGTCAGTCAATAAACATTAATTAAGCACCTACTGCATGCCAGGCACTGAGCTAAGCCGTGGGATACAAAGAAAGGTAAAAGCAGTCCCTGCCCTCAAGGGGCTCACAGTCTAATAAGGGAGATAACATGCAAACCACACGGTCAGGATACATGGAGATCACCAATAGAGGGAAGGCACCGATATTAAGGAGGATCAGGAAAGGCTTCCTGTAGAAGGAGGGACTTTAGCTGACACCCGAGGGAAGCCAGGAAGTCCAGAGGCAGAGATGAGGAGGGGGAGCATTCCGGGCAGGGGGCACAGCCAGAGAAAGAGCCCAGAGTCTGGAGATGAGCGTCACGTTTGAGGGCCAGTGAGGAGGCCAGCATCCCTGGATCAGAGTACGCCTGGCAAGGGAGGCCCGGCAGCTTACGCCTCCTATCTTTAGGAGCTCCCAGGCAGCACAAGCCTGGCTACTCCCCTTTGACAGGAGAGAGGGCTGAGGCTCAGAAGAAAGGAGGGGACTGAACAGGGACCTGAGCTAAGGGTCAGTGCCGGGTCAGTGCTGACCCTACGTCTTATCTCTCAAGTGACTTCCCAGGCCAGTGATGGGGACAGGGCTTGAAGAGTCCAAGAGGACGCAGAGGGTTCTAGTCCCAGGATGATGCCGATAACCAGAATGGCTGGGGAAGTCAAGGGGCCGGTCCGCCGGCTCAACAACAGCGATGAACACACTGGAAGGGTAGGCTCTAGACCCAACCACGTGGGAACCAAGCCTGCAGGAAGCTTGTATGGGAAAGGCGCGTTATGACTAGATGGTCCATGAGGAGGGGCACACTTCCTGCTGAAACACTGGGCGGTGTCTCCGGAAACCTTGTCCACAGCAAATTTGGAGAACAAACCACTGTGGGAAACCCAGTGAGCATCTCTGCTAAGCCTCTCGGGGAAGCCAAGCCTCCCAACCCAAATCAGCATTAAACCAGGCACTCCTTCCAGCCCCTCACCCCACAGAGAAAGAGCAGCCCCCAAGCCTCACAGAACAGCCGTGGCCCGGGCAAAGCCAAGCCCAGCCCAGCCTCCTTTAAACAACCACCTGGAGCACTCCAAATACCAAGTCATTCTTACCTCGACTTCCTCTTAGCTAGGTGAAGACGGAGCCCAAGAGAATTTGTTTCTCAACTGAACGCTAAATCAGCCGGCCTGTCCTTTTCTTCTGTAGCTTTGGGGCTGATTTCATCGGTCCCTGTAATTCACCTGAAAAGTGCAGTGAGCATTCAGTTCCCCAGTCTGCTGGTACCTCACCACATGTGGCATCTAAAAGAGACCAAGAGAAAGCACGTGCTAATACAAGAATCTAAGACATCTCCAACGGCCTCATGATGGAAAATGCCATCCACAAAGAAGAAAGAACTATGGAGTCTGAATGCAGATCGAAGCATACTATTTGCTATTTTTTTTTCTTCTGTTGTATTTTGTTTCCTCTTTCTGGTGGATCCTCCTATTGGTTCTAATTCTTACTTACAACATCACTAATGTGAAAATACGTTTAATAGGAATGTATATGTATAGCCTATATCAGATTGCACGCCGTCTTGGGGAGGGAGGTGGGGAAGGAGGGGGAGAAAAATTTAAAACTCAAAAGCTTATGGAAATGATTGTTGATAATTCAAAATAAATTAAAAAAAAAAAAAGAAAGCGTGTGAATGTCCACATGCCCTTTCTGGAAAAGGGTGAACTGCACTGAGCCCTACCCACCCCAAACTCACGTGTGGAGCTTCTCCATGGCGGCTTTTTCATCATCAGACATGTGAGCACAAAAAAAGACCCAATTCACCAACTACAGCACAAGGCACATGAAGCTCTAAGACACCTCTCAGAGCCAAGAAAGACCCATGGAAAAAGAGCTCTGAGGGCAATGCTTGGGAGAGAAGCCCCAGACCTTTCTCAGGAAGGCCGGGCAGTTAGTCAGGCTGGCCGGGCCTAGAACAGCCAGTGGCAGGAGAGCTGCTGAACCACAGGCCTGGGGACATCTGGGCTCCCTCCTCCAAGATGGTTTCTACCTCAAGGCTCCAGCCCCAATCACAGGCCCCAAAGTGGCTCTGGCCACTTCCTTAACCTCAAGCTTGAACTTCCTTCCTCTACCCAAAAGGAAAAGTGCTGACTTGACACCCCAAGTGTAAGTTCTGGGCTCCTGTTCAAAAAACATCCAAAAGACCTTCCCCACCACTCTAGACTTTCCTCTGTCAATGGACCCTTCACACCATCAAAAACCCAATCATGTCTCCACCCCCTCCCATTCAAATGGAAAATCCCTTTTAATTATCTGGCAGGATCCAGCTGGTGGCCCACCAGTGACAGGTTTACCGTGCAGCCTTACAGAGCCTGTCTCCCTGTCTGTGTGTCTGTCTCTCTCCCTGCTGTTTTCCATTTTTAGCATTTAGAGGGGAGCAGACGAGGAGAATAAGTAATAGCTCATATTGATGTACGTTCTGTGTCAGTATTTTCTGGCTAGGCCTGTGATTTCGGGGGGCAGGAGGAAATGCCTTCGATCAGTGCAGATCTGCCTCTGCCCTACAATTCAGAGTCAGAGACCTCCAGTGACCAGTCCTGGGCCACACAGCTGGTGAGTGTCTGAGGCCAGATTTGAACGTGGGTGTTCCTGACTCCAGGCCCAGTGCTCTAACCACTGTACTACTAGTTGCGCAGATGTCTAGGCATCTTATATTTTTGGCACTGCTCAAGATCCAAGGAGTGAAGCTGCCGACTGAAGTTCCAAGCAAAGAGTGCCAAGGACTGGGTGTAGAGGGTGACACATGTGACTTTCAAAGGGAAAAGGGGCAGAGAGACCAAGACGAGGAGTCACAGCACCCTGGCATGTGGCCCTAACGTGTCAGGCCAATGAACAAACTCCAGACAGAGGGGCCTGGCACAGTGGAGATACACTTCAAATATCAAACACCTGCTGCGTACATGGCTCTGTCTCCTCTGCTGGATCCTCCTCTGGGTCACTCCCTCTGCCTGGAGGGATCCCCCCAGGGCTCTGTCCTGGGTCCTCTTCTCTTCTCCCCCTGTACAACTTCACTTGGGCATCTCAGCAGCTCCCAAGGATTTAATTATCATCTCTATGTAGAGCGCTGTCAGAACCGGAAGGGTCCTTAAAGAATATCTAGTCTAATTCTCACCCTTTACAGATGGAGAAACTGAGGTTCAGAGATGGGGAATAAATGGCTTGCTCAAGTTCACTGAGCTAGTTTGAGGAAGAATTAGGACAGCCCCAGGTCTTCTGCCTGTCTCCATCCCCAGGGTCTTTCCTAAGATGATTCCAGGTCCAGTGATAATTGCCAAAAACATTCTCATTTTCTTCACTTGAGCTCCTTGAGAAAATCTGAAGTATAATCTAACTGACACAACTTTTTACAGAAAGTGAGGTAGACCTGTATTTACCTTGGAGCCTGGCCTACCTTGCAGCTGGTGCCTCCCATGATGCCTTAGGACACTTCAATAAGGAGACATGCAGAGAGTTCACTGAACTGAGTGACTTGATATAGGGGGAAATATCCTATCAGTGCTATGACAGAGGGGAATGAGCTGTCTCTGGAGTACCACCCCCCCCCACTCCCCAGGGGCCTTCAGGCACTGGGTGGGGGCGGGGGGAGAACACCATAGATATGGGGATTCTTAGTCAGGTAGGGATTGGACCTGTATCCCCTGAAGTCCCTCCCAGCTCTGACATTCTATGATTTTGCCCCAAATAGAAGGGATAAGTTTAAAAAAAAAAAAAAAGCCATTTTCCTCACCTGAGACTCTCGCCTCCTGAATCCAGATCCCTGAACTCACACAGACCCAGAAAGCACTGACGAGTGACGGCAAGAAGAAGAAGAAAGGCAGATGAGTCCTCAGACCAATCACGGGGAAGCGAAGAGGAAGCCCTCCTGACACTGTGACGGCCCTAATTAACACCATCCCGCCATTAGTCACATCCTCATAGCAGCCAGACCAGAAGCCAAGACAGAAGCTGGAGGCCCACGGGGCTGGCTTGACTCGGTAATAAAAGACAGCCAACAGCTGGAGATCAAAGGTCCAGTTTAGGGACTCACCCCGACTCGCATTTCCAGAGGACCTTCAGGGTTACCTGAGGGCTTCACACAGTGTCTGGCACATAGTAGGCACTAATATGTGCTTCTTGGCTGACTTTTCAACAGTCTAGTGAGGAGGTGCTGTGAGTGCTATTATCACTCATTTAACAGATGACAAAGCAGAGTCTCACAGAGGGGAAATGATTTTTTTTTTAGGGAACAAACACTCTGACCTAGCTCCTTCTGGTTCCACCTATGTCCAGAGCTCTTCCCACCAGGCCACAGGGCCTGGCAACTGAGCAGCCCAGATAGCTTGACCAAAGCCAAGGGGCCCACAAACCCTTTTCCCATCCAAACAAGGGGACTGTCCACAGCACTTTTTCTTCCAATCAGTTCAATGAGCTTTTCTTAGGTGCCTCAACTCCATGAAACGGAAGGCGATCCATCCATCTATTGACCTGCCCTGGTGTTGAAATCTGCCTTCCCTCTAGGGCCTGCAGCCCACCTGCTAGAGGCAGGGACCTCAGGTAAAAGGATGAGCCAGAAAAAGGCAGCCTGCCAGGACATAGGAACCGTGGGCTCTTTTCCCCTCAGCCCACACTGCACATGCGCCCTTTTCTGATCCCTCAGCCTCGTGCTTGGACACAAGGATAGGAGATCTCTGTCAGCTCCAGTGAGTCCAACCCTCTGATTCTACAGCTGGTCAGGGCAGAGCCAATTAGTGGCAAGTCTAGGTCAAGAATCCAGCACCCCTACAATGTATCTACCCTGGGCCTCTGCAGACATCCTCCGTTCTTCCCCATATCCTCTCCACCCCAACGAGCCCCAAAACAAGCTCCAGACCTTCTGCCTGGAATGCCCTCTTTGTTTAGCAAATCCCTCCCCAGCCTCTGAAGCCCAAGCCAAATGTCACCTCTTCCAGGAAGCCTGCCCAGATCCCTCCATCTAGGAGCACACGTATGCTCCTTGGGCATCACAGAGCCCCTCTCTGATGCATGCATCATGGAATGCTAGTTATCTCTGTGTCAGGTCAGCTTTGGAGACACGCAGTCTCTTGCAAGGGCAAGGATTGGATCACATCTAAGCTATGTACCTCCCCCAGACCCAGCATGATGCTCTTCCCTCAGAAGGTACTTAAAAATGTCTACAAAGCTGAATGCCTAACACAGAGCTGAGCAAACTCCAGAGGCTCAAGAAAGATTTGGTGAAAGAAAAAACAATCCCAGGCAGCCCTCAAATTTACATCCCAAATCACCCTCAAAATTAAAGCAAAAGGATCTCGAGGAAGTGGCAAACTCTGATTAAGCACCTACTAAGCGCCAGACACTTTGGATACGATGCCCTGTTCTCAAGGAGCTGACATCCTATTGGAGGAAGCAGCAGGTACATAGCCAAGTTATACAAAAAATCTTTAAATGTAAATACAAGGTAATCAGGGAGGGGGAGTCAGGGATCAGGAAAAGTCCCAAAGGGGAGCTGGCACTTCAACTGAGCTTTGAAGAAAGGCAGGACTTGGAGACGCAGATGGGAGGAGGGAAAGAGCCAGGGTGAAGGCCGGAAGCCAGGAGAAGCAGGGCCACGTGTGAGCAGGACCAGAGTGCACGGAAGGGAGCCAGACCTGTACACTGGTGACAGGTTGTGGAGAGCTTGGAAGACCAAAGAGAGGCATTACCAGGGCTGTTCCAAAGAGGGGAGTATTTGGGGGAAGGCCAAAGAGGGCGGTGTGAGATGCATACGAGGCATCCAATTCAAAAGTCTAATAAGCAGTTACTGACTGGAACTTCAGCTCAGGAGAAAGACCAGTCACTCAGGCCACAAGCATTTATTAAGCACTTACTGTATGTCAGGCCCTATGCTGAGTGCTAGGGATACAAGCAAAGGCAAAACTATGGGCCCTGCCTGCCAGGAGCTCACATCTAATGGGGGAGACAACATGCAAACCGCTGTGTATACAAAGATATATAGATAGATAGATAAATAAATAGACAGACAGACAGACATGTAATTTCAGAGGGAAGATAGCAGGGGGAGGGGAGAGAAAAGTCTAGGGAAAGGCTCCTGCAGAAGGTGGGATCTGAACCGATTCTGCATGGCAGACAGAGAAAAGGCGGACGAGAGAGTGAAGGCCCAGAGGCAGGCCCAGTGGAGCTGGGTCATGGAAGTCATGGAAGGCATGGAAGGCATGGAAGGCATGGAAGGCATGGAAGGCATGGACGGCATGGACGGCATGGACGGCATGGACGGCATGGACGG
>NW_020954603.1:1313009-1327640 GCF_900497805.2 Vombatus ursinus
AGGCATGGAAGGCATGGACGGCAGGCATGGACGGCAGGCATGGAAGGCAGGCATGGAAGGCAGGCATGGAAGGCATGGAAGGTGGTACTGTGTAAAGCTAGAAAGGTAGGAAGGGGCCAAGGACAACAGAAGAATTTAGATTTGATCTGCATAATGGAGGTAATTAAACCTATGGGAGCTGATAAAGTGATTATGAGAGAAAAGGGAGGACTCAGGGCAGACAGGGCCTTGGGGAGAATCGGTAGTTAGAGGGCAAGCCGGGAATGAGGCTCTGGCTCTAAGAAGCCGCAGAGTGGGCCAGACAGGGAGGAGAACCGGGAGGGAGCAGAGTCACTGAAACTTGAAGGAGACAGGCTGGTCGACGGTCTCGGTGTAGGAGAGCCATCAAGAAGGATGAGGAATGAATGCAGAGGCCACTGGATTTGGCCACTACGAGATCACTGGTAACTCTGGCTGGAGCTGTCTCAGGTCAGGAGCAGACGGTAGAGAGCTCAGGACAGAGTGACAGGAAAGGGGGAAGCACCAAGCTCTTTCAAGGGGTTTGTCCCGGAAATGGAGGCAGGCTATAGGATGGAGCTTAAGGAATGCTAGGGGGAAGTGAGGACTTTTTTTTTTAAAGGATAGGGCAGGGGAACCAAGGAGATAGGGAGAAATTGAAATTTAGAGAGAAAGGATGATACTGGAAGCAAAGATAGGAGGGAAGGGATTGGGGGCATACGTAAAGGACTGGTTATTTCCCTACGTTGAGGAGAAGGGCCACATCTTTATCAGAGACAGAAGTAAAAGAGTAAATAGTGGGGGATAATGTTGATGGGTTATCAAATGAAGATGAAGCTCTCAGTGAACAGTTTCCATTGTTTCAGTAAAATACGAAATATGGAACACAGCTGAGAAGGTGAGGGGAGTGGGTCCTGTGGGAGGCCTAAGGAGGGATAATCAGGCTTGGAATAACCACTGTGGAACGTGGGAAAGATGATCAATTAGGGACCAATAAAAGGACTGCCTTGCTGCAGTGAGAGCCCAAGTGGGATGAAAAAGTGGACCGAGGTAGCACCAAGAACGCTTTCCCCCAGCGCTTGAGGAGGAGTGGAGGATGCTGATGGCGGGATGCTCCTGGAGCGTGTTTTGGCAAGGCCCCGGACGAGAGATAACAAGGACCGTAAAGTAGGAGGTAGCACACACTTGGGCTGGTCGACTAAAGCTTCAAGATGACGAAACCAGAGGAGCGTACGCAGAACAGGGTTGTTGGCTTGGCGAAGTACCAAGCAGTGAAGTCAGAGTGAGGACGGAAGGCAGGGTGAGGAAGGATACGGCATCGAGGAAGAGGGAATGATTGGGGTGAAAAGGGAGACTGTGAAGCCGGCCCTGAAGGCACAGAGAAAGGAGGGAGACTGTGCCAGGGATCAGTCACTCGCAGTTATAAGGATCTGAGTTGGGTGAGAACCATGGCTCCACGGAACCCCAAAGAAGGACGGGTTGCTGGCCGACAGCAGGTGGGAGGAGGAGAATTTGGCAGCGGTGGGACACCACTTGGCAGTTAGGAAAGAAGCTACAACCGGGGCAGCAAGGAAGGCCAAGGGTCATCCGATGGCAACCAGGTCTCAGTGCAAGCCAGAAGGTGGACAGAACATTAGGGAAGAAGTCTAAAATGAAGGGACTTCCTTTTTTTCTTTTAATGATAGAGACGGAATTCCAGGGTGCACAGAGGAAGGCACGAGCAGACATGCAGGGAGATACTAAGGGGAGTAGGGGTTAGGTAGATGGGTCACCATGACAGTGAAGAAAGAGAAGCGGTCCTAGGACAGAACCTTGGAATACAACCAGGGGGTAGAACATGGGTGATAATCCCTCAGAGGAAATTAAGGAGTAGTCAGAGATGGAAAAGTCAGAGGAAACCCAGAAAAGAGAGAGAAGTAGGTAGGGAGAGGAAGGAAAAGGAAAAGAGAAAGAGAGGAAGAAAATGAAACAGCAAAAGAGAGAAACCAGTGGGGAGGGGAGCGGGGAGAGACAATGATGGGGGAGGGAAACTGAAGTGGAAACCTTCTATGGAAATTCAACTGATAAAGTGTCAGAATCCCCACACCAAGACCACCCCTCTCTTTTTACTATTAGGGGACACTAAGGCCCAGCAAGACCTTATGCCTTGAGCTTGACATAACAACAATCCTTTGCACTCACCCTCTGGATGATCTCAGCCACAGCAAAATCCCAGAATTATTTCACACCAGCACCAGGTGGTCCCTGAGCTTAGACAAGCACCTGCAGTACTCGTGTTCCGATCACGAAGTCCTGCTAAGAACCAAACTGTTTTCATTGTTGCTGTTACCTGTCACTTGTCAGGGCTACAGCTCAATGCAGAGCCACAGGTATAAGTATTGAGATTTGCCCACACTAAAGTGGGTCTCCTACTAGAGGGGGCCCCAGCACCCGTGTCTAGTTTCCCTCCTTCAACAGAATAAAGAAAACTTTTGCTTATCACCATTATCTCTTTGATTTTATTTTATTTTTAGAGTTAACTGCAGTTTTGATAACCTGTGTGAGCTCTCTGGCTTTTTCAGAGTTAACAGCGACTGCAAAACCTCTGTGACTCTTTGGTCATTTGTTCTCGGGGTTGACATAAGGCAATTTATAACAACAAGGGGTTGCAACAGAGCCTAGAAATCATCTCCTCAGCAAACAGGGAAATGTGGTAACCAAGGGCAATAATCAGCAGATAAAGTAATTTGTAATACCTGGAAGAAGGGAAAAAATAATGAGCGATACTGCCTCTTAATCTAGGGGAAGGTGGTGGAGAGGATAATGATTTTGCAAAAAGCTTCTGATCTGGTGCGGCATAGCTCCTTAAAGTCTTAAGGTCTCCTTAGGAAAAAGGAAAGGATGAGCAGCCAGCACATGAGTTAAAATCAAGAGAGATTCCCGGACAGGGAGACAACAGATCAAAGTCTGCTAGTCTGGCATCTAGCTCACAATCTGAATAGAAGATGGTGAAGTCCTCCAGAAACTCCAGACTGCAAATGGCACCAGACTGAATGAAGGAAATGATGACTTGATTCAAATATCTGAAGGATGGTGGAGAGCCTAGGATAGAGCTCCAGGCCTGGAGTCAGGAAGACCCCGAGTTCAAATCCAGCCTCAGACACTTACTAGCTGTGTGACCTTGGGCAAGTCACTTCACCCTGTGGGCCTCAGTTTCCTCATCTATGAAATGAGCTGGAGAAGGAAATGGTAAACCACTCCAGTATCTTTGCTGAGAAACCCCCAAATGGGGTCATGAAGAGTTAGACATGACCGAAAATGACTTAACAACCACAAGGACAGCCTTGGTCCATAACATATGAGAATCAGCTGAAGGAACTGGAGGGTTCTTTGGCCTAGATAAGAGGGCTCAGGATCGGTGATATGTCAGAAGTAACAGTCTGGATATTTTTAGATGTACACATTCACAACCCTGGCACTTTACTAGAGTTGCAAAAATTCCCTGGGGAAAGATGAGAGCTGTCTTCAAGTGTCTGAAGGGCTACCGTGTCACACACACCAATTAGACTTGTTTGGTGTGGGCCAGGAGGGCAGGACCAGGAGGAACAGGAAGAAGCTGCAAGGATAAATTTAGGCTTGATACAAGGAAAAACTTCACGTGTTCTAGACAAGAGTTAGGATATTTTTAGAAGATGGCTGCATCCACAAGCATGATATTTCCATCAAGCTTACAAAGCCATGCCAAGCACAATGTTTATGCCCTGTTAATCCCAACCCCACCACTGAGAGGAGCCTTTTCTCATAAGAGAGAATGCCCCAGTGCTAGCTTGTTAGAGCTCATTGAGGTCCCACCAGGATAACCTGCTGGGCCTGGCAGCAGCTGACAGACACCCAGATGACCACAGAATTTCTCACCATCCATCTTCCCAGGCAGCTGGGTCCAATGGAAGATGTGGCTTGCTCCAGAGGGCAAGGAAACGTGCCTGGGATGCTGGGCTGGGAAAAGCCATCCCACCTTCTTGTCACCAAATTCCCCCAGTCACTGTAAAACACATCTGTGACATACATGTGACAGGGTAACTCCAGGCAAAAGAAGAAAAAAAAATAAGGGTTTCAAAAAGGCCTTCAGTGGAAGCAAGCAGCTAATGGGAAGAGCACGGAGAAGAGCCAAAATGGGGTCGGGGCTGGGAAAGATGCTGAAGGCCACAAATGGGGGAGCCGTCGCCACACAGCTCCCTCCCCCTCCTGGTCTGCTCTTCATGAGGCCAGGGAGACTTCTACAAAGGAAAAAAGCACTCCTGGCCCCAGACTGTGCCCCGAATGCACTCACTGTTTGTCCCGAGATCAAGCCAGCAAGCCACCCCACCAGCTGGAGCCAACACAGCTGAGGACCCAGGAGGGTCCAGGTGGGTCTTCTCACCCTGGAGTAGCATGAGTTGAGCAGCTTCATAAAGCTGCCATGTGCCTTCTCTGGCAAAGACCCTCCTCATACACACTCTCACTGAGGTCACAAAATTGGAAGGGACCTCGGGCCACTGCATCCCAACAGTCCATGAATAAACATTCCCCTCTGTCACATTCCCAACAATGGGGTGTGCAGCCTATACCTGAAGCCCTCCCAAGAGAAGGGGCCCACCACCACACCAGGCAGCCCCATTCCATCTCAGGACAGCCCTAATTGTTAGGAAGTTGCTCCCACAGCAAGACTCCCCCAGTACTAATTCTGTCCTCTGGAGCCGTGGCCCAGCGTGGAATGGGCCACCCTGACGAGTGGTGGGTTCCCCTCCTTGGGAGGGGGGGGTCTCCAAGTGGAGGCTGGATGATCACTCGGCTGGTGTGGTCCAGTTCAGATTCCTGTCCTGTAGGGTTGGACCAGACAGCCACTGAGGGCCTGCCAATGATCAAATTCTGCAATTCTGTTAAAGCAGTCTCTTCACACAACAGCCTTTCAAATACTTAAAGACGGCTACTCTACCTACGCTCCTCCCCCCACCACTACTCCGCCCCCTCCACAAAGTCTTTCTTCTGCAGGTTAAAAAGCCCCCAATTCCTTCAGTGGCTTCCCCTACCCCGGTCGCCCTCCTCCAGCCCAGCTTGTTATGTCCTTCCTACAACTCAGAACCCAAGGCAGCACCCAAGGAGACGGGGTCCAGCCCCTCCCACCTCCTTCTCACCTGCGGCTGCCACATCACACCTGAACCAGAGATGGAAAACCCTGGGGGCCGACCCAGAGCCAAAATGGAACCCCTGGTCCGCCATGCCTGACCAAGGGTCCGTCCCATTCTTGGACACCTCGAGCTGTCGGGAAGCCCAAGTCGGGCTCTGTGGAGCCTCTCCTCCTGGTTCTGTCCTCTGGGCCCGGGGCAGCCCTCTCTCTCCTTCCGCTACTTAAGCACAGCTGGGATGCACCCCGGTCCCCCCTTTCTCCATCTCAACGTCACCCACGGAGCTCCTTCCACCAGCCTCTACAGGACACGGACCTTTGCCCATCCTAGCTGCCCAGGAATGGTCACAACACTCCCGAGGGGGCTTAAGCTGGGCAGAAAGCGGCGGGGCTACGTCTACTCCCTGACCCTCTTAATGCAGCTCAAGATCCCATGAGCTTTGCTGGGGCTGCCCCATCCCACTGCTGACGACCATTGAGCCGGTGGTCCACTAATACCTCCGGATCTTTTTCAGACCACCTACAGTCGGGTCACCAACACCGCTACCCTCTAACAAGTACAACTCCTACCCCTGTTCCCTCCTTGGAAGGGACGGGGCTTCCTCACAGACCCTTCCCCCTCCCCAGTTTCCCCCTTTCCCAGATTTCTCTCCTCCCCAAAAGCCCCTCTCACCTCCGCCTCCCCCTTGGTCTCCCACTGGGTCCCGCGCCTAGGTCTTCTCGGATGGGTCACGGCTCAGCTGGGAACCCGGAAGCACGGGGAGGAGCGGGGGCGGGGATACGCCTGCGCCTTGGGTCTTCTTGTAGCCGGCGAGGGGATCCGGGCAGGTTCGAGACTGCGCTCTGAAGACCTCCAGTCACCTCCTCCCCCTCTCCCGGGAACCTCCTCTCTCCTAGAATAGGCGGATCGGCGCTGAGGCGGGGCTACGCCTGCGCCCTGACCTTCTCCCGACCTCCTACACGACCACTCCCTCCGCCCCGTCCCTCCTCTAGTATAGGGGCGTGACGAAGAAATGGGGCGGCTCAGATAGAGGAGCGCATGCGCCCTGGGGACTCGCGAGGAGGGGGGGAGGCGGTTTTGCGCAGGCGCACTAGGATCAGGGGAATGCATAGGCGAAATTCCTGCTGTGGTGAGCAGGGCTTATATCAATCAGTCAATCAGTAAATATTTATTAAGCGCCTACTGTGTGCCAGGCACAGTGCTAAGCGCTGAGAGAATTCCTTTCTCCACGAACCTAGGTCTGGGTGGAATGAGTGACTGCCTGGCTGGGGGTGATCCCAGAACCTTTGGGAATAGTAATCAGTCAGCTAGCATTAATTAAGCTCCTATGGTGTTCGAGGCTCCGGGGATACAAAGAAGGGCTAGAGACAGTACCTGGCCTCAGGGAGCTCACTGTCTAAAAATAGGAGCTGACCTTCCCGGAGCTCTTTTAAGATCCAGAAAGTGCCTCACAGGTTATACCATTGTGCTAAGTTGCGCTAGAATAATTATCCCCATTTTACAGATGAGGAAACTGAGACTCAGAGAGCCCAACTGACTTAAAGGTCTCACAGTATTGGAGTGTCAGGGATAGGATTTGAATCCAGTCCTTATGTCTTAGCCACTGTGCTGACCTTGGGGCACCACTTCACAACTTCCTGTTGGGACAGTGGTACCAAATGCAGCTCTCCCGTCCTTCATTGATTCGTTCAACAAACATTTATAAAGTAAGTGCCTGCTAGGCAAAGTACCAGACCAAAAGGAAACAGTCCCTGCCCTGAAGAAGCTAATGTTCTAATAGGTTCAAATGTGAACTTAGACGCTTACTAGCTGTGTAACCATGGGCACGTCACTTAACCTCTGTCTGCCTCAGTTTCCTCATCTGTAAAATGGGGCTAATAACAGCATCTACCTCTCAGGATTGTTGTGAGGATCTGATGAGATCATATTTGCAAAGTGCCTTGCAAACCTTAAAGCAATATTTACATTTTAGTTATTAGCTATTATGGGGGAAACCGCATGTACATAAATGAAGACAGAAAATGAAATATATACACATCTGTGGAGTAATTTTACAGAAAGAAGACACTAGGAATTGGAGTAGCAGGGCGGGGCAGGCATCAGCGGGGCAGGCATCAGCCGGGCAGGGCGCTGTCAAAGCGAGGAAATGAAAACATTAAAAAAATAAAAGCAACCTAAAAGCCCCTGAACTTTCCCATACATTTCAGCAGCCTAGATCTCAGGCTTCAGGGGTCCAGGTCCCATCCCCATCATTAGCAGGGACTGTGAGAATAAACCCTGGGATGATCAGAAGGTCAGGAGGAGAATGGGACACAGGACAGAAAAGGAGGCAGAAAGGGGGAAGCTGAGAGTGGCGGGGGGGGGGGGGAATATTTATATAGCACCTACTGTGTGCCAGGCATTGTACTAAGCATTTTCTAATTATTGTCTCATTTGATCCTTACAATAACCCTAGGAGGAGAAGTGCTGTTATTGTCTCCATTTTACTGTTAAGGAAACTGAGGCAAACAGAGGTCAAGTGATGTGCCTAGGGTTAGACAGCTAGTTAAGCATCTGGGGTTGGATTGGAACTCAGGTCTTCCTGGTTCTAGGTCCAGTGCTCCATCCAGTGCACTGAGTAGCAGCCTCTAAGACTCCTGGCTTCCAGCCCTGAACTCAATACTGAAGTGCTGCACCATCTTGGGCCAGCTCAAGGCACTCACAGGAAGCCAGGAAGGTCAGTAGTTGGAGAGAAGAGGAGGAGAGAGTGTTCCAGGCAGGGAGGATAGTAAGAGAAAATTCCCTGAGTGGAGAGATGGAGGGTCTTGTTTATGGAATGGCCAGGAGGCCATGGTGAGGGGAAGAAGCAGCCTGTGCAAAGTTGGAGGTGGGGGAAGGGAATAAGCATTGTAGAGCACTTACTATGTGCCAGACACTGTGTTAATTGCTTTTACAAATATTTTCTCATTTGATCCTCATAACCCTTGGAAGTAGGTGCTATTATTATCCCCATTTTACAGATGAGGAAACTGAGGCAGACAGAGGTTAAGTGACTTGCCCAGGGTCACACAGCTAGAAAGTGTCTGAGTTCAGATTTGAACTCAATTCTTCTTGACTCTAGGCCCAATGCTTGGTCCACCACACCACCAACTGGAAGTAATCTGTCCATCATTAACACTTCTACCCAAAGCAAAGACGGTGGGGACTCTATTAAGGGAGAAAAGAACTCTCAGTGACAAGATTCATAAAGGTGTCCCTTGGCCCTCATGATCCTTATGTGTCTACCTCATTACCTTTGTACTCTAAGTTTGAACCAACTTCCCCCAGACACTGCGTGTATGTGTGTGTAAGGGAGAACGTGCCTCTTGGTTTGGAGAGACGGGTGGGCAGTTGTTTTTATACCTTCTGTCCTTGCTGTACCTTCTCAATAAATATTCTTTTGTAAAAGCTAATCAAAATCAACTGGCTGATTGCGCTTGGGAAGCACACCACATAGGGGCTCGAGAGTGATAGTATTAGAAGCCACAACCCCTCCAAGTTATCCCTAGAACTTTAAATGGAGCAATAGTCATCTGCCCTCGGGGGAATTGGCCTTCCAGGATGAAAGAGTGACCTCAAATGAGGAAACTGAGGCAGACAGAGGTTAAGTGACTCACCCAGCAAGTGCCAGGTTTGAACCCAGGTCTTCTTGACTCCAACTCAGGCTCTCCATCTTGTCACTTGTCTTATTTTGCTTTTCTATTTAAGTTTCTGTTTCCTGAGCACTGTCTGCTCTCAGCTGTCCTTCCAGAGATAACTTGTGACACCACAAGGCCCCCTCCTTTCTGCCTTCCTGCCCTTGCACAACACTAGATAAGTCACAAGGCTCTTGCCAGTACTTTTCCATTCAGCCTCCTTTGAGGTTGAAAACCTTGGGGAAATACGCGACTGGTTCTCATGCTCCTCAGCCACCTGTGGGACCCACAGCCGACCTCAGGGGCAGAATGGGGCTGTCACTCTCTAAGACTCCATGACCCCCTGCTCTGCATGGGGAGCAGAAGATAAACAGAGGGGGAGCATCCCCACGGATGAAATCCCAGATCTCTCTCTGCCCTTCTCTTTTTCCCTCTTCCCTTTCTCTCTCTGCTTCCTTCTCTCCTTCCCCTCCCTTGCCTTCTCTTCTTTCCCTTTCCCCACCTCTCTCTCTCCCCCGCCTCCCTCCCTCCCTCCCTCTCTCTCTGTCTGTCTCTCTTACTACCACCCTTCTTTCTCTCTCATTAGTCAACAAGCATTTATCAAGGACCTACTATGTGCCAGGCACTGTGCTAAGTGCTAGAGATACAAAGAAAGGTAACAGCCAGTCCCTGCCCCCAAGGAGCTCTCAATCTAGTGGGGGAGATGGCACAAAACAAGCCACTGACAGGATAAATTGTGAACGATTAACAGAGAGGAGGCTCTCGCATTAAGTGGAATCAGTAAAGGCTTCCTGTAGAAGGTGGGATTTTAGCAGGGACTTGAAGGAAGCCAAGAGGCAGTGATGAGGAGGGAAGGCATTCCAGGTAGGGGGCACAGCCAGTGAAAATGCCTGAGGTGAGAGATGGAGGGTCTTATTCCAGCAATGGTAAGGAGCCCAGTATCACTGAATCTAACAGTGCATGGGGCTTTAAGTGCCCCATTAGATTGTGCATGAGGGCAGGAACTGTCTTTTGCCTTTCTGCATGTCCCTAGTCCTTAGCACAATGCTTGGCATACAGTAGGTCCTTAATAAATGTTTATTTATTACTAGATGGATCTAACTCCTGACACCACAATAAGCGTATTGACCGACAGAGGATTTTACAGTTGATTCTGGAGGTGACAGGGAGCTGCTGGAGTTTATGAAGTAGGGGGATGCTATAGTCAGACCTGCACTTCAGGAAGGTCACTTTGACAGCTTGAGTGGAGGAAGGATTGGAGTGGGGAGAGACTTGAGGCAGACAGACCCCCCAGCAGCTAGTGCAACAGTCCAAGTGGGAGGTGATGAAGGTCTGCACCAGGGGGAAGGCAGTGTCAGAGAAGAGAAGGGGGCATATTGGAGAGATCTAAGTCTCTCTCTTGCAAGTTAGATGTAGAACCTGAAAGGAAGCAGCAGGTTACAGTAGATAGGGCACCGGGCTTGGAGTCAGGAAGACCTGGGTTGGAATCTCACTTTGTGCACTTCCTAGCTGTGTGCCTCTGGGAAAATCACTTGACCTCTCTGGACCTCAGTTTCTTCATCTGTAAAATAAGGGGGTTGTGCTTGACCACCTCTAAAGTGCTTTCGGGCTCTGATTCTAGGAGCCGCATAATTTCCCTGAGCTCCGATAGGCTGGTCCACCAATTCATGCAGGACAGCATGATCAGAGCAAGCTTTCTGAGTTAGTGATATGAAGGCAGCACAGTTCTGGGCGATGGGGAGGGTCACCCTGGGAGCCCACCTGCTCCAAGTGTCCCTCGGTGGAGTGACAAGCACAACTTTCCTTTAAGGCTCAGCCCAGGGGTCCCCTCTGACAGGTGGCCCTTCCCAGTTCCCCTAGCTGTCAGTGATCCTTCACTCTCTAAATCACTGGACTGACTTTATCTTTACTTTGTAGTGACAAATCATTGTAAGTGTTGCGTGCCTCTCCCTCCTCCCCTTCCTTAGAAGGGATGGCTCTGGGGGACATGAGAGCCGTCTCCAAGTATCTGCCAGCTCTTCGGGGTTCTGCTCGGCCCCAGAAGGCAGACAGAGATGCCAGGGCTGATGGAGGAGGAGAGCCTAGGGCTGAGTGGAGACAGATCCAATATACCTGTGGGGTTGGTAGAACTTTGCTGGGTAAAGCAATGAGCTGCCTGGTGAGAAGCGAATAGCCCATCTGTGCTCCGAGGAAGGGTGGATGACTTAGCAGTGATGTTGTCCAGGGGATCTAGGTCCCTTCCAGCCCGGAGATTCTGGGGCTTGAGGTTCATCACACCTCCCAGAAGTAATTCCGGGCACCATTGGTGGGGCGGGCCTGAAGACTTCTGGAAGCCTAGCCTTAGCCCAGAGAAAACGTGGGCACACCATTCCTGGGCCCATAAGGTTTTGTTTGCTGTGTCCCCTTGCCTAGGGATCAGGAAGGGTCACTTCTGAGTCTGAGAGGAAAGAAGACAAGGTCTGGAGCCCGGGTTGGACCAATCTTGGGGGGGCCAGACCAGGGCTCTTAGTTCTCCCTTCTAAATTCCCCCATTGAGCGCTCAGAAGTCTTTCCAAAGGCCAGCCCCCCAGCGCTTCTAGGGGAGCGCCTGTATTCCTTTTTCTCAGCACCAGTGGAAGCCCCAGCTGGTCAGAGCTCCAGGACCCCACCAGCCTCAGGCTGAGCCCGCCTACCCAGAGCTCAGAGCCATACTAGCTCCACCCTAGGCTGGGCCCTGGATCTCAGACCTAAGCACGTCCCCCAGGGGCGTGGTGGTACTTGCTTTTTAAATCTTTGGACATCAAAGAGCCCACCTGGCCAGACACACAGGCTGTCTTTCTTCTTTATTTTTCTCTTTAAAAATAAAAACAATACACTCTTTTCCTTCACTTAAGAAAAATAATTTCCCCTTCCCTATGGATCAGCAGTGATCCCAGCAAAGGGTGATTCCAATTACTCTGATTAGCCGCTGGGTGGAGGGGTGGGGTGGGCCCCCCCTCAGAAGCCAAGGCTTCCTGGAATCCCCTCTGGGCTCAGACCATACCCCTCTCCCCCCTGTCTGCTTCCTTCCTCATCTTCAGAGTGAATAGTCCCTAGGAATGGCAGAAGTCAATTAGGCTCAGGTCTCAGGGCATGGGGGTCTCCCCCAACCCTCTTAGTTTAGTCTGGTTGGCTCTGGTCCCAGCAAAGCTTCCATCAGAGTTTACAAGGTGGGCAGGTAGAGGCTCTGCTGAGATCCTGCATTCTGAGAAGCTAAGACCGCAAGCTCCCTGAGGGCAGGGACTAGCTCTGCTCCTTCTCACATCTTCCCCCTGGCTAGGCCTGGCTCAGAGTTGAGGGGAAGATTCAGTAATGATTGGCTGAATAAGTGGGCAGAACTCAGTGGCATCTAATCAGGGTGGTGATTGGGAAGGCCAAGGAGAGAGGTCAGCAGGCATCCCCAGCAGGCCTCGGCTCTCTCCCATTCACTCTCTCTCCACCTCCAACCCCACTGGGTCTTCAATGAGTGTGTGAAGGATGGGTGTGCATGGATGCACAGCATGAGAAGGAGGGATCTGACTTGGACACACACTCCTTCATGTTTCTCTAACTGGTAACTCTAGCTTTAAGCAGTGAAAAATCCTGAAAAGTGGTTTTCCCCGAAGGGCTTGACCAAAGGGCTGGATCTGCTCTAGCTGTGGGCAAGAATCTAAGAATGGTCTCTTCAATCCAAATAGCTTTTTCTGTGGTGCCCTGACAGCCTAACATTGGCCTCAGGAGCCCAGACTGGCTTTGCCCAAAGATGTCTTTGCAAGGGCTCTCAGCTGATGGCTTCTATCTGGGCCAAAGACACAGCAGCGGCAGCTCAGACTATACAGCGCAGGAGAGCTTGGCTGGACGCAAGCAAGGCCTGCTTGGTTGCTGGGCTTGTGGTCAATCCCCTGAAAATGACTTCTTGAGGTGGGGAGGGACAGGGGGCCTCTGAGAGCAGCCGGGCCCTCCACACTGCCCCCTCCCTCCCAACACAGGCGCAGTGAGGGCTGGATGAGATGATCTCTCCTAGGAAAGCCTCAGGCTGTGAACCAGAGTTGGGTAGGGGGCCTTCAGGGCAGCCAGGACCAGGGTCCCAACTGTTCAGGGAGCCACCTCTTAATCCTTGGTCCTACAGGTCTTCCCTGGGGGAAGGAATAATGGCACAGACACCCCCCTCCCCACTTACTGCTGCTTCTGTACGAGGCACGAGGCCCTCAGCTCTGACACATGAAGCCAGGGAGTCACACAGGAATACACAACCACACACATACACAAAGGGCAGGAGCCACATCTACACATAGAGCTAGGCACAAGAGCCAGTCAGTCAGACACACAGCCCTCAGCTCAGGGCCTGGCACACAGAAGGCCCTTAATAAATGCTTCTGGACTTCACTGACAGCCCCTTGAAGGCAGGTGATCTCACAGCATCACACACAACCCTCCTGGCTCTGGCCCCTACACTTCCTAAGAATTGTTGGTTGTAATTATACCTCTACATCAGCTACCTCCCTGAAGGGCTCAGGGGATTTGCCCGGATTGGGGTAAAGGTGGGGAAGGTCTCCCAAAGGAAATTTCAGATTCATGATCCCCTCCCTCGCAGCAATTTCTGAAGCTTGTCCCTTTTCTGTCTGTCTGTCTTTCTTCCTGGTCCTTCCCGACCACCTTCCAGCAGGAGAGAATGTGGGCAGACTCTGGAAAATGAAAACTGGAATTTGGAGGGCCTCAGGGAGGGGCACCAGAGGAAGAGAGTGCTGTGGGTCCTCCATGTCCACAGTCATGGGAGCGGTCACCTTTTCCCCACCAAGGTCCCAGGAGCTCTAGGCCAAAGGTCAGCATCTTCCCCAAAGTGGCTGGGGGCTCAATGACAGATCCTCTCTGTCATCTCTCTCTGGAATGTCAAAAGCATGGACAAAGAAGGTCAGGACTGAGGATCAGGAAGCCCTCAGGCCTGTTCTCTCCCCACCCCCACTCCCAGTACATTCCTCCCTTGAGAAGGTTGTGCTCTCATACTCTGAGACAGTTCTCCAGTGTGTTCTCTGGGCTTTATGAAGGTCTGTGGCAGTGAAATGGTGAGGGGAAGGATCCCACTGTAATAAGAGTGACCTCTGTCTCCCCATTTATCTAGTTAGAAGTTTATACATTAGGCTTCCTTACAGCAAACCACCCCTAAAACCATCAAGCCCCAAACAGAGTGGCCAAAGACGTGAGACTACGTTCCTCCTGCCACAAAACCACAATGTGGACAGGACTGGAGAGGAGCCCCGCACTGCCCTCGATGGGTAGAGGACAACACAGTATCCACAGAGAGAGGGGCAGAGTCTTCCCAGGCAGGGCAACGGCTCCTGCATTAGATATGAAGACATGGAGCCTGAGAAGGAGTGAGCCTAAAAGCAGGAGACCTGGGTTCAAACCCTGGCTCGGATGTTCACTAGCTCTGCGACCCTGGGCTCCTGTGCCCTCAGTTTCCTCCTCCATGAAATGGGGCTAATAATGGGCTTTGGGGGTTGAGGAGTGGTTTGTAAGCCTTAAGGCCCTGAGAAATAGACACGGTGGGCAAGGAGGCAGGAGGGCCTAGAACACCTGCAGCAGGGGAGAGGCCTAAGGCCTGTCTTACCAGTGGCTCTAGCTCCCGGTGGTCCACGAGGCTGAACTCCTGGATGAAGTAGTAGAAATGCTTGTAGCAGGTGTTGACGTGGGCCTCAGCACCCATGGCGATGATGCCATCAAAATGGTGGATGTAGACGTGGACAAAGACACGGAAAAGGCGGGTCAGGATCTTGGTGCACACTTGCTGGAAGTTCTTGGGAAAGGGGACCCCTGCAGGTGAGGGAGGAAGAACTGATTCA
>NW_020954603.1:1327650-1337055 GCF_900497805.2 Vombatus ursinus
TCAGGGCCCCTGGAATCCAGACCCCCAGGTATCTGGGCCCTTGGACATCAGGGCCCCTGGAGGCCCAGAACCCTAGACATTAAGACCCCAGGACATCAAGGCCCTTAGACACAGGGACCTCTGGACATCTAGATCCCTGGATATCTAGACCCCTGGACATCAGGCTCCCTGGACATCTGGATCCTGGGATATTCAGACTCCTGGACATTGAGACCCCTGTATAATAGTCCCCTCATATGCACCCTGCCTCCATTTCCAAGCTCATTTCCCTGCAGAAGACCCAGGATACTGGGGTCCTCTGCCCCATTCTGAAGAAAGAGAAGAGGCAGAAATTCATCTCCCATTGACGTCTCACTCCAAGATCATGCCCTGAGCCTCCTGCCCAGTCCACCACTCCCTGCCCCTCCGATCCTACCTTCAGTTTCATTCTGAGAGCAGAAAATGAAAGAGAAGGAATAGCTTAACTTAACAGGCCTTAGACCCTTGTTCTCAGGAGGAAAAAACAATGAGCAAATTTGTCAATGAAGGCCCCACTTATACCTCTATTGCTGAGGCTAATGTGGAACTCAAAAATGCTTCTGCAAATGCAAACATCTTTTCATTTACTCCAGGTTGCTAATGCCTTTATCCCAGGCAGGGCGGAGGAGCATGACTTTGGAATTTGAAGGGACCTTGAAGGCTGTCTAATCCAGCTTCCTAATTTTACAGGAGATGGAACCTCAGAAGCCCCAGCACATGTGAACGTTACAGCTGGGCAGGTGGTTACCTCCTCTATAACTTAGACTCAGAGCTTTCTGGGGCACTGAGAGGATAAGTGACTTGTCCAGGGTCACAGTGCCAGGTTGAGTCAAGGCTGGATGTGAACCTAGGTCTTCCTGATATGAAGGCCAGGCCTTTATCCACTATGCTGGGCTGTCTTACACATTGAAATTTGATGGAGGGAAATGTAAAATCTTATATTTGGGTTTTAAGAAAATCAGCTTTTTAAGTACAAGATGGGGGAGGCATGGTGTGACTGCAATTTGTCTGAAAGGGATATGGGGGTTACTGTGGGCTGCAAGCTCCTTATCAGTCAGTAGCATGACGCAGTTCAACCAAAAAAGCTGGTAGGATCCTAGCCTGCTTTTGGACAGCCAGTTGTAAGGTGGTACAGTAGATAGAGCACCAGGCCTAGAGTCAAGAAGACTCATCTTGGAGTTGGCGGGGTGGTCTCTCTTTCAGATCCACCATCAACGTGTGGACCCAGTGCCACGATGCAGATTTCTGTGAAGACTTTGGTTGGGAAGACCATTAACCTTGAGGTTGAACCGTCTGATACTATTGAAAATGTCAAGGCCAAGATACAAGATAAGGGAGGTATTCCCCCTGATCAACAAAGACTGATTTTTGCGGGCAAGCAACCGGAAGATGGTCGAACTTTGTCTGACTACAGCATTCAGAAGGAGTCTATCATTCATCTTGTTCTGAGGCTTCGTGGTGGTGCCAAGAAGAGAAAGAAGAAGTCTTATACCACTCCCAAAAAGAACAAGCATGAGAGAAAGAAGGTCAAGCTTGCAGTTCTGAAGTACTATAAGGCTGATGAGAATGGCAAGATCAGCCGTCTTCGACGAGAGGGCCCTTCTGTTGGATGTGGTGCTGGGGTCTTTATGGCTAGCCATTTTGACAGACATTATTCTGGCAAGTGCTGTCTAACCTACTGCTTCAACAATCCAGAAGACAAGTAAATGTATATGTGTTAATAAAAAATAATCAACTGATAAAAAAAAAAAAAGAAGGCTCATCTTGCTGAGTTCAAATCTGGCCTCAGACACTTACTTGCTATGTGACCTTGGGTAAGTCACTTCACCCCGTTTGCCTCAGTTTCCTCATATGTAGAATGGGCTGGAGATGGAAATGGCAAACCACTCCAGTGTCTTTGCCAAAAAAACCCCAAATGGAGTCACGAAGAGTCACACAGGACTGAAATGACTGAACAGCAACATAAGAAGGTAGGAATCCCTCTGTCCTCTGCCCTGGACTGGCCACAGCTCGGGGCTTGTGTTCAGCTCTTGGCCCTGCATTTTAGAAAAACTGGAGTGTGGCCAGGGGAAGGCAATCACAATAGGGAAGGGTTCTGAGTTCATCACCCATGAGGACTATGGCATTAGCTCCCATTCAGGGCTTCCCCATCACTGTCAGAATCATCTTTATCACACATGCACGTGGTCTCTCCTCTGCTCTAAACATCATCATGGTCTCCCTTTTGCCCACTGAGTCATGTTTAGATTCACTTTTTTCCCTGGCATTCAAGGCTCTCTGTGATCTGGCAGCATCCGGTCTCGTTCCGTCACTCTCCTGCACACACACTACATGCCAGCCAAGCAGGATGAGTCTGCCTCAGGAAGGTGCCCTGACCATCCTCAATCCCCACTCTGGGCCTCTGCCTAGGTAATTACTTCCTTATGGTGCTTTCTGTCTTTGCCAGTTCCTTTTGATTTAATGCAATCAACATTATTTGAGTGCCTACCACATGCCAGGCACAGAGAAGCCAAAAACAACACAGTTTCTGCCTCTGAGGAACTTATATCCTACTGTTGAATTCCTGTCTGGTCTTTCACGCCCCCAGTCCACTGCCACTGACCCCAGGACACCCCCTCCCCTGGCTCCCCAGGCTTCCAGCATCTTCCCCATTAGATCTCATGTCACACTGTATTTGTCCCTCTTGAATTAGGGAACATTATGTGTACTGTTGTCTGAGTCATGAGGGCAGGGCCTGGGCCAGACCTCATCTATCCCCAAACCCATGTGTCCTCATATTGTAGGCACCATATCTCTTAATAAAGGTTTGTTGAATATCCCTGATGCCAAATCGTGACCTAACCAGGGATAAGATTTCTGCTTGATATTAGGAAGGACTTTCTAACACTCCAAGCTGCATGGGCAGCCTTCTCTAGTAGTGAGCTCCCTGTCATGGGAGATATGCAAATAGAGACTGGGTGGCCACCTACCTGTTGACAGGTTTTTACACTGGAACTGGATGACTTCAAAGGTCCTTTCCAACTGGGGACTCTAGGGCTCTGTTATCTTACATATAAGCAGTTACACCCATGTTTTTCTGGAGAACAATGGTATCTTATGGGTGTGACATGGAGTATGTATGTGGAAAAGGTGAGGGTCAGAGTGACTGACAGAGGCTGGTGATTGTCTCGAGGGGTGTGACCCAAGACAGGAAGGGAGGCAAGAACGGTGCACCAAAGACTACCTGGCTTGTAGTCTGGAAAGAAAAGGGGCTTGCGAATGGCTTTCTGGGGGAGGGAGAGATCTATGGGAGGAGGGGCCAATTCAGCTCCCAGATACCTCCCTACCTGGAACCAGCCCTCACGGAGTCTGCCTTCCCCAGAGACTTGTATCATCCAGCCGGGGTAAGGGAGACAGAGTAACCTGGACGCTAGACATGTGGGACACTGAACCTAGCAGTGTCCTGGGGCCATGCTGTCCATCTGTAACTGACTGACCCACGGGAGCTTTTTCTCTGGTGTGGATGAGAGGTGGCTTCTGACGGCTCCCCCAGCAATACAGACCTTCTGGTAGACCCTACCATGCCAGAGAGACTTTGAGCCAAGGCCTGGAGATAGAGCGGGCCTGTTGTCTGAGATCAGAATCATGGGATCTGAGAGCTGGAAGAGCCCCAACCAGGAAGGAATCTCTGCTGTAACATCCCAGACTAGGGGTTGTCCAGCCTCTGCTTAAAGACCTCCAAAGACGGGGAGCTCACTACCTCCTGAGATAGCCCAATCCACTTTAGTAAGTTCTTCTTGACATCCTGACTAAACTGGCATCTTTGCAACATCCCTGCCCCCTCCGTTTTTCCTAGTTCTGACCTCAGGAATCAAACAGAAAAGGACTGATCCTTCCTCCATATTACAGCCCTTCAAATACCCAAGATGGCACTCATCCCCCTGAGCCTTCTCTTCTCCAGTTTAAACACCCCAAGCTCCCTCGACAGAGACTCTTAAGACATGGGCCCAAGGCTATTCCCCATCCAGGTGGCTGATCGATGTCCTTCTTAAAATGTGGCGCCCAGAAATGAACCTAGCCTTCCAAAGGAGGCCCGATCCCAGCCCTCCTGGCCCTCGGCCCCCTCCGACACATTGTCAAGAGTTGTGACTCCCCCAGGAAGCTATGGCTTTTCCCCCAGCTCATAGAACTAGTGCTACAGAGCACCTTGGAGGCTACTAAGAGGTTGCCTTAGAGAGAATAAGGTGGAGGTCCAAAGAAGAGAAGCAGCTTGAATAACAAGGCGGTGACTAGAAAAGGCAGAATTTGAACCCACATCCTCTGACTCTAGATCCAGCATTCCTCCCACCGCTGGGCTGCATCCCCACACTTGGACTTTGGTTCTCTGGGCTAGATCCTCCTGGTTCCTTTAACAAGCATGGCCTCGGCCATTTCCAGACTTTCTCGGGTTCTCCTTGAGACCCTAAGCTCTTCCTCCCCCATGCCTTCTCCAGCCCTGATGAGGTGGGGAGGAGTGGAGAAACCTCTAGATCCCCAAAGCTAGAAGGAACCTCCAAGTTCACCTAGACTCACTTGCTTCTCAAGGTTGGACCCTTGGGGAGTCACCCAGTGTCTGATGAAACACCTTTAGTGTTAGAGACTCTTACTGGAAAGACCCAACCGGTCCAGTGACCTTGCCAACCAATAGGAAGGCCAGTTACTGGGGGAAAGGGAGTCTTCCTATGCCAGAAAGTGAGAAGGGCCTGCATCAACACTGCTTGAACAGGTCACAGGGAGATCCCATTCCCCAGAGAGGGAGCTGGGCTGGGTGGGGACAGGGTTGAGGCCCCACAAGCCGTTATGCCTGGGCTATCTTTCCTTAGTGGACTGCCTTCCTCCCCACCCCCAGCAGAATGAGGTCAGGGACACCTCAGCAAAAGGGTGGGTCAGAGAAACTCGGCCTACAGCCAGAGGCCCAGCTTCTGGACAGAGGAGATAAGAGGAGGAGGAGAACGCCATCACTGTGTTCATTCCTCTAAGCAGCCCCAGTCCTCCCCCTCCAGGACTCAGTCTCCTACTCAGGGACTGTCATTTGGAAGGGAGTTCCTTAGAGGCCAAGAGCTGCCTCCCCATGTGGGCTCCCCAGGGCAGGGCTGTGCCTGTCCTCCTCTTTCCCTCTCCACGGGGCTTCCCGACGCCCCCAGCCTTTGCCTCCCTCCCACCACAGGCCAGGGCACTCACCCACTTGGGTGGGGAAGACGTCTTCATTGTTGATGAGCCCCTCGATCCAGTCCATGAGCAGCGCCATGTAGCGGGGTGCGGGCAGTTTGGCCGGCCGGCGGTACTGATGCTCATCCTGCCAGCGGTACTCGTAGCGTGGGCCGCCCGACATCACAGGGCAGCTGGCCTCCGTGCAGCACTCTCCCATCGTCCCGTAGATGAGGTTGATGCGGTTGAAGAAGTCCACCACGTGCACGGCCAGCCAGTCATTGATGCTCTCCCCAGGCGGCAAGCGCACCACGGCCCGCAGGTCCAGGCCCGACTTCAGCGAGGCCTGCGCCTTCTTGTAGAGCTCAAAGCGTTCGGTTCCTGGCTCAAAGCGCTTCCGGGGCCGGAACGTCTTGTCCTTGTTGAACACCTGTTTCAGGCACAAAGCCATGGCTGGGTGGCTGAAGCAGCTCGGGCCTGCGAGAACAGAAGGAGCTGTGAGTGGCCAGCCCCCTGCCCTCAGGACACCCCGGCCACCACTCAAGATACTTACTGTGTGGCCCCGGACAAAGATTTCATAACTCGGTTGGGCCTCAGTTTCCTCATCTGTAAAACGAGGGGGTTGAGAATGATGGTCTTTAAGATCCCGACCATTTCTGGATCTATAAGCCTAGGTTACTGTTTCTGCCTTTTTTCACACTGTTCCTGAAACCTGGAACATCTGCCTCCCCCCATCCCCCATATTGAAATCCTACCCATCCTTCCCTGGCCAACCCAAATTCCACTTCCCACAGGAAGCTTTCTTGATAGAATCCACACTTGGCATTCGTCAAGGACCTCCTACGTGCCGAGCAGTCATAGCCTGCCCCACTCGGACCTCCCCCGGCAGCTTCCTGAGCCCTCGCTGATGCCCCCGGCATGTCATCTGGAGCACTGGAGTTCTCGGTAGAGGCCAGGCAGACCTTGCTAGAAGCTGGGCTCCATGAGGGGAGGGGCTGGTCTGGCTTCAATGGAAACTGGGCATCTCCCCCCCAGACCCTACCACAGTCATGGGCTCAATGCCTTCTCCATTTTTCCTGTGCTCTATTAGGGCCAAGGACCAGGCCCGTGGCCAGCCACCCTCAATGCAGACATTCCTGGCACTGCTCTACAGAGACACTGGGCATCGTCTTCCTTCGAAAACAAGAACTTTCTCTCAGCTCTGCTAGCAGGACAGTCCTGAGGCAGGGGGCTGGACACGATGGCCTTGTTGACCACAGCTGCCCTGTGCTTTGTGTTGGTTGGCAATGGGATACTTCCTCCTGGATATCCCGTCATCCATTCCGGCCTGGGGATTCCCAGGGCATGGGGGAGGGACGTTTCTGCCCAAAAAACTCTTTCCGGTTTTTCTGGCTGAAAGAAGAAAGAGCCCAGCAGGATGTGTGGGCTGCAGGCTGGGGAGGTGGGGAGGAAAAGAGGAGGGGCCCCCTCAGAGGACTGACAGGAGCAGCCACAGAGGGGGAGGACTAAGTAGGTTGTGGGGCGGGCAAGGATGGGCTTCCTCACCCAGGAAGACTCTAATTCAGCAAATGTGTGGCCAAGCTCTGCTAGGCTCTGGGGAGCGAGAAGAGGAATCAGGCATCACCCACCCCTGCCAAGGATGCTGCTGGCTGGCTGGACAAGGAAGGATACCAGTAACCATCTGCTTATATCCAGAACTGGAGGAGAGAGAACCCAGATACTGTGGGGTACAGCCTTAGGAGACCTTCCAGAAGAAATGGCCACCTAGTCCTAGAATCCTTGATGTACATCCCCAACAAGTGATTATTCAGCAACGCTTGAAGACCCCAAAGGAGAGGGACCTCCCATCTCTCCATCCCTTTGGAGAGAGCTCTCATTGTGGGGAAAATTTTCCTGTCTGTCCCCCTGTTTCTGGTTCTGACTCTGGGGCCAAGGAGAACAACACTCATCCCTCTTCCCCTGGCAGATCTCCAGATACTTGAAGGCATCGCTCACGTGCCCCCTGAGTCTCCTCTTTTCCAGGTGAAACAGTTCCAGTTCCTTCAACTGAGACACCTATTTCAGGAGGCCTTACCCCGGAGACTAGTGAAACAGGTGTGGAAGATTCATGCCCTTCACCTTCCCGGTGTGGCCCTCGTCTAGACACTCCACCTTATCTGTGGTGCCCAGAACCGAACACAAGCTTCTATTCGTAGCCTGACCAGAGGGACTCTTCCCTCTTCTGTCCCACTTTAATAAAGCCTGACATCACCTTCACTTTCTTGGCTGGTATACCACATTGCTGACTCATAGGCAGAATCCTGATAAGCCACGGACCCTGCCCTCGCTCTTACCCCCTTTAACACTGTACTCTTTCGACACCTGCAGATTCAATCTGTCCAGTAGTCATTACTGAGCATGGACAGGGAACTTTTTCTGTAGCTCTTGCAGGGCTGGCGTATCATCTACTACTCTCTGTGGGGGTGGACGGGCTGGCACGGGTGTCCCGTGTCTCCGTAGAAGCTTTATGTAGACACATCTGCTGACTCTGGGTCTGGACGGTTCACTGCCTTTACGTGTCAAAGGCTGACCCATTCAAGTACGGCTCTTTGTAGTCCCCCTCCCATCCCCCACCCTCTATTCCTGGGCAGAGAGAGGTGCAGAGGGGGCCCAGGGAGGAGGCAGAGCCAGTCCACGCTGATCAAAATCCAAGCCCCCATTGCCCTGCGAACTTGACCATCCCTGGCCTTCCACACTGAAGTCTTCCGGGGAAGGGACCTTGAAAACTCTTCACAACCTGGTTCTTTCCTCCCTTTCTAATCTTACACATTACTGCCTCCCACATACACAACCACCCAGCTACAATGGCATTCTTCTTGTTCCTCAAAGGCAACACTCCATTTCTCATCTCCTTGCCTTTATTTGTACTGGCTGTCCCTCATGCTTGGGGTGCCTTCCCTCCTCACCTAGGCATCCTAGTTTCCTTCAAGACTCCACTCAAGTCTTACCTTCTGCAGGAGGTTTCTCCTAGAACCTTGACTGCTAGCTTCCCTGCTTAGATTACCTTCCATCCAACCTGAATCTTCTATGTACCTAGCGATTTACTTGTTGTTTCCCTTATTAGAATGTAAGCTCCTGGAGGGCAGAGATGATGTTTTTGCCTTTTTTTTTTGGTATCCCCAGTGCTTGGCACAGTTCCTGGCATACAGTAGGTGCTTGTTAGTCCAGAGCATATCTTTTCCATTCTAATTCTGTGCCTTCCAACTCAAAGGACATGGAATAAGAGCTAAAAGCAGTTGACGTATTGGCAGATGTCCAGGGGTCCAGACCAGAGAGGACTGAGGAGGGAAAGGAAGTAGCATTGAAGGTCCTTCACAATTGGGTTCCAGTCTGACTTTCCAGCCTTGTTTCCCTTCACACACTCTGCATTCTAATCAAACAACCAGCTTTCCCCAAACCTGACCCTACCCCTACCACCTGCGTGTATCCAAACGGGCTGGTGGTCATGCCTGGATTACATTCCTCCCCCTCAAATCTCCTTTTGGAAGTTTGGGGGTTCGGCCCAGGTTCCTCTGAAGAGTCTGTTCTCCTCCCTGAGGCCTCTTCTCCAGAGGATGTTGGGGAGATAGGCAGAAGGATGTGTCTGACTCATGGAAGCCCTCCTGGCTTCCATCAATGTAGACACTGTGGGGGTTGGTCAGGGCTCAGCTCACTTTGCTCCTTCCTTTCTGAGGAGGGGCCCACAGGGCAAGGCCGTCCCAGGCTGAATGGGACAGGGGTGTGGAAACCCTCAGGCTGGTCACTCCCAAGGGAGCCCTCCCAGAGAGCCAAGCCCTCAAAATCTGGTTGTGGTGTTTTTTCTTCTTTCTGCAGGGTCCTAGTGATTCCAGCTGGGGGTGGGTGGGTTTGATCCTCTCATACCTTAGCGTACAGGGCCCTTAGAAATGGCCTTGTCTGGCCCCTTCTGAAGGCACACAAAGACTAAATACTCAGGGTCATCCCACTGATAGACTAGTGATTTTCCTTGAAACAGAGACCTTCAGCAATGCTGACAAGGCACTTTCTGAGACAGCACAATCATTCTGGCTTTCCTGAGGAGTATGGCTGGGGTTGGTGGGGCTGGCTGGGCTTGAAGCCAGCTCACTGGTCCATTCCGCTGCACTGCCTCTCCAAGAGTCCGCCTCTGTCTGTGTCACACACACACACACACACACACACACACACACACACACACACACACAC
>NW_020954603.1:1337065-1387413 GCF_900497805.2 Vombatus ursinus
CACACACACACACACACACACACACACACACACACACACACACACACTCCTTCTTCCCAAGCAGAGCTACTATTTAAGACACAGCCCAGAAACCGTCCCTTCTCGTCTTCTGCTTCTCTCCCAGGAAGGGGAACCCCAGAGTCAGGAAAAGACCCTTAAGGAAGAGCCAGAGCCTGAACCTTGTGCGGAGCAGGGAAAAGAGGTTCCAGAGAGATGAGCCCTAAGGGGCCTCCAAAAAGAGAAGTTGCCTTCCTGACCGGAGCAGATGGACTGTGTATCAACCTCAGAGTAAAGGACTAAAGTTGACCCTGGTATGACCACATGGACATATGCCTGGCTGCCTCTTTTTTCCTGGGTCTTCAGACACAAGGCAATTCTGTGTGTTGCTTTGGGCAAGGTCGTATCCGGGGTGATGGTGAGGGGGCAGGGGAATGAATGGGGCAAACTTTCTAGCTTGAGGAGGTAGCAAGAACAGAATTCAGGAGCCTGCCTGCCCATTTCTATGAGGCTTTGAAGTGAATAAAGTGCTTTCCCCATAAAGCCCTAGAAGGTAGAGAGTGTGAACTCTAATTGTCTCCATTTTACAGCAGTGGAAACTGAGACACTGAGAGGGAAAGCTGCCCATTAGTGTCAGAAATAGACCTCTTTCCTGACTCCTGGTTCAGTGTGGATTTCTGAAGGTGACTAGCACCAGAAACTGGACTCATGTGAAAGGCTGGAGGGCCCCCTTGGCCAGAAGCATCACCCCTCCCTCCCTCCTACCCCACCCTTTGGGGGTAAGTCATTAGCCTCTTTGGGCTTCTTCCAGAAGGGGAGTGGGGGAAGATTCCATTTTAATGCCTCTGAGGGCCAGAGTCAATGCAGCAGGGGTGAGCTCCTCCCCACCAGGACAGGGGCTGGTTTTCCTGGGGGATGGGGCTGACGAAATGGCTCTAGCAGCTTTCAGTTCAAAATATAATGCTCCTATGATCCAATGGCCTTTGCTTGAGCACAAGGCCCAGAGACAGAGAGATTCCCCCAGGGTCTGTGCTCTCAGAATCTCCAGTGCCTAGTGTAGAGCTTAGCACAGATGCAGGTGTTTGCTGGTAGTGGACTGAGGGACCTTGCGGGGGTGGGAGGGGGGGGTCTGGGGCAGGTGTGATTTTTCTCCTTTGGCCTCAGTTTTTTTTGTAAAATGTAGAAAACAACAGGGCCAGTCTTACTCTGGACCCTCTCTCCCCCGGTTTTGGTGTGGACTCAAGGAGATAGAGAGCAGACAGCTCTTTCTTTGCAAACAGAGAAGAATTGCTCTGTTTCCTGCTCCAATGGCCCCTCCCTAGATTCACAGAATCCCAGAATTGGAGTTGGCAGCGACCTCAAGAGTATCTGGTCCTACCCATACAAAAAGGAATCCCCCGTGTAACATCCCAGTCAAGTGAGCATCCAGCTTCTGCTTCAACCCTCCAGGGAGGGGGCACTCACTGCCCCTCCCCCCCAGCCCCTCCCACTCTGTCACAGCCTCAACTGGTTCCTTGACAACTCTCCACCCCTCACTGCTGTTGGCTCTGCTCTCCCAGGCCAAGGCTAATCCCATACACACACCATCCCCACCAGGATAGCTCTGAGAACTCAGATCAGGAGGGTTTCAGAGAGGCCCCTGTCCCCTTTTATCCTCCTCCCCCATACACCCACACCCATTGCCAACCCTCAACCAGCCTGGCTTTTCCATCTGTCCCCCTCCAAGCACTGGCTGCTGGACCTCTGATGTCCTCTAGAGGCCTTTCAGGGCCTCTTTCGAGGGAAAAACGCAGGCCTGGGAGATAGAGCACCTGGACATGTGACCCAGGGCAAGTCCATGTTCTTGCTTAGGCTCAGTTTCCTCAAATGTAACAGAGACTCCCTGGTATCTTAGGCTCTCTCCAGATCTACTATTCATTATGCAGAACCAGGTCAGGACTTGGGGCTTTCCTGGGACCCCAGAGAAGTCACCTAAGAGTCCAGGCCTCAGGTTTCCCCTTTAGGAAAACGGGGACCATGAGGCTAGCCTGTCTCAAAGGATTGAGTGAAAAGGAAATTGTATCCCCCCACCAGCCTCATCTTGACCCCCACCTCTGCACTTACCTCCCCAGCTCTAAGCCTCCCTGTGCACCAAGGCAGTACATCCTACCTTACCTCAGTGTCTGTGCCCTACTTAGAAAGTCCAGATGTAAGGGGGGGAAGGCGGAGGGAGGGCACTGACTTGGGAATCTCCAGGTGCCACTACCTTCCTTAGGACTTGGGCTAAGCATCTTTCCTTCTTTGGGCCTCAGTGTCCTCCCTGGTTAAAAGTAATTTCTAACAGCCAGCTGATCTCAGCTTCTTCCAAAGCTGCCTCAAACACACCTCCTCCAGGAAGGCTGCCCTGCCCAACCCTGCCCATATGAAGTCACTCAGAGTGGGGCTGGCTTTGGAGCTGCACAGGGCTAGCAGAGGCCTCAGGTATCAGCCCATGTACCTCCCTTCCCCCCAACGGTCCATTTTAGAGAGGGAATAACTGAGACACAGTCAGGGGCTTCAGATGCTCCTAGTGGGAAGACTAATACAAGTCCACAATCGTCTCCCGCTTCAAGGTTGGAGGGGCTCCTATTAACAGAAAGGAGCTCGCCGCAGCCCTGGCTGGTAGGAGTTATAATTGTGCCTATTCTCCAGGAGAGGAAACTGTGTCAGAATTAAGATTGGAATCCAGGGCCTCTGCCTTCAACCCCGGGCTCTCTCCACCATACCATCTGCCCCTGGGTTTCGATCCGCTGGGTGAAGCATATCCTTATTACGAAGGGGGTTTCCTGAGGACGGAAGCCTGGATTCCCCCACCCCTACGCCCGTGACCCTCGTAGAGCCCCCCCTCCCAGGCCCCAGTCCCAGGTTCCCCTAGGCGCTAGGTGCCCGGTGCAGCCCCTCGAGGAGGGTCGTCATCGTGGTCCAGCTCTGGACGCCTGGGGCCCCGCCCGGCGCTGTGGGTGCGCAAACCCTGGCGGTGCCGGGCCACATTCCGGCGGGGGGCGGTAGGGGGTCACTCACCGGGCACGGCCGGGCCGGCTGTCCGACCGTCAGTCTGTCCGTCCGCCTGTCCGTCTATTCCTCCAGCCGGGAGCTCACTCTTCCGCGCGGGGTCGGCCGCTGGGCGCTGGAGACAGCTCCGGCTGCTGTTACTGCTCGCCCAGCCGGGCCGAGGCTCAGGTCTGGGGGATCTCGGCCTGCCCCGCCTCCGGCCCCGCCCACGCCACGCTGCCAGACCTGCCCACGGGCCTCCGCCTCCCCTTCCCCCGCCCCGCCCCCATCCTCCGCCCCTTGCCACACTCAATTTATTCTTGCGGTTCTCCGTGGGCTGCTGCGGACGACTGCTCAGTGGCTGAGCCCTGACCCTGACCCTGGTCCTGATCGGAGCCTGGGTGATGATCCTGGTCTTGGCCCCAGTTTGAGCCCCGTCAATGGCTCCCGACTAATCGCAATAACAACAAAGATATTTATATAGCAACTACTATGTGCCAGGCACTGTGCTAAGTGCTTTACAATTTATCTTATTTGATCTTCACAACAACCCTGGCAGGTAGGTGTTAATTATTATCCCCATTTTACAGATGAGGAAACAGGTTAAATGACTTGCTCAGGGTCACACAGCTAGTAAGTGTCTGAGTTTGGATTTGAAGTCAAGTCTATCCCAGCTCCAGGCCCGGGACTCTGTCCACCATACCGCCTAGCTGCCCCAGAGTCCTGATCTTAGTCTCAGTCTGAGTACTGATTTTGAACCTGGTCCCACACTGAGCCCTGATCCCGGTCTGAGTGAGGCCTGCCCGTCCCAGATAAGGCTTTAACCCTGGTCCTGATTCAAGTATGGGTCCTAATCTAAGTCGTGATTTCAGTCTGGGCCCCCAGATGTGACTGGCTGGGCTGGCAGGTCCCCTGCAGTGAAAGAGCCCTGGGGGCTGGGGAGCCAGGACTCCCCCCTCCCAAAGTTGCTGCTTGCCTGCTGCAATCACTCCACATAGTGCAGGGTTTTTCCTGGCTCCATGTCCAAATTCTGTTGGGTGGCATTTGGAGTAGTAAGAGCAGAGGGTAGATCTCAGGGGTGATACCTGTTAGCCAATGGACCAAAAGAGAGTTCCTTCTCTCCCTTCTCTGAGTCTCAGTTTCCTTCTTCATCTGAAAAATGGGAGTAACAATCCAGGTATTTGCTCCCTTACAGGTCCATTGTGACCAGTTTTGCAGAAATTGTGTTCAGTATTATTGCCTTCAAACATTCCTGAGTTCAGGAATCAGGCCAAGTGTAGAGGGAACCTTGGGGAGGTGGCAGTGAAGGGAGTGTCCAAGGATGGAGAGTCCAGTCCCACCTGGACAACCGACGCTAAAAGCTGACATTACCACGGCACACTAAGGTTTGCAGAATACTTCATATATGTCATCTTATTTGGTTCTCACAATGACTCCTGTGAAGTAAGTCATGCAAGGGTGGTGACTCCATTTTATGCTTTTTTTTTTTTTTTTTTTGGTGAGGCAATGAGGGTTAAGTGACTTGTCCAGGGTCACACAGCTAGTAAGCGTCAAGTGTCTGAAGTCAGATTTGAACTCAGGTCCTCCTGACTCCAAGGCTGGAGCTCTATCTACTGTGCCACCTAGCTGCCCCTGTGACTCCATTTTAGAGAGGAAAATCACCCAGCTAGGGAGCAGCCGAATGGATTCCCCACAGCCCAGCTGCCTGGGTCCAAGTATAGATGCCTTTCCACCATTCTATACTGTTTCATGGGACTCCAGGGGGGCTGCCTTGGGGAGCAGGAACATTCCTGAGCCCTAGGTGGCCTCCTGGGCCTGCTGGGGACAGAGGATGAGTTCTTAGGATAAACTCTGGCAGGGATTCTTTGCCTCATGTGTCAACTGACCCATGCTGAGGCCTGGTGTGGGTATAAAGGGCAGTAGTTAGGGGCCCTAATAGGCTGCCTGGAATTCTGCCCAAAGCAGACACTTCCTGAATGCCTATCAGGTCAAAGCAGTCTCTTTATCTGTTGGAGGATGGGGAGTGCAATGTGTTTGATGGAAGGGGGAAGCTTCTGAGGCCCAGGACCCAGGAGAGCTTCACAAGGAGGTGGGGGAGATAGCCTGGCTCTCTGAGTCAGCAATCAGTGGAAAGAGGCCTGACCTGGGGACCAGGTGGGGACAGCTCCTAGTACTGACCCTGCCACCCATCCTTATGTGTGACTTTGGGAAGGAAAGTCATTTTACTTGGCTGGGAGTCAGAAAACTGGCTTGTGGTCCCAGCTCTGATGCTGATGCTCTCTGGGAGCTGGTCTAGCAGATCAGGGGAATTCCACAGACTTAGTTTACCCAAGTATCTCCTTCAAGACAACTCCAATTCCACCTTCTGCAAGAAACCTTTCTTGGTCCCCCTTAATGCTAATACCGTCTCTCTTCCAACTGCTTTGTATCTGGTTTGCACACAGTTGTACAGAAGTCTTTCCCCGTCCTTAATCTTGGTGCTTTGCCTCGGTTAATTCTCTCTCATTTATCCTGTCTATCTCTCATTAGTACATAGCTGTTGCATATTGTCTTCCTTCTTAGATTGTAAGCTTTTTGAGGACAGGACTGTCTTTTCTCATTCCTTCTATTTTTAGCACTTTGCACATAATAGACACCAGATAAATACATGTAGACTGATATCTTTGGGATGAGATGGAGAGACACGGAGAGGTCAATTCAGCACTGATTGATGGGGCCACCTCTGAATGCCCTCATGGAGGGCATCTTTAATAGCAGACTTTGGAGCCGATCCGCCATAGGCTGCTTAGGTCTGGGCAGCCCATTTTAGGAAGGATGTTGACACACTAGAGAGAGTCAAGGATGGAGACCACCCATGGAGGATCTGAGGGAGGTGGAGATGTTTGACTTGGAGGAGAGAAGGCTCAGGGGGCTGTGGTAGCTGTATTCAAGGTCTGTCCTGGGGAAGAGAGATGGGCTTTGTTGTGTTTGGCAAGGAGAGGGGAGCGGTTTAGCTGCAGAAAGACAGATTCAATTTGTTGTAAAGAAAACCTTCCCACCAGCAGGAGCTGTCCCAAAGTGGGAGGGGCCATCTCAGGAGGCAGTGGGTTCTCCATCACTAGTGGCCTTCTGGCTAAGGCTGTTGAGGCAAGGATTCCTGCTCAGGGCCGGGGGCTGGATTAGTTCCCTCCAAGGTCTTTTCCACCTCTGAGAGTCTATGATTACAAGGTAGGAGACCCAGGCTAATCTTGGCCCTAACACTAACTTTGGTAAGTCTCTTCTCCTTTCTGGGCCTCAGATTCCCCATATGTAAAATTAAAATATTTCCAATAATAATGTTCTGTGAATAGGTCCCTTCCTGACATTCTTGTTTCTGTCTCTTCTCAGTCTAATCCCAGCCCTGCCTACGTCCACATCTTTGTCTAGTTTCCTGCTACCTCTCTGTGACCATCTCCACCCTAGGCCCCGAGGACTCAGGGCAGTGCAGGTTTACTGTAGGACAGGATTTTAGAGACGCCAGAAGGGGGCTTAGCAGTCATCCTGATCAGCCCCATCCCTTTAGAAAGGAGGAAGCCCAGAGAGGGGCATCGAAGAGGTCAAGGTCACAATGGTTGGTGAGTCAGGATTCAAACCCAGATGTCTTCTGCTGGGGCAGGCCAAGGCTCCAATTCCTGGAATTCCCACAGAGAATTGAGCTCTTGGCCCCAGCCTCCATCTTCCCATAGCTGAATAAATCTTGATCCCCCACCCTGAGCTACAGCCACTCTCCCTCCCAGCTGGCTGTCTTTGTCCTGGAATAGAAGGGGAAGTCAGAGGTTGGGAGAGGTGTGACTCCTACAGGGAGCTTCAGGCAAGCAGCTGTCCCAGAGGAGCCCACAGACCCCAGGGGACGGGTGGGAAGCAGTTCAGGGAAGGGGGTGAGGGCCCAGGAGGGCAGCCGAAAACTGGCCCATGATTCCCCTTTCACCATCTGCTCATTGCCTCAGACCCACTGCTCATGTGTAAAGGCCACCATGAAATTCAGGGACTACTCCTGACCTTGGCATTTAAGGCCCAGCACAAAGTAGCACCAGTCTTCCTTTGTGAGCTATCTAATAGTGGACTCAGGAAGGTTCGAGTTCAAATGCTGCCTCAGACACTTGCTAGCTGTATGACCCTGGGCAAGTCGCTTCACCTCTGTTTGCTCAGTTTCCTCACCTGTAACATGGGATAATAACAGCACCTACCTCCAAGGGTTGTTGTGAGGATAAAATGAGATAACATGTATAAATCACTTAAAACATAAAGCATTCTCTAAATGCTAGCTATTATTATTTTTAACCTTCTTTCCCTTCCTCCTCCTTTGTAACAAAGAATGAAAAAGAGAGAAAAAAGCAGTTCACCAAACCCAAGGAACACAACTGAGTTTGATGGTATATGTGCCATTCCACACCTGTAGCCCCCCACCTCTACAAATAAAGGAGGGAGGTACACTTTCTTCTCTCTTCCTTGGGAAACAAGTTTGGTCTTCATCATTACAAAGAGTCCCATTTCTATTTTTTTGTTTTTTCCACTAATGACACTTTTCTCCAGGGTTTCCTCCCTATCAGAGGCCCTCAGACCCTCTCACTTCCTGACAAGTGTTATCTTTAAGCCTTCCCCTCCCCCATCCCTCCTTCATCTCCTTCCAGGTGTCATGGGTGTTGATCCTGTCCCCATGGTGCACCTGAGCCTGGCCCTTTCCCCACCTACTGAGGAAGTCCCTCCTGTGTGCCAGCCTGTTCAGACAGGCTCCACTCCCATCCCCCCACCCTCCCGTGGGATCAGCAGTGTCCCCGGTTAGCACCAAACTCTCACTGGTCCCTTGTGATAGCAGCATAAGCCTCAAGCTTCTAAAAGCAACAGTTGGATTCAACAAGCATTTATTAAGCACCTGCTGAATGCAAGGCTCAGTGCTAGGCCCAGTAGACACTGAGACAAACCCAAAAAGCAGACCCATCACTGCCTCTAAAGAGCCTACAAGTGTGTGTGGGAGGGGGCTGGGGAGAGGCTGGATACAACCTGAAAACAGATAAACACCAACCATTTGGGAAATAATTTGAAAGGGAGAGCTCTTAGAACTAGGGGGATCAGGCTAGGCCTCCCATGGAAGGCCAGGCCTGACTGCGCTTTGAAGGAAGCTGGGGGCTCATCCTCCTGGTCCTCCTTCCCACCTGAGCACATGTACCAGCTTGTGGGCTACAGTGGCCTATAATATAGAAAGCAGGCCTCAAGGCACAGTGGAGGGGCTCCAGGTTTGGGATCGGAAGGCTTGGGTTTGGGTCCTGGCTGTGTGACCCTAGACAAATCAGGTCATATGGCTAAGATTTAGTGTCGTCAATGTGAAACATGCTATTCAGACTCCACCTATTTCTCAGGGTGATGGTGAAGAAAGAACCTTGTAACCCTTGGGGTACTATGGAAATGGGAACTGTCAGGGTCTGTGTCCCCCATCCACTTCCAGGCATAGACACAAACGTCGGGCCTCTGCCTCCCAGACGGCATCTGGCCCTCATGACCCAGGAGCCCTCATGCAGGACAGCCACAGGCTGGAAGCCACTTACCTCTAAGCCATCTGGCCAGTGGCCGAAGCAGCTGCTCTGTCCACGCCTACTGGGGCGGGGGGAAGAAGCGAAGTCACCCCCAGCCCCAGCCCCAGCCCTCCCTGTCTGCCTAGAGCCCACACTCCAGTGAGGGGGATGAGATGGAGGGTCCCCTCTATCTCATCCCAAGCAGGATGTGGGTCGGCCCTAAGCCAGGAATGAGCAGAGATCTGGGACTGGAGGATGGGTCTCTTGCTTCTGGATGTGGGAGAGCTGCCTGGAGAGCATTGCATTCGGGTAAATCTTTTGGCTTAAAGCACAGTGTCTCCAGAAGGTCTCTGCTGAAGTTTAGGATGAAGTCCATGCATGACTCACATGGAGAGGGAATTGCTAACTGCCTCAGGAGCCTCGGTTACAAGGGAGTTGGGCTGACCAGCCTAAAGAGAAGACTTGGTGAGGTCAGGATAACTGCCATTATGTATGAGAAGTCTGTTGTGGAGAAGTGGGATCTGACTCCTGCTTGGCCCCAGGAGCAGGACAGAGAGGGAAGGGGATGAGAGGGAGAGCTTACAAGCGGGGATGCCCTAAAGAGAAGAGGCTCCTTAACAGGTAGTGAACCTCTCATCTCTGGAAGTATTCAAAAAGGGGAGCTGGAAGACCATCTATCAGGGAGGGGCTTCCTACACATTAACTAGGACGATAAGCCTCCTGAAGCCACTTTCCATTCTGAGATTCTGTTCATTTCATATCATTGATGATTGTTGAGTTAAATTGAATTGGTGGGCACAACACATTTGTGCCCTTGGCAGCCATTGAGTATAGGGATGGGTTTCTTCCATTGGCTGGGGCAGAGGGAAGGGTTTGATAGAGAACACAGGCAGGAAGGAGGAAAAGGTGTGGAGTCCTGGGCATTGCCTGGGAAGGGCATGGTGAGGGACCCTGGGTATTCAGAGATGGGAGGAAGGAACTGTGCAGAGCAGAGGAAAGGAGAGAGAAGGCATTGAGGGCAAACCCTACCAAACGTCACTCATTTCCTGGCTACAGGTACCCAGGGCCCCTGAACCCCCAGAGGGCCTGAGGTGAAGGTCTGTGCCCTTCCCCTTATCCCCACCAACCCAGCCAAGTCACTTTTCCTGGGGAAAGTCCAGCTCACTTGTTCGATAGCTGCCCCAGCTTCCTGCTGGGCCCTGCTCTTTGGGATCAAAGGGCTGAGGGAATTGGGGGCAGTTGGTTGGGCTACAGTGGAATGATGCATGTTGTCTGTCCCCACTCAGCTCTGCCAGCCTGTCTTATCACTCCTGCCATAAGCCTGTTCTCAGGGGCATCTTTCTGCCCCTTATCGGTGTTCCTTCCCCTTGCCATGGTTTCTTATCCTCAAGCCCATCCCTTCCTCCAACTCCCCAGGCTTTGGCATCCCTTATCCAGTGCCCACCCTGATACCCTGGGAAATTCCATTTCCCATTGCCTTCCCTACTAAGACGGAAATTTCCCCTTTGGAGGGAGATCACCACCCTTGAGGACAATGAGAAGGGGAAAAGAGGGATTTTTCCTGCCTCTCTTTCCCTTCCTCCCTTTCCCCTGTGGAGCCTGGTGGGCAGGGGTTCCAGTCACTCACAGGCATCCACAGTCATGACAAGGAGGAAATGGAAGCCTGGGGTTGGGGCAGGGTCAGGGGCAGCCCAAGAGAGCCACTGTAAAAGAGGCTGAAACCAACGTGAGGAGAGACTCTTTAAACCTTGACATTTAGTATTCACGTGGCCCTTTCCAGCCTCACTTTACAAGTCTGTCAAATGGGGCACTGATATCCACTGGGGATGTTGACCCTTCTCCTAAATGCAGGATCCAAGAGCTAGAAGGAACCCCAGCAACCATCACCCCCTCATTTTACGGGTGAAGAAACTGAGGCCCAGAGAAGTTAAATACCCTGCCCAAGGTCAGAGTCAGAATTCACACTCATGTCCTGCTGCTTTCCTTAATGGCTGTGTGACCACAGGCAGCCACCTCATGTCTTTGAGTCTCGGTTTCCTCATTTGTAAGACAGGAATAAGAGACAGTGTGGTATGGTGGATAGAGAGCCAGCTTTGGAGTCAGAAAGACCTGTGTTACCCCCAGTGTCCCAGAAGATCCTTTAGTAGGTTACAGAAAAGTCGCAATCCAGATGTGTGAAGGAAGTTTTCACACTGGGAATTCCTCACGGATCTGGACCAATACACATCAAACAAGGATGGGGCTACATATCCTTCTACTCCTGCCTCTCACTGCTGCTGTCACCAGGGACCTGTGAGACATTTTGGTCATGGCAGGGGACTCGATTCCCAAACTTGGAAAATGCCCCGTATCTAGGACCAGTAGACTGCTGCTCTTATACAAATGTCTGGCTGCTGGGACTGATCCAGGCTCCATCTGTTCTTTCCCTGTGCTCAAGCTCTTTCCAAGCCTCTAGTGTTCTTGTGACTGGGAGGGGTGTCTTCCCCCAGCCCCCTCCCCCAATTGTCCCAGGCCCCACAGGAGGCAAAGAGGGGCTGATCCTAATGAGAAAACATTTAATGGATATAAATGTAGATGCTTTGGCTAAAAAATAAACTTCCCAATTAGCAGATGAGGGAGGGGGGAAGAAGGGACAGCCCACCAGGCTCCATGGGGGATGGAGAGGAAGGGAAAGAGAGGCAGGAAAAATGCCTCTTTTCCCCCTCTCATTGTCCTCCAAGTGTGGTGATCTCCCTCCAAAGGGGAAAGGTTCAGTCTCAGTAGGGAAGGCAACATGGAAATGGAATTTCCCAGGGTATCAATCAGGGTGGGCACTGGAGAAGGGATGCCAGAGCCTGAAAAAAACCTAAGGGTTTTATATCATAAGATTTAGAAATAGGAGAGAACATAGAAAACATATAATTCAACCCTCTTATTTTATAGATAAAGCAAAGCAAAGGGAAGGGAAAGGAAGAGAAGGGAAGGGAAGGGAAAGGAGCCAACCTTTCCCTGTGTTTGATGAGCTAGCCCCACTCCCATTCCTAAGGAAAGGGGAAAGCAGAAAACAAGCCTCAGGAGAAGAACTTGATATTAATGTGGAGCTTAAGGCTCCACATTATGTGGAGCTAAGTGTGCTGGAACCCTGGGGAGAGAAGCCACCTCCATTGACATCTGTACAAGGAGAGAAACTGGATTAAAAGTGGTGAGGAGAGAAAGGTGAGACACCAAGACCAGAATAGTGTGACCAAGCTAGGAGGAAGCCAGACAGAGCAGATGCAGACAACTGTTCATGCTGCTGAGAACAGAGCTGGTGATTCCACACTTTCCCCATCCTTTGCTTCTTTCCCATTGTCTTGAGAGAGAGATGTGCCTGTTGTCCTACTTTTGTTTCTTAAGAGTTTATTTTGCTTTCTATTTTGTTGTTGTAAAGCCACATTCACCAAGATAAATGTGGCATCACCAGTACTCTTTTTCATTGCTCAAATGAGCTGAGAAAGACAATAAAGGGGGAAGACTTGTAAGAAATAGATTTTAAGCATATACATATACATACACATATACATGTGCATGTATGTGTATATACATGTATATATATGTATATATGTATGTGTCTATGTATTTGCCAGAGTCATTTTTCTATTTGGGGGCTCGGAGCTATAGATTAAAGAATAATTGATTCACATTTTTGTAACTTTCCAGTGCAGGGTGAAAAACTCCACGGATTTGAATTATTATTGTTGTTGTTCAGTTGTGTCCAACTCTTTATGACCCCTTCTTGGGGTTTTCTTGGCAAAGATACTGGAGGGGTTTGATATTTCCTTCTCCAGCTCATTTGTACAGATGAGGAAACTGAGGCAAACAGGGTTAAGTGACTTGCCCAGGATCACACAACTAGTAAGTGTTTGAGGCTGGATTTTTTAACTCATCTTCCTGATTCCAGGTCTGGCACTCTATCCACTGTGCTACCTAGCTACCCATGGACCTAGATTAGTTTTAGGCAAATGAGCCATCAGTGTAATACTAGGGTTGCTAGGCTGGGCTGATGAGAAGAGGGTGAATTACTCCCTCCTGGAGCTCAGCTTTGTGTGCTCTGGGTCACTACCTTCTTAGCTATTTCTTCTGTCTTTTCCATTGGGCATGACTTTCTTTCTAGCCTTCCACTTTGGAAGAAGAGTTTTCCTTTCAAACCCACCACTGGAAGACAGTGGGAAGATGAAGTGGTTGGAGGGGCCACCTCTCCTACCAATCCAAACTGCTCAGGAATTGTTAGATTTTCAGTGTGAGCTTTAACACCTTGGAAATCTGCAAATGCTACAGATCTGGGCTTGACTTTTTGTTTTCTTGATTTTCTGAGCTTAAGAAAATGACGGAGAAAATGTTAATGATGTAAATTAAACTTAAAAGTGTGTCATGTGAAAAAAAATTTTTTTCCCCAGAGAGCCAAACATTCACCAGCATACCCCGGTGAGTGTGGAGCTGGAGGTGAGTATGTCAGATGGGGCAAGGGCGCTATGAGCCCTGGGAGTCGCCACTGGGGAGTTGCATGGGGCCCCATAGACAGAAACAGAGCTGTCATTGGTACTGTAGGCTGCCCGGCAGGTACCACCTTCAGGAAGTGCACCCTGAAGAGAGGAGGGAACCTGCCACTGCCACCACTGATATTTGCATGAGGCAGGTGTGACAGGACACTGGTCCAAGACAAGGACTGTGTGACCAGGCTGGGAAGGAGTCCCATGGAGCAGATGGGGAGTTGTTGGAACCATTCCTGCTGCTGAGATCACAACCAGTCATGCCTTACTTTCCTCTCTAGTACTTTCTTCCTTGTGTCTTACTCTTTGGGGAGAGAGACAAGCCTTTTCCCAGGCTTTAGTTCTTGACCAGGCTCATAAGTGTTTAGATTTAAAGCTGGGAAATGATGAACAAGTGGACTTCAGAAAAACCTAGAAAGACTTGTATGGTCTGATGCTGAGTGAAGCGAGCAGAACCAGGAGAACGTTGTACATAGTAACAACCATGTTACTCGATGATTAATATTGATAGACTTAACCCTTCCCAGCAATACAAAGATCTAAGACATCTCCAAAGGCCTCGTGATGGAAAATGCTATCCACATCCAAAGAAAGAACTATGGAGTTTGAATGCAGATTGAAGCATACTATTTGCTATTTTTTCCTTCTGTTGTGTTTTGTTTCCTCTTTCTGATGGTTCCTCCTATTGGTTCTAATTCTTACTTATCACTAATGTGAAAATATGTTTAATAGGAATGTATATGTATAGCCTGTATCAGATTGCAAGCTGTCTTGGGGAGGGAGGTTGGGAGGGAGGGGGAGAAAAATTTAAAACTCAAAAGCTTATGGAAGTGATTGTTGAAAGATCAAAATAAATTAATTAAAAAAAAGATTTAAAGCTGGGTCTTGGATTCAGCATTCTCCCCACTCCATTCCACCAGCCTACTCTTCCTGCTTTGCTTTCTATTTCACTGCTGTTTTATTTTATTTTATTTTATTTTTTGGTGTCCCCTACTGAACTCCTTTTTTTCCCTTTTAAATAGTATTTTATGTTTTTCCAATTACATATAAAGATAATTTTTAACATTCAATTTTCATATGAAATTTTGATTTCTAAATTTTCTCTCTTCCTCCCTCCCCTCCCCCCGAGATGGTAAGCAATTTGATATAAGTTATATATGTGCAATCATGTAAAACATATTTCCATATTAGTCATGTTTTCACTATTGTTTTAAATCCAATTCCTTTAAAATAAATGTGGTTAAGCATTATTGATTTATGTATTTCATTACTCAAATACAGCTGAGAAAGACAATAGAAGGGGAATGAGAGAGACAGAAAGAGAGAGACAGAGGGAAAGATGGAGAAAGAGAGACAGAGATGGCTTTTTAAACCGATTTATATCTGCCAGGGTAGTTTTCCTGGCTGGGAGCTCGGAATAATAGAAGAAAGAATTATTGATTTTTGTGCCTTCCAGACTAGTCCTAGGTAAATAAAACAGCAGTCTTGGGGATAGGTAGAAGAGTGTAAGCAGGTTGGGGTTGGCATGAGAGGTAGTCTCCTCAACCGCTTCATCTTCCCGCTGTCTTCCTGTCCTTGGTTTTGAAGAGAATCAATGACATCATGGGTGATGTCTTGACCTTTCTTCCAGAAGGGAAAAGTAGAGAAGAAGTCATGCCCAAAGGAAAAGACAGAGAAAGCCGCTAAGAGAGCAGTGACCCATGAAGGTGAGGGCCACAAGCAGGGAGTAGCTAGCCCTCTCCAGCCCAGCCCAGCACCCCTAGTATCACGCAGCTGACTCATTTGCCTTACACGGATCCAGGTCCTCGGCTGTTGGGTCAGAGTCCTTTTTGTGAGGCTTCCACTCTCCTCCCTCCCCAGAAAATGCGAAGGGCACGTCACAGGCTCAGATTGGCTCTCCAGGGAATCAAGGAAGCGGAACCTGGGAGCTCCTGTCTGCCCCAGACACTGTCTTTAATGACCTGCGAAACAGGCATCGCTGTGTAGGAAGGATGTGCACAAAAAGGAAAGACCCAGAGTATGGGGATGAGAAGCCATGTCATAGAAGGAAAGGGCAGATCAAGGCAATGATGTAGACACAACTGGCCGAGATTTATGTAAGGTGTTTGATAAAGGCAAGGCTATGTCCACATCATCACTTTCGACCTCCTGTTCTCTTTACTGCACTGTGGAGAGAGCCTTATTGGTCTCACTCTTGTGAGGTTCTCCTCTCTCCAGTCCATCCTCCTCATAGTTCTAGGAGCTTCCTTTTGCTGTTACGGGATAAAATACACACTCCTGTGTTTGGCTTTTAAAGGCCTTCACAATCTGGCCCTGACTTACCTTTCTAGGGCACAACTGCATCTTTCTCTCTCTCTCTCTTTTTCTTCCTTCCTTCTTTCCTTCCTTCTTCCTTCCTTCCTTCCTTTTTCTTTCATTCTTTCTTTACTTTTTTCTTTTCCTTCTTCTTTCTTTCCTTCCTTCCCTCCTTCCTTCCTTCCTTCCTTCCTTCCTTCCTTCCTTCCTTTCTTCCTTCCTTCTGTCCTTCCTTCCCTCTCTCTCTCTCTTTCTCTCTCTGTCTCTTAGATCATCCCTGTCAGTCACTCCCTCTATCCTTGTTTGGCTACATCCGGAGTCCTGTGGTCAGTTCTGGGCCCACTGATTAGAAGAGACCTGACAAGATGGTGACTGTCTGGAGGAGGGCAGCCAGTCACCCTGGAGAAAGGCTTTGGGCTCCTGTAAGGACTGAAGGAGCTGGGGATATTTAGCCTTAGAAAAGCTCTGAGTTCTCCCTCCTTAGACGTCACCGAGCAGAGGCTGGATGGCCACTCACTGGGGATGTTGCAGAGGGGTTCCTGTTCAGGTCTGGGTTGGACTGATGCCTCTGAGGGCCCAGACACTTCAGCTCCCAGGACTTCCTGGAGTTCTGTGAGAAGGAAAAGAAGGAGCCGAAACTTACAAAACTATACCCAAAGGCTATAAAACTAGGCATGCCTTTTGACCCAGTAATACCACTACTAAGTTTCTATCCCAAAGAGATAAAAAAGGAAAAAGAACCTATAAATGTACAAAAATATTTATTGCAGCCCTTTTTGTGGTGGCAAAGAATTGGAAATGGAGGAGATTCCCTTCAATTGGGGAAGGGCTGAACAAGTTGTGCTATATGAATGAAATGGAATACTACTGTGCTATAAGAAATGATGAGCAGGATGGTTTCAGAAAAACCTGGAAGGACTTACATGAACTGATACAAAGTGAAGTGAGCAGAACTGGGAGAATATGGTACGCAGTAACAGCAACATTGTATGATGGTCAGCTGTGAATGACTTAGCTATTCTGATCAATACAATTATCTAAGACAATTCTGAAGGACTCAATGATAAAAAATGCTATCCGTCTTCAGAGAAAGAACTGATAGAGTCTGAATGCAGATTGAAGCATACTTTTTTCACTCTATTTTTCTTGCTTTTTTGCAACATGGCTAGTATGGGAAAGTTTTGTATGATCTCACATGTATAATTGATATCATATTGCTTGCCTTCACAATGGGTGGGGGAGGGAGAGACTTCAGAACTCAAAATGAAAAAAAAGAATGTTAAAAATAAATTTAAAAAGATTGGAAAAAAGGAGCTTCCAGGAAAGCACGAGGAGTTTAGGAGGGGCCAATCCCAGAGGGCCTTGCAGCTCAGTCACCAGATGGTGAGCAGGCTTGGTCCCTGAGCCAGAGTTCAGAGAGGAGGGAGGTTTAGGGGATAATACGAAAAGGAATCCTTGTGCTAAAACGCACAGTCTCCCCAAGAATAGGCCCATATAGGGTGTCATTATCAGGACAGCCAAGGCCTCCAGCTGCCCAGGCCTAGGGAAATTTCTTTTGATGACCCCAAAGGAGGGAGACAGTGGCCCAACCCCAAGGGCCAGGGTGGACCCAGGAGTGCCTCCCCTGGGTCCTTGGGACAGGAGGGAGAAAGATTCTTCAGCACTCATGCGATGAGGAACATGGGGACAGACTGGGCAAGGAGGGCCTGGGGGGCTATTGTCCTTGCTTTGAGGAACCCTGAGATGGACAGCCACTGTGACGGGCAGAGGGCCAGGGGAGATAGGAGCAGCCTGCGGATATGCTGAATACCTGGCTGTTCAGCTGGTGCACCAGTCACACAGTGTCCACATTGGTATGTCGCTGGAGGAGACCGCTGCACCCCGGCTCCAATCCCCCAGAGGGAAAGGATTGTGAGAACTCTCACTCACAGGTGTCCCAAGAGGTTCCTAATTTGATTTCTCCCACTCTAGAGACAAGTCTTAGATCCTAACAGTGTCAGAACTTGTAGGGATCTTAAAACAAAGAACATAGAATATCAGAGCTAGGAGGGACCATAGAACTTAGAACACGGAATGTCAAAGGTGGGAAAGAGTAAACTATAGAGCAGAGAATGTCAAGACTGAGAGAGAATTGAATATATAAAAGACACTGTCAGAGCTGGAGGGACCTTAGAACCTAGAACATGGAATGTCAGGTGGGAGGGAGCATAGAACATAGAACATCAGAGCTGGGAGGGACCTTAGAACAGAAAATATAGAACTTGGAAGGACTTAAGAACATAGAACACAGACTGTCAGAGCTGGGAGGGACCTTAGAACCTAGAACATGGAATGTTAGAGGTGAGGGAGCTTAGAACATAAAACACAGACTATCAGAGCTGGGAGGGTCCTTAGAAATCTTGGAGCCCAATCCCCTCATTTTACAAAGAGGGAATCTAAAGTCCAGAGGAATGCAGTGACATGTCCACAGTCACACTGGTCATTAGCCACAGGGCTTGGACCAGGACCTTAGTATAATATACTTAGATTTAGCAAAGCTTTATTTAAAAAATTTTTATACCTTTTGTTTTTGACATTGCCTAAATTTCCCAAAGTTTTCTTCCTAAGTAAGGGAAGGAAATAAGTATTTACTAAGTGCCTACTATGTGCTAAGCACTTTTTACAACTATGATATCATTTGATCCAGAGAGCTATCGCTTACCACAAAGATTTTCTTTTTTAAAGAAAAGCAGGAATACAAAAACAAACAAACAAAAAAAAAACTCACCAGCAAAACAGTCTAATTCATTGAGAAAAGCCTGCTACAGAGTCACTATTGTGCAGCCACGGACCAATTCCTGACTTCCTGCCCAGGAGTCGGGGGAGCTCTGTGTTCTCATGGCATTTCTTTGGGATCAGACTTATCCTTGGCCATTTTGCCTCATTGGCTTTGGATTGTTTCAGGGTTCTTTCCAGTTCCATCGCTTCCATTGTGGGGTTGTTTTCTTGGCTCCGTTTCATAAATTCTTTTGTGCTATTCTTGTGGAAAAGATTGGGGGGGGGGTGGAGGCTGGACAATAGGACAATGAAGTGGATTTGGAAATAGTCGAATGACTGGACCAAAAGACTAATTGTTAATGGTTTCATGTGAGTGTGGCAGGAGTTCTGAAGTACAGTACCTCAGGGATTTGTGGCTGGCCCTAATAATAATAACAACATTTATATGAGGTTTGCAGAGCAATTTGTAATTACTATCTCAACTGATCCTCACAACAATCCTGGGAAGTAGGTGTTATTATGCTCCCTGTTTTACAGATGGGGAAACTGAAGCAGACAGAGGCTAAGGGACTTACCCAAGGTCATAGTTACACAGTGTCTGAGGCTCCTTGTGAATATATTAGACTCCAGGCCTAGTGCTCTGTGCACTATGGCGCCACCTGGCTGCCATCTGTTGAACCCAACCATGTCGAACATTTCTTTTTTTTTTAATATTATCTTTTAAAAAATTTTTTTATTAATTTATTTTGATTTATCAACAATCACTTCCATAAGCTTTTGAGTGTAAATTTTTTCTCCCCCTTCCTCCCCACCACCCTTTCTAAGACAGCGCACAATCTGCTATAGGCTATACGTATACATTCCTATTAAACATATTTTCACATTAGTGATGTTGTAAGTAAAAATTAGAACCAATAAGAGGAACCACAAGAAAGAGGAAACAAAATACAACAGAAGAAAAAAATAGCAATTCAACTTCCATAGTTCTTTCTTTGGACGTGGATAGCATTTTCCATCACAAGGCCTCTGGAGATGGCTTAGATCCTTGTATTGCTGAGAAGGGTTAAGTCTATCAATATTAGTCATTGCACAGCGTGGCTGTTACTGTGTACAATGTTCTCCTGGTTCTGCTTACTTCACTCAGCATCAGTCCATACAACTCTTTCCAGGTTTTTCTGAAGTCAGCCTGTTCATCATTTCTTATAGCACAATAGTATTCCATCACATTCATATACTACAACTTGTTCAGCCATTCCCCAATTGATGGGCATTCTCTCAATTTCCAGTTCTTTGCCACCACAAAAAGAGCTGCTATGAATATTTTTGTGCATGTGGGTCCTTTTCCCGTTTGTGTGATCTCTTTGGGATATAGCCCTAGAAGTGCTATTGCTGGGTCCAAGGGTATGAACATTTTTATAGCCCTTTGAGCATAGTTCCAAATTGCTCTCCAAAATGGTTGGATCATTTCACAACTCCACCAACAATGCATTAGTGTTCCAATTTTCCCACATCTTCTCCAACACTTATCATTTTCCTGTTTTGTCATGTTGGCCAATCTGATAGGTATGATGTGGCGCCTCAGAGTTGTTTTGATTTGCATTTCTCTAATCAATAGTGATTTAGAGCATTTTTTTCATATGCACGTTGAACATTTCTGTCTGTTGTTTTTGTTTGTCCTTCATTCTCAAAGAGGACCACGACATCAGGGAGGTGATGCCACAACATGCGAGTGAATTGGATTTAAGTGAGGCAGGTCTGTGCAAAGTCACCAACCTCACTTTCTCTTCCAGAGCCATCTGGGTCCAGTGGTAAGATATAGATCAGGACTGGAGATGGCCCCGGATGCAGTGGGAGACCTTGGCCTCTTCTAGCCCAGGTCTCAGTTTGACTGAGGCAACACCCATCCAGTGATTAAAGCTAGGTAAGTCTATGACAGAGGTAAAGGCATAGATGGCATGCCTATCCCATTTGTGGATGACACAAAGTTGGGATGAATGGCTGACATACCAGATGACAAAATCAGGATCCAAAAAAAAAAAAGATCTTGATGGGCTAAAACCTGGGGTGGAGTCTAAGATGAACTTTAGTAGGGAGCAGCATGCAGTCTTGCAGTGGGGTTCAAACATTGACTTTAGGAGGTTCAATAGGCATTTGTCTTGAAAATGATCTGGGAGTTTTAATGGCCCACAAGCTCAATAACAAGTCGTCAGTAGCAGCCCCTAAAGTTAACACCATCTTGGGCTTCATTAAAGTGAGGCAGAACCTCCAGGAATAGGGAGGTGGGAGTTCCTCTGTCCTTTGTTGTCATCAGACCTCACCTGGGGTATTCTGTTCATTTTTGGACCACACAACTCAAGAAAGACATTGACAAACTCCAGAGTTTCCAGAGGATGGCAGCCAGAATGAGGAAGGGCTTGGGGTCTCCTATGAGAGTCAGTTGATGGAATTATGTAACCAGGAGAAGACTGGGTAGGTGGGTAGAGCAGGGATAGGGGTGTCCATTGCTGTACTCATGTTTTTGAAGGGCTGGCCAGTGAGAGACGATCCTGGTTCTGGGAGGCCCCAGAAGGCAGAATAATGGTGAGTGGTGGCTCCAGCAAAGGCCGGGGTGGGTGGGAAGCTGAAGAGAGGCCAGTATTGTCACGATCTCGGGAAAATCTCCCGCCGATGAGAGCTGCCCTGGAGTGGAGGGGAATACTTGAGGAGGTGGAAGCATCCTCCCCTGGGAGGTCTCCCAGCAAAGGCTAAAGACCACACAGCAGGCATGGCTTAGTCCAGATTTTTTTTTCAATAATTAGGCTCAACTGGATGACTTCTGGGGTCCCTTCTAACTGTGAGATTCTGTGATTCTGTGAATGGAGAAGCGCAGCTAGAGTTTCCTGCTGTTCAGGAGTCATGTGGCATAGCGGATAGAGCCCTGGTCCTGGACGAGGGAAAAGTCAGGTTTGAATCCAGCCTCAGATACTTACTGGCTGTGTGATCCTGGGAAAGTCACTCCACCTCTGCCTGCCTCAGTTTCTTCATCTGTAAAACAGTACCTCCTTCCCAGGGTTGTTGTGAGGATAAAATGAGGCAATATGTGTAAAGTGCTTTGTAAATCTTAAAGTATGATATAAATGCTAGCTATTATTATCATTTTAGCATAGTGTCTGTCACATAGTATGCTTTAGCATAGTACTCAGCACACAATAGGTGCTTACTAAATGCTTCTTGATTTGACTTGGTTTGAGTGCTTAGGGATGAGCACAGCCAGTGTAGGATAGGGGGTCCAACCTAGGTTGTGGCTATTTGGAGCCTCTATTTACTCCCTGAGCCGCTATCCCCTCCAGGAACCCCCATCTTCTTGAGTTTTCCCCCTGTCATTGAGTCCCTATTTCTCTCACTGAGCCTCATTCCCTTCCTGAACCCCTCATCCTCTTCCTGAGCTCCCAGCAGACACATGCTCAAAAGAGGCATGTCCATGGATTCATTCTGCTCTGATAACAGCCTCTGTCTCCTGAACGTTGGAGCTTCAGAGAGAGGTAAGGGAAGAAACTCAGGCCTCTTTCCTTGAAGAAAAGACTCTCCTTCCTATCTCCTCAGCTTCCTCCAGTAGCCAGGAGCCCTGGTGGCCCCAAGGGTAATAATAAACCTGGGGATCTTGATCCTAGAAGTCAGTGCAGCAATCCTTCCCACCACCATGAACCAAAGTGGAGGAACCTAACTTCACAGCTAAAGAGGTTTTTGCCATAGAGAGAGACTGCAGTTTTGTAGGGGGTGTCTTGTTGCCAGTGTGGTCCACGTGGGTTCAGTAGATAGGGCTCAAGGAGAGGCATTGATCAATATCTTTTTCTTTCTTTCTTTTTTTAGGCATTTGGGGTTAAATGACTTGCCCAGGGTCACACAGCTAGTAAGTGTCAAGTGTTTGGTCTGAGACCAGATTTGAACTCAGGTCCTCCTGACCTCAGGGCTGGTACTCTATCCACTGTGCCACCTAGCTGCCCCCCATTTGGGGTTTTCTTGGCAAAGATACTGGAATGGTTTGCCCTTTCCTTCTCCAGCTCTTTGTACAGATGAGGAAACTGAGGCAAACAGGGTGAAGTGACTTGCCCAGGGTCACACAACTAGTGTCTGAGGCCAGAAAATAGGGAATCTGAAGCTTGGGGAGAAAAAGCCATACACTGCGTAGAGGGTGGAAGAGAAAAACTTTGGAGTGAGTTCAGAAGAAGGTTGCCGGATGAACTTCAACGTGATTTCATTTCATGCCTTCTTCCATTCAACCCCCATTTCCTTAGCACCTACAATGTGTAGGGCCCAGTGCTCAGTCCTGGGGGCGGAGTCAAAGATGAGTGAGATACTGTCCTTACGCTCATGGAACTTATAGTCATGGGGTCTAAGGATATTCAAGCTGGAAATGACCTTGCCTAATGACTTTTAGGAATGAGGAAACTGAGGCCTGGGGAGAGAAAGTGACTTGACCCATATCTCCCAGGTCCTAAGGAGGAACTTCGGCATCAGCAAACACAGGTGCACTGGTTCTTAACCCAGGCTTCTTACTGTAATAGGGGTGGAGGATTAGACTGGAGGACAGCTATAACATAAAGCTAAAACACAATATAAAGAATTTCAAAGAGGTGCCCATGTGAGATCCTGAGCTCTTTGGGAGTTCAGAAGTGGAAATGATCACTTCCAGCTAGGAATACAGGCGAGAGCTCATGTGGAGCTGGGCCTGGAGACTCAGGCTCTGAAAATAACTAGAGTGGCAGCAGGTTGATTAGCGAGCAAGACGACCTTGACTGTTGTTTTCTCAGCAGCTGCCCTGGAGCCCAGGACGCTCGGCCAGGCGGCTGCCAGGTTCTAAAATGAGGAGTTGGGCAGTGGCAGAGGAGTCACAACCCATCAATCCCATTCCCAATGGGGTGTGAGTCTCTTTGCTAAGATCTATGGCTGTGTCTGCCATCTGCAGCCCTTGCTGGGCTTCTCATACATCATCTGCCTTTGCTTACTCACCCATGGGCCCAGAAACTGCCTTCCAGGAGCCCCGGCAGAGGCCACAGGGACATTGAAACCCACCCAGGACGGAGACTTTCTGTTCATACAGCCTACTCTTGACTTTTGACAATGATGTCACTGGACGGGGATTCCAACGATCCCCCGATCACTGGGAAGGTCCTTGGCTTTGGGAGCAAGTATTTGAGGTTCAGTGGATTCAGACCACTCTGTGGCAGAATCCACAAGTGGCCATCTCACCTAGGAAACTGGGGCCTCAAAGAGAGGGGCTAGTGATAGTACGTATCACTTGTCATTTAAACCAGGTTTTCTGATTCCCCATCCCAAAATTCTCTGCCCTTCACTACCCATCTTCTTCATGGCACTTTACACAGAATGAGGGAATCCTGGTGAAGATCCAGCCTTGAGGGCGGTGGGAAATTCTCCTGCTTCTCTGGGGCCAGCTCCCAGCTGGGACTAACGTCACCCTTCAAGGGTTCCCCAGAGGAAGACTGATTAGGTGATCTTTATGGCCCCTTCCTATCTCAATAGTTGAGGAGAATAAAAATGAAATCACTGCCATCATTATCTTCCCTCCTCCTCCCTGCAAAGATATAGTACAAGTCTTCCCAGGTTTCTCTAAAACCATTTCCCTCCTTATCTCTTACAGGACAAAAATAGTACTTCTGGTCTAGTAGGTAGAGATCCGGCCTCAGAGCCAGGAAAACCTGGATTCAGATCCCATCTCTGTTACATACTAGTTGTGTGACCCTGGCCAAGTCACTCATCTTCTCATGTTCTAAGCAGCTTTCCAAGCTGCAGGGAAGTTTCTGGCTATTCCGCTTGGTAGAGAGAACTTGCTCATTTGTAAGTCCCGAAAATCAATGAAATCACAGACCTAGTCCCTACCCCCATCATTCTTCCCCCTAACCTCTACAATGAACAAAAGGGCATTTTCTTTTCAAAAATAATTTTTGTTGTTGTTATTTTATATTCAACAAACCCCAATTAGTACGGACATTTCCAACTGTAAAGAAGAGAAAGGGGATTGTACTTGAATGTCTATTACAACAGCTTGCTTTAACAAAGCAAAACAATGTATAATAGCTGACCAAATTATGGCATATGAATATGAGAGAGAACTACTGCTTTGTAAGAGATGAGGAGGGAAATGGTTTTAGAGAAGCCTGAGAAGACTTGTACGAACCAAGGCAGTGAAGTGAACAGAACCAGGTCAACTGCTACTGTAGGAGCAACATTGTAAAAATGAGCCACTTTGAAAGCCTTTAAGCTCATTAACCCAATAACCAGCCATGATTCCAGAGGACCCGAGATGAAGGATCTCTTGACAGGATGATGGAGTAATATGCAGAGTGGGGCATACATTTTTGGACATGCCCTAGATGGGAATTTGTTTTGTTTGACTATGCTTATTTGGTATAGGGTTCTTTTTCTGGGGGGAAGGGGCAGGAGGAAGGAGAAAAAAAGTTTGATCATTAAAAAAATTAAATTGAATTTTAAAAATTACTTTATTAAACATGTTAGTTTTAAAGCTGCCCTGCTTGTTTGTGTCTCCCTCCAAACCTCTTTCCATTCTCACTTTTCTTTGAATATTTTGAAGATCCCTTTTTTCTTTCTTTTTTTTCTTTTTTGACCTCACTATCACTCACCCTGTCCCCTAACCCCACCCCAGTTAAAGCTGAACTGGAGGGTGGGAAGGCGCCTCTTTGGGGCTGTGGTAGAGAAAGCCTAGAGTCAGGAATGCAGCCTGGACAGGATAATACCAGCCCCGGTATTTTCCTTAAAATTGGAGAAAGGGGCTGCAGGGGCAGGGGAGTGAACTTCTGATGGTACTTTTGTGTGGCCGTTACCCTTCACACTTTGCATCAGTTCATCCTAGTCTTCCTCTGCTTCTTCGTTTTCATCACATGCAGAGTTAGATTACAGCAGAATGAGATTCATCACAATTTGCTCAGCCATTGCCTGACTGATACGCATCAACTGTTTCCAATTTTTTTTTTGTATACCATCAAAAGAGCTGTTATAAATAATTGGTGTATATGGAGACTTTCTTTTTGTCAGTAGCCTCCGAGCAATGGGTGGAACCCTGAGTCAAGGAGTGAGGGCATTTTGATCACTTTATTTACATAATTCCCCAAAGATCTCCAGAGTGATTATACCAATTCACCACTCTACCAACTACGCATTAGGGGGCCTTTCTCTTCAATACTCTTTGCATCTTTTGTCATCTTTGCCAAAGATGACAAATTGATGACAGGATTGTTTTTTTTTTCTTCTCATTTCTCTTATTGATAACTCGGGGGATCACTTTATATGGTTGTTAAGTTCTCAATTCTTCTTTTGATAATGTTCATCCTTTGACTGCTTATCTATTGGGAAATGGCATTTGAGTTTGTTGCTTGTCTTGGATAACAAACCTTTGTCAGAACTATTTGATACAAAGATTTTTTTCTCCCCATGAATCACTTTACATTTTCCAGCATTGCTGGTTAGAGGAGGGGCATATTTGGAAATGAATATGACTTAAAAGAAAAAGGCACCAATCAAATTGAAATTAAATGAAAATGGGTTACCAGAAAATGTTGGGGTCCAGCAGCAGAGGGTCAGTGGGGTTGTGCCTGGTGTTGCAAGTGACCCGGGCCCATAAAGGGACTGTGTATGTTCTCAGAACTGCCAGTTGGCAGAGTTCTAGCAGGTTCTGGCCTGACTTTCCTTGAGAAGCAATGTGGTGTATTGGGGAGAGTGATGGACTAAGGAAGATTTGAGTTCGAATTTGGCCTTGGACACTCAGTAGCTGTGTGACCCTGGGCAAGCCACTTAACCTGTTTACTTGAGTTTCCTCATCTGTAAAATTGTGGTAATAGCACTTCCCTCCCAGGATTGTTGTGAGGATTAAATGAATGAAATAAATGAATAAATATTTAATGAAATAAATAAATAATATAAAATAAATATATAAAACATAAAGTAAGTATAAAATATAAAAATAAATGAATAAAATGCTTAGCAAACTTTAAAGTGTCACATAAATGTCAAGTATTATAGTATTCAACATTCAAGCTACTGAAATTTGGGAGTTCATGACAGATTCCATCCAAGTGAAGGTCAGGGAGTCTATGATAACTTGGAAATGAAGACAGGGAGATGAGTTACATCCTGGCTGAGTGTCACATAAAAGAGAGTAATTAAGGCAGGAAGGCTGACGGCTGGCTTCTTGCCTGGCCCTGCTCCTGACACAAGCAGTGACCTTGGTGAAATCACCTCTCCCTTCTCCGGGCCACAAGTGCTGGATGGGGACAGTGACATTGCCGCCAACCTGCTACCAAGACTGAGGGGTTCTGGGCAGTGTGAAAGGTGGTGGGGCAGTCCTGGTGCCTCAAGGTACCCAAACTCTTTGGGAACAATTGGGTGAGCCTGATATCTGGGAGAGCTGGACAGATACTGGGAGGCCTCTGCAACTTGGACAAGAGCTGCAGCTGATTTTAAACCATCTGGGGGTGTTGCTAGGTCCCTGCTAGTGACTGGGATGGGGGTAGTCTAGAATCACAATCAACAAGGATAGACTGAACATCTTCGCCCTCAGAAGAGGACATCTAATCCTTCCTTCTAGAACAGGGGTGGGGAACCTGTGGCCTCGAGGCCATGTGTGACCCTCTAGGTCCTCAAGGGCAGCCCTTTGACTGAATCCAGGCTTCACAGAACAAATCTTCTTATAAAAGGATTTGTTCTGTAAAACTTGGACTCAGTCAAAAGGCTGCACCTGAGGACCTAGGAGGCTGCACACGTGTCCTCAATGCTGCAGGTTTCTCACTCCTGCTCTAGAACATCTGAGACATGGTCATTCAGCCTGCTTGAACACATCCTCCTTCCCGAGGCAGCCCATTTTATTTTTGGACAGCTCTCTTCTTAGAACAGGGCCAGTAACAGATGCTTAGGGTGCTCTGGCCCCCTCACAAATACTCTCGTACAGCACAAAGTACGTCCCACCCAGTCACTGGTGTTTGCGCTCTTTAGCCCCCACTAGACTCTTAGGGCAGGGGCAGCATCTCCTGTCACATGCCTGGCTCCCTAGCTCAGATTGCTTCCTCTCCCCTGACCGCAGCATCCCTGGTATGTATCATTCAGCACACTAGCACGTCCCTGAGTCTTCTCAGGCGGCTCACTGGACCCCGAGGTCTGGAAGGCCTCTTCTCTAAAATAAGGATCACAGCCTCTTCCTCATGGGCTGCTCTGAGGATCATGAGAGAACAGATTCTAGCCTTTTTCTTCCTCTCCAAACTAACCCCCAAGCTTCTTTAGCTGACTCAACTCCACTGGCCCAGGGTCCAGGCCCTCGCCAGCCAGGCTGTCCTCCTCAAAGACGTTCATCAGCTTGTCAGCGTCCCTCCTCACCTGTGGCGCCCGGAGGGGCCTGACCGCAGGATGGGGCAAGTCCCTCCACCAGGTGAAGTAGCCAGCGGCTGCAGGGCCATGAACTCACAGGCCCAGGAAGAGCCTCAGAGGAATCAGGCCCAAATGTAGCCCCAGGATGTTCCACGATGCTGCTGCCAACAGCACTCACCAGTCAGCCTTCGCTTGAAGACCTCCGGGAACAGGAAACTTCCTAAAGCGCAGCCCGCCCTGCTTCAGATCACTCTAATCATCAGGAAGCCCTTCCTCACACTGAGGGGAAATTAGCCAGGCCCCAGCCGTTATGAAGCAGACTGCCTAGTAAGACAGAGAAGTCCCGAGTTCAGATCCAGCCTCAGATACCTACTAGCTGTGATCCAGGGCAAGTCACTTAACCTCTCTGCCTCAGTTTTCTGAACTGTGAAATGGGGACAACAGCCCCTACTTCCAAGGGTTGTCATAGCTCATCTCTCGGCACATCTTAGAGCTCTAAATAAATGCTACTATTGAAAAACACGGACATAAATAACCAGACAGAATGTGCTCTGTGCCATCAGACATAGTTTAAAAAGGATCCCAGGGTCCGGTCCCCATACCTTCTTCCCACCATTCCTCGTCCTGACCTCTCAGGCCTAACTCCTCACACTCCCTGAGTCTCCACCTCCTCGTGCTCCTCACATGAGGGTGCCTGTCCCCTCACTACCCTGGCCACCCTCCACACTTGGCAGGGATGCATCTCCAACCTTTCAAAGCCCCTTCCTGCTCTGGCAGCTTCACTGAACTCCTGAGTACTGAGGAAAGGTTCTGATTCTAACAGTCGGCGCCAATCCCTCCCCAGCTCAGACGTCATGCACGGAGATAAGAAGGTTGGAGAGCCAGAAGCAGTTTTATTGCTCGCCCAGGGAGTCACGCCCTGTTGTTCATATGCTAACACCTATGGGGCTCCAAGCTGGGGACCACCACCCTGAGATTCAGGACTGGGCGCCCATTTTTATATCTATGTATATGTTCAGAATGTACTGATTCACCCCTTCCAAGCACGCATCACCTGGAGAGTGTTTCTAAAGGGCAGGTGAGAAGAATGAGCACACTCTGGTTTCCTCTTGGGGGGGGGTATCATAACTACCTGGGAGGATGCTGCCTGCTGTCTCCACCAAGTGCCAGCCCTGGAGGTCACAAGAGGGGCACCCGGGCCAGTCCGGCACAGTCCCAACTAAACCACGTGGATACTTCTGGACGACATGGGCAGCCCCCTTGGGAGATGTCTGTGCGTGGTCTGCTCGAGTTTGCCACATGTGGGAAAGCCACACACGTGGCCACGGTGGGCAGGCCAGCGTCCTCTCTGCCTCACCTCACATAAATGACAACGCCATCACTTTGGGGCTGTAAAGTCAACACCACTGGCATGCAACCACAGTTTCACATTTTGATACTGCAATATGTTAACGATGTTAAGCCAACTGTCCTGTCGAGCGTCGCTGACTGGCTTCTACTCACTTCCCAAGAACAGCCTAAGCCCTCCAGAAGAGAATTCTCGTAAGACCTCATTCTGTGAGATCTGAAGACCCAGCACCAGGGCACCAACTCTGGGATCTCCCTCCCCACGAGAAACATCCTGGGGAGCACACAAAAGGAGTCCAGTGTGTATGTGCGTGTGTGTGTGTGTGTGTGTGTGTGTACACGTGAATGTGTGAGTGAGTTCGTGTGTGTATACGATGGGTCCTTGGGCCCTTTCCAGGACTGACCACCATCGGTACAATGGCCTCAGTTCTAGGCTTTGTCCGGTCCTCGTGAGGGTCTCAGCGCAGCTGCCAGCCCACTCTGCTCCAGTTCTGCGATGACAGACATGTATTTGAACTCGCTGGGTCGGAGGTTAAAGGTCTCTACCAGGCCATAGGTCTCCTGGCGGTCAGTGGCATAGAAGAGCTGCACCTGGTTGGCGATGCACTGAGCCTCAGGAATTTTCTGAAAGGGAAGGGCACATGGTCAAGGCCTCCCCTTCTGGCCACAGCACCCCCGCCTTGGAACGGCCTTCAGTGTTGGGACCTGCTCTTAGCAGCCCCTTCTAGACTACCGCCCCAGCCTTTGGGGATGGGCTTCCCCTGTCCTGGAAGAGACCCAAGATGGATGTAACAGTCAGGGACTCAAAGAGGAGCTTGTCATCTTTTAAGAGATGCACGAAACAGAGACATGTATGGGGGTGGTTTGATAGGAATCCTAACCCAATTCCACCCAGTGTCAATGCGCACAACAGAGACAATGAGCATGGTGAGCAGGAAGGAGAAAGAAGCATTCCTGGCAGGCGTCCTAAAAGAGGTGTCACTGCACATGGGACCTGAACGCAGGGCTAGCCTGAAGCAAACACCAGGTGGGGGCTGCGCGTGTGGTCTGACTTCTGGGGGGCCAGAGAAGCTCTCCTCCTCCCCGCCCTACACCAGCACCAGTCCATGAGGCCTAAAGCTGCTTAACACTTAACCTCAATTGCCTAAAAACAAAACAAAAAAACAAAATAAAACAAAAAAGAAACTTTCAGGGGCAGCCAGGTGGCGCAGTGGCTACAGCACTGGCCCTGGAGTCAGGAGGACCTGAGTTCATATCCAGCCTCAGACACATAACCCTCACTAGCTGTGTGACTCTGGGCAAGTCACTTAAGCCCAATTGCCTCACCAACAAAAAAAAAAAAACAAACAAACAAAAACAAATAAAAAAAAAACCCATTACAGGCACCCATATTTGTAAAAAGGGCAAGGAGGGGCAGCTAGGTGGTACAGTGGACAAAGCACTGACCCTGGAGTCAGGAGGATGTGAGTTCAAATCTGGCCTCAGACACTTACATGCTGTGTGACCCTGGGCAAGTCACTTAACCGTGATTGCCTCTAAAAAAAAAAAATGAAATTTTTTTAAAAAGTGCATGAATAATAAAATATCACAATCCCCATATAAACTCTCACTCAGTCTCTGTGAGGGGGAGAATGGTACATGTCAGAAACCTGCCAAGGAGAGACAGAGTGAGGAAAATCCATGTGCTCTGAGTAATTCACACATAGCACTATAAACCTCTTTCTGACTCAAGCCCTGTTCACGGGGGCAAGCTAAGCCAAGTCAAAACACACACGCTGGGCTTGACTAACACCTCACTAACACCTCCACACAATCAGACCCACTGGGTGACTCCTGAAATGAGTCCTCAACAGCAGCTCTAACAGCCATCACTTCCACCTTCACACTCAGGTGACTGGCTTCTGAATTCTACCCTTGCACCTCTCTTATTCCTCTTATCTTTTGGGGTCTCTGCAACCAACCTCATCTCAGCTTACAGTCTGGAATAGAAATTCCACCTTCTGCCTAGAACCAGAAAAAGAGCATTTATCCCTTAATCATAAGCCAGATCTACCTGCCACATACTACAGCTTGTCCCATTCAGGATCAGCCACAGATGCCTCAGAACTGAGCACATCTAACTCTGTGGGAAAGGCCAATGCCTTGGAGGGAGTGCACTCCACAGCTAGTCATCAGCATCCCCTAGACTTGGAGCTGGAAGAGGGCATTTGTTTTACAAATGGAAACTGAGGCCTCAGGAGAGGAAGGAGCCTGTCCGGCATCACACAGGGGGTCAGCAGCACAGCTGGCACCCACATCCAAGGCTCTGACTCCAAATCCAGGGCTCTTTCTCAGAGCAGAATAAATAGCTGGTTGACATTACGGAGGATTTTCAGGTTGTTTAAGGAATGTCAGACTCCAAGAATTATCATGCCATGGTAAGGCTGAGCCAATCCTAAAACCAAGATACCATGTCCCTTTGGTCGCCTGCCTGGCCTGCTATCTATGTACCAATGCCCAAGGATCTGATATTTGTCAGAAGTACTCATGAAACACTACCTGAGCCAATTTGCCTCAGTTTCCCCCACTGCCTCATTCTACTGGACTCAATATCACATACCATGGTAGTTAAGATCATATAAATTATGGAAATCTATGACCAGAGGCTGTGGAGCCCAATCTCGCTCTATTTATTAGCTCCAGAAATTCAGCTTACTAAGAAACACAAAGAAATACTGGCACATGGATTAATGTAACTTCTACAGATGGAGATGACCTTGGAGTTGATGCAGATGGTCCTAAAGCAGAGGCCCACCCTGGGCTGGTCATTTAATAGGGGCCTCAGTTTTGTCTGTAAAATGGAGGTCATAGCACCTACTCACAGGAGGCAGCACGATGTGGGAAAAGGGGCTGGGCTGGGGTCAGAGGGCCTTAGTTCAGACTCCAGCCCTGCCCTCGTTAGCTATGAGACCTTGGGCAAGTTACCAAATATCTTGGCCCTGCCTCTGCCCCTGAGTTTCCTCATCTCTAAAGTGAGTGGACTGGATCAGATGCCCTCCTGCTCCCTCCCCGCCCTAAGCGGATGATCCTCAGTGGCTGGTTGTGAAGAGCAAATGAGACGATTGTAGAAGCACCTTCACAGACGACATAAATACCCCCATCATCATCTGCTCCGAGGGCACACTAGTCTCCTCATGTGTGGGCTCTGGGCTCCTACAGTTGTAACTGAACATTTACACAGAGCGCCTGCCTTGCACACATCTGTCAAATGAGTGGTGTGTCCCAGGGCGGGTGTCATCACCCGCGCCCCTGAAGCCTCGGCCTCTGTCCGCAGCCCACCCACACGCAGGCCCTCCCCACCGTGACTAGGTCTTCAAGGAGGGCATTTTGTTCAGCTTTACGGGATCGTCCCAGCACCACGCAGGAACCTTGGCGAGCCCCTTGTCTCAGGCCACCTTGGGAGGCCCACCAGGCCCGGGGCTGCCTGACCAAGGTTCCATGGGCTTCCGATTCCTTGAGCAGCACAGGACTGCTGCGTTGGGGAGCGCAGCCTAACCACACTGCACTTGGTTGTCCAGTAACTGGGAGCAGGGACAATCTCCTCGTTCCCTCTTCTTCAGCTCCAGGACTGGGACCCCATCCCCTTTGTGGGGGGGTCATTTAAACCCACAGTCATTCTAGAACCACAGTGGAAAGGCGAGTACTGTTGCTGCTTTCTTGGAGGGCTATCATTCCAGGATCTCATGCTTTCAGCGCTCCCCAAGTGGTCTGACCAAGGGCAACCTGTGCCCTCTGCCCTCAGCTGTGAGCTCCGCCACTTCCTGATCTGGTTTTGGGTCTGAGCAAGCGCTGACTGCAGGCTCTCCTCTGGTCTGGATATTCCCCTGCAGGCTGGGCAGGAAGCTGGCACTAAGGCCCTGCTCTGCCCGAGGCCCGAGCCTCCTCCTCACTGCTGCCGCCGCCACCTCTGACCATCCTCCTCCCTCCACGTGCTGCCTTGTGCGTCTGCTTCTCACTACCCTCGGCCTGCATTGGAGCTGCGCCCCAGAGCTGGGCAGTGGCCGGTGAAGCTGGCATCCGTATAGGTCTGGGACCCTGTCTCGTGCTGGGCACCCGAGCGTTCTGCTCACTTGGGCTGGGAAAGAACTCCCTGAGATTTTTTCCTACTCTCCCCACCAACACTTGGTTGGCCGTGTTTTCTGGCTGTCTGGAGAGCTCTGGGGGTGCGCTCGCTGCACTGGTGCTGCTGCTCTGCTCCGCCGCCCGGCTGCCTTCAGGTCCCCCCCTTCTACATCCCCCTTACAGCCATCGCCTCCAGCTTAGCGTGTCTATGGCTCGTTTGTGCCCAGCTGTTCCTACGCTGTCTCCCCTCAGGGAGGGCAGGGACCGGCTCCTCTCTCACTTTGTACCCCGGTGCTTGCCCCAGGGCCTGATGGCAGTGATGCTACCCGACTGATGGGCCGAGCTGCATCTTACCAGAAAAGTGGAGTCCATTTCTGCTGTCATGAGCACGATGCCCTTCTCCTCCTTGAGCTCGGGGAAGTGGTAGAGAACAAGCTGGCTCGATGCTGCCTCCCCTCGAGTCTGCAAAGGAGAAAGGTACAACTCAGGGTCACCCTGATGTGGCCTGGGGGCATGGGACACCCCGAAATGCTAGCCCGTGCTCCCTGACCCGTGGGAGCCAACAGGACAGAGGCCTGGGCCTCAGCAGAGATGGGCCCAATGGCTGGCTGTGTTGGCTTCTTCACAGGTCACTTAGAAGAAATAGTTTTCCAAAGAAAAGCCACAAGTGCCATTCACGTAAGGGGGAAGGGAGTTCTGGGGAGTAGAGGGGTGACCCTGGGGGTGGGGAGGACGCTATGGGGGCACTGTCCTCGACACCGTGAGTGCATCCATTTAATGGGCCTGTAAGTGCCTGCCAGGGGCCAAGCATTGTGGGCTATAGTGCCAAAACCCCCCAAAGAGCCTCTGCCTTCAAGAAGGTTCTATATTCTATTGAGGAGAAAAAGGGAACAGATTTAAAGTGACTACTCGAGGCTGGCTGTGGCCTGTGGGAAGTCTCCGGGAGAGGGGAAGGTTGGGGGCAGACGACAGACCAGTCTGGCTGTGGTCTGGCTGAGGGCGGTGGCCCCAGCTGGTAGACTTGCTGGAGCTGAAGGGGCTGGAGGCTGGGGGAAGACGGGACGGCCACCCAGAGGAGGGGGAGGCGGGCAGCCAAGGCCCAAGAGTGGACTGAAGAGGGTGACCTGAAGCTGCGCATGAGAAGGAGCTTTCTCAGCACTGTTTTCAAAACTGTGGCTATCCAGCTCAACCTTCAGGGAAAACCCTTTCAATTGTTAATGAGAACACAGCTAGCCTGGGCAGGCATGGCCACCCTCCCCTGGGCTCTCTCGGTCCGCTGCTCGCCCTCAGGTGCTTGGACTATGGAGTTCCATTTAACTCAGTAATTCAATAATCACGACATCAATAATGTATGGCAATATTATTATATGTAATATATATTATATATAATAACATATTATATGATGATACACTGATACTAATGATGATGGTGCATATTTTGCAAGGCTACTAAGGTTATGAGCCAAAAACCCAGAGAGGAAGGTAAAGCAAGGGCTTTTCCTCCAATTTTACAGAAAAGGAAGCTGAGACTCAAAACAGTTGAGGTACTTGCTTAGGGTGGGCACGTGAATCTGAACCCAGGCCTTTCCTGGCTGTGTCCCCTTCCTGGCTCGGTGACTGTGGGCCGCCAAGCCTCAGTACTAACTACCTCCTGAGGCTGCTCTAAGGAAAGCTTTGGAGTGATTTCACCCTTCTCTCCCAAAGCCTTCGAGGCAGCTTGTGCCTGGCAAAGGAAGCAGCTGGGAAATGGGTGGGCTGGACTGAAGAGTGATAATTAGAAGGCTAAGACCCTGCTCTTAAGAAGCCACATGCAGCGAGGGAAAGAAGAAAAATGCAGAAAGGACTGTAATATTCAGGAGATCGGGGCCAGGGGCTTCAGAGGGGGAGATGCCCTGCAGCTGGCAGTATCAGGACACCCGCCTTCAAGCTCACCCCAGCAGCCTGCACTAGTGGCCAGTCCAATCTAAGATCTGAAAGCCGTGCTAACCCCTGCAAGGCCCCCAGTGGGTTAGATACAGTGCACTGGCTCTGGGACAACAACGACAAAGACAGGTGTGACCATCTCTGCACTCCTGCTGTCTGACAGGAGCTGTGGGATGGCTCAGAGTGGTCCCCAGGCTGGGGTGGGGGACCGGGAAACATCTGTGGTTATAAACCACAAAACATAAGCAGATAACCAATAACCAAGGTCACTGATGCCCAGAGCCTCAGGAGAAGTGCTGTCCAAAGCACTGTGAGCATCCAGAAGACACCCCGGGGGCTCCAGGGTCAGGGAAGGCCCCCGAAGGCGGTGGACATTTGACATGATGACTCCCTCTCCAGCATCACAGCAAGGGCCCTGGGGCTGCTTCTAACCCCTGAACCTTACCTCCTATTTCTGGGAAGAGCCCTACTTTTGGGGGGCAAAGACCCACTGACCCCTGACTCCAACCAAGAACAAAGCCCACCCCACGCGGCTGGGAGCCCCGCAGCGCGCTCACCCACCTGGATGTTTATAAGGGCAGTGAAGTGGAGCTCGGACCCTGACCACTGACCCACGAAGAACTCGTAACCTTCCCTCCTGGGGAGCGCACACAGGAACTGCAGGAACAGAGGGGGTGAGACAACCAGCCAAGACCTCCCAAGTGCTGCTAGGGCCTCAGGGGCCAGGAGGGCACAAACATTCCCCCAAAATACCAGTGAGAACTAACACGTAAACACTGGCTTCCGGGATGGCGACCAGACCCCTGGGTTTTCAAGAGCTATAGGAATGCTATTTATTATTGTTATTAGGAACACGCAGAAAGGAAACCCTGGTCACCAAAGCAGGTCAGCACCTCCTCTTGGCCTGCAGCCCTGAGCCAGGCTGTGCAGCTCCTTCTGGACCCTCCTCCTCCAGGTCACGCCCTCCCTCTAACCGTAGGTGGGGGTCCCTCAGGGCTCAGCGCTGGGCCCCCTTCTCTTCTCCCTCCACATTTCGTCACTTGGTGACCCATTGGCTCCCAAGGATTTCCTGACCATCTCTATGCTGGTGATTCTCAGGCCTACCTCTCCTGCCCAACCTCTCTGCTGACCCCCAATCTCACACCTTCGGCTGCCTGTCAGACATCCCACTGGATGACCCAGCAGACACCTGAAATGTGACACGTCCCAAACAGAAACCATGATTTCTCTCCGTCCCTAGACCCTAACCTAGGTGGCATTCTCCACTCCGCACCCTCTCACTGCCCCATATGCAAGCTGCTGCTAAGCCTGGCAATTTTACTTCCACGACCAATCTCCCAAATACCCTCCTCTCCTCTGACCCTGCCCACCCTGGTGCAGACCCTCAGCTCTTCACCCCTTCTGTTGGTGGGCCTGCCTGTGCCAGTTCTCCTCTGCTCTAGACCACCTTCCACTCAGTTGTGAAAATGACCTTCCTAAAGCAGAGGTCTGACCACGGCCTCCCTCTGCCCGGTACACTGCTGTGGCTCCCTATCACCACCAGCATCAACTACAAAGCTCTCTGGCATTCAAGGCAAAGCATGACCACCCCCTCACTCCCGCCTCTCCAGTCGTTTCACGCCCTCCCCCTCCAGAGGTATCAGCTTCTCTGTGGCTGCTCCGTCTCCCAACTCCCAGCCTTTGCACTGGCTGTGCCCAATAACTGGAATGCTCTCCCTTCTCACCTCTGCCCCCTGGCTTCCTTCTGCAGATAATCTCCACTCTAGCCTGTTTACAACTTGCTGGCACTGTTGTTTGTATGCTTTTGACTGTGAGCTCCTGGAGGGCAGGGCTGTCTTTTAACTTTCTTTTATCCCTAGCATTTAGCCCAGGGCGGGGCACATAGCAGGTGCTTCACGTTTACTGACTGACCACCTGAGGCAGAGCTTGCACCCAGGTCTCCTGGATTCAAAGCCGGCTCTCTGTTCTCTCCATTACACTGCCTCTCCAGTCACCAGCTTAGAGGCTGATGAAAAGCTCAGTGCCTTTAGGGAAAGGCTTTTCCACTTCTGTGGATTCACCCAAATGAGAGTTTTATGGCTTAGACCTCCAAGGGCAAGTGGTCGAGTTGGTCAGCTGGCCCTGGTTCCTAAGCAGTCCAGGCCCCGCCCCCCATCTCTGCGGCATCTCTGCCCACACGAGACAGGATGGAGAACCCCGTGGCTGGCTGGGCAGTTAAGGCCACAGCCCCCTCCCTCCCAGTGGGCAGGTGAACTTACAGATGGACACTTCTGGGCCCGGCTCCAGATCAAGTCAAACTTCTCTGCCTACAGGGTGGAAACGAGAAAAAAACTGACTCATGAGCAAAGGAAAAACCACACCTTTCTGCCCTGAAGTCACCACCTATGACTTACTTGCACGTACCCAAGAATGAGCTCCCAAGCACCAACACCAGACAGACAGAGTAGAGGAGAATCAAGACAAGCTAATGCACTCCTGTGATGCTCAGCCTTCTGGGGGCTCAGGCCTGCCCCAGCACTCTGGCCCTGCCAGCCCGACAAGGCCTCAGCATGTACTTGGGCAACAGGAGGCCGTATGTGGAGTGAAACCTCCCCCTCCCTCATTGCCCCCAAGGCCGAGCCGGCCCATAACCCTTCAAACGTTCTCCCTCCTGGGTCTTCTCCATCATGCCCCAGAGCAGGTCTGACCGGGCTTTCTTACGGCAGCCCACGATCACCTACGCTTTCCTGGGTGTCGTGGCACACTGTGGACTCCTTTAGTGGGCAGTCTCCTAAGACGCCAGATCACTTCCAGACAAAGCGCACTCAGCCACGCTCTCCCACCCCACGCTTGTTCCCATTGTAAGATCCTACATTTCTCACTCGTTCCTCTCGATGTTCTAGCCAGGCAGGAAGGTTCTGAATCCTAATTAGTCACCCTGTGTGCTGGCTACTCCTACCAGCTCTGAGTCACTGGCAAAATGGAGAAGCGGGCAAGCCCTATCTCAGACCTCTCTACCTCAGGACCCTACGATCCCAAGACTCCCCAGCTCCGTCAGCTCTAGGGGCCTGTCAGAAACAGCATCTTCAAATAGCAAACCAAGGAGCGATAAGAGAGCTGGGAAAGGCCTCGGCAGCCGTGGCCTACTACCAAGGACTCTACACACGAAGACGTCTCTGAGGGAAGGTAAGGGAAGGACAAAGGAGAGCCACGAATGCCAGGCAGAGGGAGGAGTGTGCTCGGCTCCACAGAAGCGTGAAAGCTCCCCCTGGCGAATGTGGGCTCTCCAGAGAGATGGGGTACAGACACGGGAGAGGCAGCCCCCCTCCAGAGCCCGGGGCTGGCTATCACACTGCTCATGCCTCCTCTTTCCTCCCAAGCAACTTACAGGGATAACTGCGTAGATGGTATCTTTTGCTGCGAAATACTGCTGCCAAATCTGGTGAGAGATGAGAAAGACCAGTGTGAGGTGCCAGGGGGCCCAAGGGTAATCCCTGCCAGACAGACGCCCCCAAGAACCCAAGTCAGACCTCCCAATGACGCTCACAGTTCAGAATCAGATGCCCTGGACCAGGGGAAAGACAACTTCCACAATTATAGTTTTATGATGACCACTGCTACTGGCTCTCAGTGAAGAAGGGGGACAAGCTGGTCTCCAACAGGATGCCCTTCTGGGTAGAACATCCCCAGCAGAGCCTCGCTCCAGGGGGCAGTGCTCTGAAGGCCACCACTGGCATTCAGATCTGGCAAGACCACCTCCTCTAGACCCTCACTCCAAGAACAGCATCCATGGCATGCTGGGTAAGATCACCAGGGCCCCCAGGTCAGAGTCTTGTCTCAAATGGGGCACCCAAGGATGCCCTGAAGGTCTGGAGGAGAACGGGATTGCACTGCGCATCCATGATGTGAACTGTGCAAAGCTAGGGTGGAAAGGAAACCATGATATAGGGGGACGAGTGCTGGACTTGGGTTTGAATCCCGCCACTGAAGCCAGCTGTGGGACCCTGGGCAAGTCACTGCTGGCCTTTCTGGGCCTGCTTTCTCCTCTGTGGAATGGGCACTATCCTAACTGAAGTGGCCGTGGCTCCTAGTCCACCACCTGACGGCCTCTGGATGAGGGGGTGGATCAGAAGAGGCGAAGGACGGCACTGCCCGGCAACGATGTTTCAGGTGCTAAAAATGCCAGACAAGTCCAGCCCACGTGAACTAGGCCAGATGCTCCCTTCATCTCTCCAGACCTTTATCCCCCCCCCCGGGAGGGATGGCTTCCCTTCTCTGTCCTCTGCTCTTTTCTTAAGCTTAAACCAGCTGATGCAACACACGAGCCCCTCCCCAGAAGGCTGCAGCTGGCGGTGAACAAGCTTGCCCTCGGCCTTCATGACGTCACAGGCCGCAATCGTCCCCCCAAGAACAGAGCTGACTGGGCACCTGTGACCACAGGCACATCTTCTCCGTCTCCGGGCCTTGGGCCCCTCTCTAGATCCAATGGGCTCACTGCCCTGCTGTCTCTGTCAGGCCAGACTGAATATGCACCCTGTTGCTGGCACCACCTTCATCACCACACTAATCAGTCCTGAAAGAGGCCACAGGGTGTCCCCCTCCACTGGTCCAAATGCAGCGCTCAGCTTATAGCCCTGCTCTAGTCTTCCCCTTTACCCCAGCTCCTGCTCATTGACTGGGGGGCCTTCAACACCCTCCCAGGGCTGCCTCTTCCAACATCCGGACTCCCGGCTGCAAACCCTCCCCCTTCCAAACCTTTCTGTCTTAAAGGCACCATTCTCCTTGAGGTCACCCCAAAATCATCCTCGGCTGTTCACGCTCTCCCTGCCCACAGAATCCTGCCATCCCCGCCTCTCCCAGTCAATGTCCTCACTTGGGCCTCACCACCTCTTACCTGCCTATGCCAATGGCCTCAATGTTCTCCCCTCTCTTATTATTGTTAAATATTTCCCAAATAGGTGACCCACAACACTCCTGAGTGAGGTTCAAACTAGATTAAAATGTAATTGGGAAATATTTAACAAAAATAAAAACTACAATAAAACATAGACAATGTTAACAGTACATGTTAGTGGCCCCTGACTCTATTTGACTTTGATGCTACTGGTGTAAAGCATGGTTGGTCCAGTTTCACCGTGTGAATGGGGCAGCAGCGGCAGATGAGGCTGAGGCCAGATCTGGAGGGCTCAGAATGCCAGGACAATGAGTTCGGATGTTATCATTACTATTACTAATAGCTAGCTAGCATTTATACAGCATTCTAAAGTTTACAAAATGCTTTACTGGGGCAGCTAGGTGGCGCAGTGCATAGAGCACCAGCCTTGGAGTCAGGAGGACCTGAGTTCAAATCTGGCCTCAGACACTTGACACTTAACTAGCTGTGTGAAGCCTGGGCAAGTCACTTAACCCCAATTGCCTCACTGAAAAAAAAAATGCTTTACCATTTGATCCTCATAATAACCCTGGGAGGTAGGTACACGTATTATCCTCATTTTACAGATCAGAAGACTGAGACAGACGAGTTAAGCGACTCGCCCAGGTGACAAAGCTAGTCAGCATGTGAGGCTGACTCCAGGCCCAGGGCTCTATCCCCTCCCTGTACCACCCAGCTCTATGGTACCTAAAGTTCCTAAACTCATTCCAATTCCCCCATGAGATGAGCAGTACAAGTGGAAGTCCTTGAGGTTTTGAAGCAGGCGTGGGACAAGATGGAGTTGGGGTTTCTCGAAGGTTTACTAGGCCTACAGCTATGACATGGAGGGCTGGGAATGGGGAGACCAGCTGGGAGGCTGCCACAGTCCACGCAGAGGGGCTGGGAGGGAGAACAAAACACAAAGACAGGATGCAAGACTCGAGAGGACCTGGGGACCTGACCCAGAAGTGACTGGCCCATGGGAGCTGTTCCCCTCCTCTATTGGCCCTGCCTCGGTATTACCAAAAGCCCTTCCCTCCCGGGCCTCCTGAGTGGGGGCACAGAGCACTCACTCTCAGAGTGAGTGAACAGCACTGCTGTTCCCAGGCGATGGAAGGAGATGGAAATACACTACCTGCTGGATCTCTTCTCCACTTTTATCTTTCACCATCTCGAGGTTGAAAATTGAACTGAGAGTCTGAAATGGGAAATGAAGGCAGTCAAAAGAAATGTCCCGCTGCAGCTGCAGCCTCTGGGAGGTGAGGGAAGAGGAGGGGCAGCCTAGGGGCAGGCAAAGGCGCTCCAGGCTGGGGGATGGGAGTCTGACACCCAGCTGTTCATTTCCCACACTCATCCCTGCCTCACAAACATCCCCGTGGGGGAAAAGCTGCTTTGAATTCTGCTGATACCAAGGAAGCCCTGGTTCTTGCATTCAGACTGTGTTTCTCCACTCTTCAAAGGCCTCAGGCCTCTTGAGGATGGCCCAGAGTGACCAGGAAGGGCTGGGGAACAGTGCCTGCTCCTCCCAGTCCCACAAGTCAGGTCTGGTCCTGTCACTGAGTCTCCTCCAGTGCTTTGGGGCTCAATCCTAGACTGTCTTGGGGTGGGGCCGGGAGCGAGCCATTTAAGCCAATGAAGACGGACCCCAGCCTCCTCAAGCCTGAGAAGACCAATGCTCCCAGCAATACTCTCATTCATGGACACACAGACTGGCAGAGCTAGAAGGGACATATAGGCCAGGAGTTCTTTGCCTTTTGTGTGCATGTCATGGACCCCTCTAGGGAAGCCTATGGACCCCTTCTCAGACTAATGCTTAAAAAAGTCACAAGCACTGAATTTGGGTAGAAGTGAAAACAAAGGTATTCACAGACATCCTGAGATTTGTCCACAGACCCATGAACCCCAGGTTAATAACACGTCATTGTTTTACAGATGAGGATGTTAAAGCACAGAGGGAGAAAGCATTTTCCCACAGTCCCATGGCTATAGCCAGGTCTTTGGTCTGCTTCTGAGCTGGCAGAAACACTGGGAGCCTCGGCACAAACTCTCCCGGCTCCATGTGCAGCCACATGACCAACCAGTGACTCAACCCCTCTGTACCCCAGGTTCTACACCAATAAAGCAGAAATAACAACAGGAGGGCTGGGAGCTGGCTGGGATACAAAGAGATGAAGCATCACCATCGTCCTCACTGGAAGTCTCTGAGGCTGCACAGATTGAGCAGATCTGGCCCTCACCAGCCGTGTGTCCGGTAGCCAAACACTGAACCTGTCACAACTCTCAGAGTGACCTACTAAGGCAGGGACGTCAGCAATCTGGGCTGTGGAAGGAGATGCCCCCCCAAATCCCGGGTCCCTGACCCTACCTTGCCTTTAGTGAATCCTCTCTTCGAAGACTGTTTCCCCAGGGTGTCCGTCTGAAAGAAATAAGTTAATTGGTCTCTGCTTTGCAGGAGGGAAAGGGAACAGAGTCAGGTAAGCTACCTGTGGTCAGCTCTGAACTTTCAGGCAAGTGGACACGCCTAGCCTCTCTCCCCCTCCCCAAATCTGCCTTCTTCATTCTAATTAGAACACCCATTCCGACCTCTGAGACTTTCCCTGGTCATCCTTCTTGGTAAGCAGCTGCCTCTGGGAGGTGACAGCCTTGAGCAGAAAGAAAGGCAGGGACTGGGCCAGCTACCTGTCCTCAGGAACAATGACCAAGCAAGCCCGCTCTGCTCTGGCCCGCCCATGGCTGGGCTCCACTGGGAGACACCAGACAGGATGAATCAGAACTTCACGGTGCGCTTCTTAGAGGAAGGGGGAGGGGGTGGTGAGGGACTAAAAGGCAGACACTATGGGGGGGGTAGAGGGGTCTAGCTTGCTTGGGGAAAAGTGGGGGGCACGACAGAGCAGCCCAGATCTCTGCCAAGCGTGGAGTCCGAAAGGCAGGTCCAGCCCACAGGCTGAACAGGGCACCCGTGTCTGGCCTGGCTTGGGGAACCCCCCTTTCCACGTCATCTTCATATGTGCAGAAGCTCGGAGTTCACTCTATCCCAGGCCTAGAGCTGGAAGCAAGGGCTCAGGGAGGGAGGCAGCCTGGCTCACTGCAGAGCCACACCCCTGCTGGGAGATGCTCAAGGTCACATTAGGGACGGCCAGTCTGGCGGGCCAGGGGGCCTGCTGGCGAGGGCTTAACCGCTCAGCTGCATCCAGGCCCCCTGACATCAGTGACCCTCCCTCCCTGGAGGTCCCTTTCCCGGCAGGTGGCACTGACTGTTGTGCCCTGAGGCCGGCCAGAGCCCCTCGGGGGCACCCTCAGGGCCAGGCTGTCAGGCGGGGGCTGCACTGGCCGCAGCAAAGCTCTCTTGCCTGCTGCTCCACACACTTGATAAAGTCGGCTTGCTTGGAGTGTCCCACCGGCTGCTTCCGCAGCTCATCCCGCTTCTCCAGGCGGGACTCAAAGGCAGCGGGATCAGACCTGCAGGAAGGGGAGGAAGATGAGGGGTCAGGACAGGGGACTTCGCTATTTCACTCTTCCTGATGGGGAGACGAGGACCTCCAACAGGATCCCTCCCAGCCCGCAATGACCTGGTATTGACTTTGTATGAGAGGCAGCACAGCCCAGGGACAGCAAAGTGGCTCAGTGGAAAGAGCCCTGAGCCTGGACTAGAAAAGACCTGAGTTCAAATGCAGCCTCAGATACTTGCTAGCTGTGTGACCCTGGGCAAGTCATTTAACCACAGTCTGCCTCAGTTTCCTCAAATGTAAAATGGGGATAATCACAGCACCAACCCCACAGGGCTGTTTTGAAGATCAAGTGAGATATTTGTAAAGAGCCTGGCAAGAAGTACTTAATAAATCCCTCTTTCCTTCCTTCCCAGGGGGCACAGAGTTGGCTTCCAAGTCAAGAAGATCTGGGTTCAAGATTCCCTGACTACATGACCCCTGAGGACTATGACTTAAGCGTCTGTCTGCTAGGCTGCAAGAATCTTCTTGTTGGCTAAAAAAAGAAAAAATAAATAAAAAAGGGGCAGCTAGGTGGCGCAGTGGATAGAGCACCAGCCCTGAAGTCAGGAGGACCTGAGTTCAAATGTGACCTCAGACCAAACATTTGACACATTTACTAGCTGTGTGACCCTAGGCAAGTCACTTAACCCCAACTGCCTTAAAAAAAAAGAATCTTCTTGTTGGGTGGTTCTTTCCCCACAGGGGTCAAACGCTGGGCCAACCGTGAACAAAACACATAAAACCACACCTGCCCACAGGGACCCTTGAGGCCCAGGCCCTCCTTGTGGACAGCTCTGTTTGACTATGGACCCCCAGCATTCACACGTGCCCGACACAGAGGAGGCTCGTGAAAATGTGCTTGGTGACTGAAAAACAGAAATCCCATGTTTTATGTCCCAAGTCCTGAGGGGGTCTGGCCAGAGGGATGCTTGTAATTGTGGAATGTCAGGGTTGGACATGACGCCAGGGCGGAGCCTCCAGGAAAGAGAAACAAAGGAGAGGCTGGTCTCCAACCCCAGAGAGCCAGTCCACCAGCATTTATTAAGTACCAACTACATGCCAGTCCTTGTGAGGCTGTAAGGACACTGGTTTCTGGACTCACTCAGTCAGCACTTATTAAGCATTGACTATATACCTGGCACCGTGAAGATATAGACACACTGGTTTCTGACCTAAGCCATCCAGTCAGCACTTAGTAAGCACCGACTATATGCCTGGCACCCTGAGGCTATATAGACACTGGATTCTGACCCAAGGCTAAGGAGGAGGCTGAGGCCTGGGGGTCTTCAGAAGGAGAGATGTAGAGCTGGAAGGGGCTAAGGGGCCATCCAACCTCACTTTACAGATGAGTAAACTGAGGCCCAGGGAGCTGCGGGCACTTTTCCACCCCGACTCGAGGAGCACGAGGTGAAGGGGCTCCCTGTCCCGAGGGTGTCTGGGAAAGGCTGGAGCCCGAGCCCCAGTAACAACAGCTTCTGAAAACAATCCGGGGAAAATGGGGCTAGGGGCCATTGGTGCTGTTATTCCCATTCTGCAGATGAGGAGACGGAGTTGAGCCGCACTCTACCCACTGCGCAGGCGCAGAATCTAGTGCCAGTATCCCCGTCTGTGCGTTTCGAGACCGTGTCCCAATAGTCTATGGGAGGGGCTCCTCTGCTTCCTAGCCCCACCCCTGCCCCTCGGCACCTGCGCAGTCAGTAGGAGACTGCCTTTCCTTCCCTGCCCCGCCCCTCGGCACCTGCGCAGTGGCAGGATCTGGTCCCTACACCAGTTAGAGGGAGGAGCTCCTCTTCCTCCTTGCCCCGCCCCGCCCCTCCGCACCTGCGCAGTTGCTGGATCTTTTCCCGGTACTTGTCATAGTAGGGGTTAGTCTCAAGCTCGGCCTCGCCGCTCCCGGCGCCACGGCGCACGGAGAAGAGCCGCAGCTGCTCGGTCCCCACAAGCCCTAGGCCGAGGCCCGGGCCCAGAGCGCGACTGCGCACGGCGCACAGGCCCCGGTAGAGGCCAGCCACCTGCAGCACGGCTGGGCCCGCGCCCCCCGCCGCCATGGCTGCCATGGCCGCCGCCATAGTTTCTTCCTTCTCGCACTCCACCTCTGCACCCGCCCCCACTGTTGCTTCCGCCGCCGCCGTATCGCGCCCCTCCATCCCCCTCCCCCGGCGCCGCTGCTTCCGCCCCCGCCCCCGCGGCCAAGGTTCCGCTGCAGCAAAGTTCCTGGCCAACGGGCGGGGCCTCTTCTGCGCAGCCTCGAGAGGGGAGGGGCCTTCCCGGATGCTCCCAACCTAGAGAGGCGAGGCGGGGCGGGGGGGGGGGGGGGGCCCCCCGGGGACCCCCCCCCCGGGGGGGGGGGGGGGGGGGGGGGGGGGGGGGGTGGCACCTGTAGAATTCGAACTCAGGGCCGGCTCCCAGCTCCTGATGAGTCTTTGCTTGAATACCTCCTCCAATGGGGAGCTCACTTTGTATCGAGGCAACCCATTCCCTTTGGGATGTAGCCCAATCCTAAATCTGCGTCACAGTTGTCTGCCCTGTGTCCGCTGCCTGAGGACCAGAATCTCAGAGCTAGAAAGGACCATATAGATGGGGAGTGCAAGGACCTGGGTTTGAATCCTACCCAGACCTCTGGCCCTTCTGAGGGTGACCTTGGGCTCCACCTCTTCTGAGCCTCCATTTTCTTATTTATGAAACGTAGGGGTTGGACTGAATCAACAAGTATTTATTAAGCACCTACTATGTCAGGCACTGCCGGAAGCACTGGGGTTTCAAAGAAGGTCGAAAACAAGGTCCCTGCCCTCAAGGAGCTTGCAGTCTAATGGGGGAGACCCCGTGTAAATAACTGCATACAAGACAGAGGCAGAGTAGGGGAAAGGAAGGAAATACGCATTTATACAGCACCTGCTGTGTGCTAAGAGCTTTTCACAAGTGTTTGATTTTCAAAACAACCATTTGAGGGAGGGGCTATTATTACAATCCCCACTTTATAGTTGGGGAAACTGAGGCAGACAGAGGTTCTGTGTTAACCTCTTAACACTTAACTGCAGGAAAGAAGCAAGTCCCAGGGTGAAAACAGCTGGTAACTGTCAGAGGCCAAATGTGACCTCTGGTCTTGATTCCAGGCCCAGAGCACTATCTCAGGGGAAGTCACTAGCAGGTGGGAGGACCCTTCTGGCTCTAAATCTTTGGTCCTGTGCTTTAGTATAATGTCCCACCCAGAGCCTCTTCCAGACAAGACCCGGAGTGAGGGGTGGCCTCACCCTGGCCAAGATGAAGATCCTGATGCCCACTGGAGGGGCTCAGGACTGTGCGGTGTATTGCTGCTTAATCTGTATATTCCCCTTTTCTCTTGTGAATACGAACTAAACAAAACAAAAGCCTTCTGAGCCTGGAGTTTGTGGATGGAGGGGTGGGGAGGTCCAGGCAAGGGAAAGGGGGATCACAGGCTGGTTTGATGGAAGGATAAGGATGGTGAAAACACCAAGAGAATGGGAGAACACCTTCCGGCCCTTAGGTCCCCAGTTAGATGGTGGACTCCTTTCAGTTCTATATTTTACAAGTCCAGATTCACTCTGCATTTATCAAATAACTGACATCTTCAGTGCATTGTGCCTGGCTCTGCTGGGGAAGACGAGTAGAATATAACCCAGTCTGTGCCTTCAGGGAGCTCACCCGCTGCCTGCCTGGGGAGAGAAGGCACAGATGCGCCAAAAGTGAAACGCGGCGGGCCCTACTGGGCTCACAAAGACAAAAGTCTCAAAGAATTTACATTCACCAAGAAGGGAGAAATGACATGTATGCCAACTGTCAACAGGAAATCGCGACTTCATGACATATTTATATGTGAAAAACTGGGTTATTACAAGAGAAATGAACCTGAATGTGGAACCCTATGCAAACCCTGAACGTTCATTTATTCATTCATTACTTTACTTATTCAGTTATCCAGCAAATATTTACTTGGCCTGTGATGTGCAAAGCATTGCTCTGGGGAGGCCTTGGGGTGTGGGGGGCAGGGAGGAAGGGAAAGGCTAGAGAGATAATAAGTCACCTCTCTTTCCCCAGTGGAATTCATGACCATATTATGCCACAGGACCTCTCAAAGGGAGTCCCAGACCTCAAGGAGGGGCTACCCTTCCTTTTTTGTGCCCCTGCCCCTGCCCAGGGGTAGTGGTGGTGGTGTCTGCTGCCAGTCTCTTTGTCCCAGTGATAGCCCAGCCTCTAGAATGTTCAGGTTCTGGAACCTGGCAACCTTTAGGAACAATGATGCCTGGGGGTTCTGATCTTAGTTGGAGGAGGGCTGGGAAGGAGGGCCGTCCCTTGGAGAGCCTCCTGAGGCCCCCTCACCCAGCACCACCCAGCCTTCTGCTTATGGATCCCCAAGGGGAACGGCTGAGCATCCCTGGAGGTAGGTTGCTCTTCTCTCTTTCCCCATCTGAGAAAAGAGAGCGAGCAGCAGGGATAGCCTGACACGGGGACAGAGTAGAAGACTGTCTGAGTGGTGGGAGTGAGGGTGGGAAGACCCCTTGTCCCCGTGATCTCTCTTGCGCTGGTTCATGGCTGCTGGCGGTAGATGTCTCTACCTTGGCCCCTGGGGCTCCCTGCGGGGTCAAGTCAGTTGATGTCTCATCAAGTGGCCAGGGACCACAGCCATTTATAACTCATCCAGCCTCCCTCGTGGTCCCTAGGAGGGAGCTTACCAGGCAGGAGGAGGGAGGCATGCTGGTGGTCAGGTGGGTGGAATGCTCCCATCTCTGGTTTCCAGTTAATGCTAGCCCTATTATCTCCTCTCCCAAGTCTGGCTCCCACTATACTTTGGGGTCTTGGGGCTGTGCTCTGTGGTTACCGGTGGCTGCATGGTCTTTCTCCACTGGAGGAAGAAGGTTCGCAGGGAAGAGCAGGCCCAGGAGTGGGTGGAGGTGATGCAGGCAGCCACCTTCACCTACAGCCCCCTCCTCTACTGGATCAACAAGCGTCGGCAGTACGGCATGAATACCGGGGTCAAAGTGGACCTCCCAGCGGCCGAACCCAAGCCAGAGGCCCCCAAGCCCCTGACTAGCCACCAGGAGGGAAGGACGTCCCCGGCCTCTGCCCCGCCCCTGGCCTGTTGCCCAACCCCAGCACCACACAACCCTATCTTCCAGGAGGTGGCCTTCACCCCTTCACTGGGCAACACGCCGCCCATGGTGAACCACTCTGCCTCTTTCCCTTTCACCGCCTGTCCTGAGAGGAGTGTCCAGTTTCATTCACTGCCAGCTCTGGCCCATCGGGACTATCGCTTCAACCCTAAGGGCTTGGCCTATGAGCTGTAGCTTGCCTTGGTCTGATGGAAGTATGGGGAGGGGTGTGGGGCAGGGGACCAGGATGCCCCAGTGGCCAGTGGCTTGCTCTGGATTCATACCCATGCAATCATCTTTTTCTGAAAGTTCATGGCTTCTGTCTTCTCAATCGCCTTAATTGCCCATCCCCATCCAATTCACCTTCAGCAAACAAAAGTCTGATATGAAACTTTTTAATAAAATGCTAAAAAAAAAAAAGCCCAACCCATTGGTCTTGAGGATGGAGGGTGGGGTAGGGGCTGAGCAGCCAAAATGAGCTGAACCTGGGACCATGGCCTAGTATCTAGGCCCTAGATCATCATTTCACTAGAGCCACAGTCTGAGATATAGGAGGCAGCATCCCTCACCTCAGGGTGAGGGGCTGCCACAGCTCCTTCCTGCCAGGGTGACTAGGCAAGCCTCCTCCCCTTCTGGGCCTGGGCTGGTTTCACAGTCTCCAAGTTCTCTTCTGGCTCTCAATCACATGATCCTGGGGTATCGGGATACAATGGGCCTAAGCGTCTCCAACTCACCGTTAACTGATACCTACAGCCCCTCCTTCCCCCAGGAGCCAGGTACCCAGAATCATAACAGACCCCCTAAACAGGGGCCCAACTGCTCAGGTCTTCAGATTCCAAGTCAACGATCCTGCCATTCCTGGCTCTTCTCATGGGGAAGCACATCCTAATATAGGGTGAAGACGAAGGCTTGTTAGAGGATTCGGCTCAAATAACCATCTGACAAACCCTAGCACCTAAGTTTTGAAAAATCCTTCCTTATGGCTGACTGGGAAGGAAGGGACGGAGTGGGGGAGGGGGCAACTATTATTCCACCCACTTAGCAAAAGAAGAAACAGGTTCTTGGATGGGAGAAGGCAGGTGACTCGCTTTGGGGGGGAATTGCCAGGAAGCATTTCAGTTGTGACCTGCCACCATCCTCCCTGTGCTTTGCATAAATGCTTCAGACCTGCCCCAAACTCCTTGTCCTTGTGGAAGAGGAACACTGGATTCCGGAGTCAAAGGTTCAAATCCTAGCTCTGCTCTTGGTCATTTCTCGTCTGTGCTATCTGTCTGGGGGAGGGGAGAGAGATTCTTGCTCATGACTGGTCTGGGCTTGTGGGCCTTGGAGGTTTTTCCAGGCGTGAGAACCATGACCCCCTCACAAGTCTCTGTGAAATCCCCTCCATGCTCTCAGGCCTGGTTGTAGGTTGGCCTTAACTGTCCCTTACCTCACCCAAACTGCCCTAACTCCTCTGGTAATGTTGCAGGCCACTTCCCCATTTTTATTTTTTATTTATTTTTTTTTAAAGAAATGGGCTTCAAGCTTCACATGGTGGCTCTGTTCTACCAATCCCAGCCCCACTACCCCATCTTCCAGGAGAGGGCCTTTTCTTCTTCACTGTATAAGCTATCGGTCCACTCCACAAACTTTAATCACACACAGGGCAAAAAGAGGAAAGACATTTTATTTAGAGAAATTCAAACTTGTTACATGTTATCAAAGCGCAAGGCTCCTCTCGGGGATGGGGACCTAGACTATCCCAGGGGCAGGAGACATCCAGTCCCTCTCCGGGTGTGGGCCAAACAGCTCCAGGGACACAGCAGATTCACCTGTCTCCAAAGCAGAGAGTGACAAGGAGGATGACTGAGGGCAAGGTGGCCCATGCTCTAGGGGAGTAGGGGAGCACACCAAAGGGGGGAGAGAGGAAGAGAGGGAGAGGGAGAGGAGAGGGAGAGAGAGAGAGGGAGAGAGGAGAGAGAGAGAGAGAGGGAGAGAGGAGAGAGGGAGAGAGAGAGAGAGGGAGAGAGGGAGAGAGGGGGAGA
>NW_020954603.1:1387813-1489188 GCF_900497805.2 Vombatus ursinus
GAAGCAAGGCCCCCCCACCTTACATCTCCCTCTGATGCCCCACCTCCACCTCTCCTCTGGGCAATACTCCTGAGACTTAAGGCCGTCAGTCAACTAACTTCTTTCCCCTGAACAGGCCAATTTATGCACAAGAACCCACAGGGCTCCCTCCTAGGGGTGGAGAACACATGTAGCCCTCCAGGTCCTCAAGAGTGGCCCTTTGACTGAATCCAAACTTCACCAAACTAATCTCGATAAAAGGCTGAGCCTGTTCTCTCTCGTTTTCCATGCTTGGCTCCTTGACCAAACCCTGCCCCCAGAATCAGGGAACTGATGGCAAGAAACCAAGTCCAAGAGTTTGAGTGGGAGAGAACAGGAGAGAAGGTAAAATGTGTGAAGAGCCAGGCAACCTTGGCTGCTTGGGGCCAGAGGAGCTAGGTACTCACCACCTGTGAAGGCCGTCACCTGCTGCTGGGTGCCCAGGTGGCACTACCAATCAGCATGGTGCCAGAGAGGCCCTTAGGGAGGCCAGGCAGCCTCTATCTCATCGGAGGCAGGTGACTCGACCCTGGACCTTCTGCTTGGGAGCTGGCCAGCAAAGAAGGACTCAGTGCATGGCCCAGCCCATGCCAATGGGATTCCTCCTGAGTAAGATCCTAAGACAAACCCTAAAAGAAACTGACTTTTTAACTAAGAATTAACCAAGGGCTTTCCACTGATCTATGAACAACTGCTCTGAAATTAAGAAGGGCAGCCTACATTGTTCCCTTAGCTGTGGTTCACAGAAATCAGTTTTCAAAAAAAAATTAAAAAACCAAAAAACCCTACTAGGTATAGACAAAAACCTTATGGTACAATATATACAGAGCTTAGAGTGATCAGTTTTATTGCTAGAATTTTATTTGGTTGTTAGAGAATTTATAAGGGCAGGTGTATCCAACAGGGTTGCAGGCATGGCCAGGATGGTGGTCTCAGGCACCCACGGGGCCTGTAAACAGCAGAGAAAGTCCTCCACTGGGCAATGGCGTGGTGCACCCAGAAGGGGATGCAGGGAGAAAAGCTTCCAGTTACGGCAGATCGGACACATCCCAGAAGGGCATCGGCCTGCTTGTCCTTAGCTGGTCTCTGCTGCCTGGACGAGGTTCTTCTGACTCAAACTTAAGTTAAGGATCATGCCAAAGGAACAGCACATACCCAAGTAGGTACGATGCTTTACTGCAAGGCTGTGAAGGGTCCAACACCAGAACAAAGCTCATCTAAAAAAAGGGGTTTCCCTTGACGCAACTTCTCCAGGCTCCCTGGTTCCCACCGATGAGCTCTGCAGATGCTTCCTTCTCTGTGATCCAGAGACCCTCCTGGGAATGGCAGATGGGGCCAGAACTTACTGCCCAGGGAGGCAAAGAGAAGATTTCTACCAGCACTGGACACCCACCACCAACCCCACCGTGGCCAGGAGGGGCAAGAGAAAGAAAGATATTGCACTTGCTAAGATTCACGGAGATTCCTGCCCTGTCTCACCCAAGGGCACATGTCTGACATTTCATTTTGTGATCTTGCTGCCCGCGGAAACCTCCTGGAGGAGGCTCCAACACCGGCTGGCAGCAGAGAAGACGTGGTCCCCCCAGAGTGGCCCTGGTGACTGGGCCTAGACCACACGTAGGGGCTGAGCCTGTGTCCATCCCATCAGCTGGAGGACAGGCTCTGAGGAGGGGGCAGGCAGGGCTGGGAGGGGAAGGCAACATCTCAGGAAGAGGAGGAGAAGCCACAAAGGGTAGATCCCAGGGTTTCATGCCATCCTTTCCTACAAACACTTTAGCTAAGCTCAACAACTTGAAGAGTGTCCAACAAGGTTGGAGGGGCCCCCCAGGCCCTTTTCTGACTCTCTGGTCAGGACTGGGTAAGGGCGCAGGATGACTGCTCAGTGAGCAGCAGCCCTCCTGCCTGGGTCATGGGGCAAGTGTCTGGACATTAATGGCTAATTTTGAACTGTTTTCTCATATCCCTCCAGTGCACGTAATTCCCTGTTCAATGCCAACTACTAACAAATGCTTGGAAAAGGCCTCTCTTGGACAGAAAAGACAAGATTTTTCTGGGTTTCTATAAAGTGCAGCTAATTTAAGGCAAATTTTATGTAAAATAGAAAATAGGGGTTTTGCTCTCTCTATGTACATCTTTTTCAGTTTAAAGACATGGTCTTGCGGAAGGAGGGCTCCCTGGATCAGCAGGAGTTTTAAGAGCGACATTCTTGTGGGTGCCCTGAAAGCACAGAGTTACTGCTGAGCATCCGACCAGAAGGAAAGGTTCTCCTCTTTAAAAAAATAACCATTATATAGATTTTCCAAATGAGGGATGCTATGCAGCTTCAAAGATGTGGGGACTGCTGGGCTGAGGGAGGGGTGACTTGTCAGGTGACAGCCAGCTGGAGGCCTGGGCTGGGTTTCCAGTTTCTAATTCTGCTCTATATGCTCAATGCCTAAAGCCAATCTCAGCTCCGAGAAGGAATATCTCCCATCTCCGTCCATGTCGAACTCTGCCATGCTCTGGGCAGATGGGACGGTAGAGCCGAGCTGGTCCCAGAGATCCTGGTAGGACAGCTTCCCCTCGGGCCCCTGGCCTGTCTTCTGGAACAAATCCAGGAGATCTGTTGAAACAAGACACTCGATCACCCCCGGTTCACTGTTGGGCCAACTGCTTGGGAGGGCAGTGGCTGCAGGACAGACAAGGAGCCTGGGTTCCTACTGCAGAGAGCAGCGGCCCAGGGGGCTGCAGGCAGGAAGCCTGGCCCAGGGAGTGGGATGCCAAGGAATGACAGCTCCTGATTCCACGTGAAATGACTTCTTGTGCCAGCCCCTGAAGAAGGGGATGCAAGGTACTGCCCTCAGCTCTTGGCTCACAGTGCCTCACAGTCACCCACTAAGGTTGGAGCCAAGGCCTGTTTGATGGGGGCAACAGTTAGCCTATGGGCCTTCTTCCCCATCTTGCACCCTCTGGGTAACTCCCTCCATTTCAGGCTTTTATAACTGCCTTGCTACCGGAACTAGAACGATTTCCTGAGCATCTTTAAAGCCTAACTGGGAGCTGAGAGACACGTGCACCCTGTGTGCGGTTCATTCTTGTCAGCTCCTGGGAGCTGGCAGGGAGTACAAAGTCAGAGGCCGTCTTCAGAGGACGACCGGCCTGGCCACAGCAACCCTGGAAGCCCATCTCTCGGATTCTCAAGGGGCTTTTGTCTCTGCCGGAAGGATTAGCTACAGATGCTGGATCTAGGGGGTGCATAGACACTGCTGGTGGGATCCTGGGCAAGGAAGGCACTTAACTTATTTGCCTCAATTTCCTCATCTGTAAAATGGGATAACAAGATGAAATAATATTTGTAAAGTGCTTAGTACAGTGCCTGGCACACAGTAGGTGCTTAATAAATACCTGCTCCCTTCCCCCCCAAATTAACCACCTCTTCTGGGGTGTTCCCAAGGGTCAGGTCTATGACATAGTTAGGAAGGCTAACTGAGTCTCAATTGGTTTGCATAATTTGTTGGTACTTACACAGTGTTCCAACCCTTATCTGCAAGACTTAGTTGCTGTCCTACCAAAAGCAGGTTCCTGGAGTCGGACTATACCAGTCTTCCCACCCATACAATCCCTGTCCTGGGGTGGGGCCTCCAGTACCTCCTCACAGCACTCCTAGGTTGCACACGCCTCTCAGTGCACTTCCTGGCAGGCAGAAGGGGCAGGGAATGGGGCCAACGATTCTCAAACGAATCCAACTTCATTCCAAATCTCAATGCAAAAGGAAGGATATGGAGCAAAAGCAGAGACCCCCTTAAAAAAGACAACTGCACTGGACAGGATGGGATGGGAGGGCTATCAGGTGACAGAAGGCTTACACTTAGGTTGTCAGGCCCCAAATAACAGAATTGGGAGCAATGAGAGGACACCGAAGAACCCCCAGAAATAGGGAGGTCAGCCTTGACAAGTAGTGAGTCTCCAGTCACGGAATGTGTTCAAGAGGCTGCAGCCCCCACTTGGAATCCCAGAAGCCAAGAGCTGACACTTCTCACTCACAAACTCATTAGCAACTGGGATGACCCTTCTTGGATGTCTCTTAAGTTGCAGGCTTAATTACGCATTAAATGGATGGATGAATGAAAGAAATCCTCCTATGGGCATCTACACCAACCCATACCTGAAGAAGAATGTCTTTCACAGCCTCTCCACGTGGCCATCCCCTCTGTGCCTGAAGACCCCTAGTGCTGAGGAACCCACCGCCTTCTCCCTGGCAGCGGGACTCCCCCAGGATGTGGCCTCCAGGCTCCCCCATCTTTGGGGGGATGGGGGGTCTCCACTTTATCCCTGTCTTCCCCAAACCAGGGAGCCCAGAGCTACACCCAATGCTGCAGGCCTAGTTGACCAGGGCCAATGACTCTCGAGGGAGCCCAAGTCTGGAGTAACCTTTGGGCTCGCACACTCAGCACAGGCCATGCGGGGGTGGGAGTGGGGCGCCCTGCTGGGGACCTCCTTCTGCCCTAGTCTGGATGCTGTAGGGCCGACTTCTGCTCTGGGGGAGGGAGGCGGGACTGAGTGACTTCTTAGGCCTCTTCTAGCTCCAGGACACAAGTGGTTATGGAGTTCTCACTCTGGCCTAGGCCCTGTGGATAGGAAGAAAGGCCAGCCCCTTCTCCCACTGCTGAGGCCCTTCCAGGGTCTCTGGGCCTCATTCCCCCCTCCACTGTGCCTGACTCCACAGACTTTGCCACCGCCTTCCTCCTTGTCTCCCCTCTGTGTTGTATTTTCCATTAGAATGTAAGCTCCAAGAGAACAGGGACTATTTCTTTTTGCATGTGTTTGTATCCCTTGCACTTAGCACACAGCCTGGCACAGAAGAAAAGCTTAAAAAATGCTAGTTGCCTGCCAGCTCAATGACACAAAAGATTTATAAATCTATGCAATGGGGATAACCATAAAGTCTTATGCTTGGATTCCTTCCAAGGACAAGGTAGAAGGGAGGACTAGACAGCAGGTGTTTTGAAAAGGACCTGGGGGTCTGAGTGGACCACAAACCCAATGAGTTAGCAGGCTGGGGAGGCAGCCTTAAAAAAAGCTCATGGGATCTTTGGCTGCATCAAGAGGGCAAGGTTGGGGAGAGTTGCTCTGTGCTCTGCTCTTGTCAGAACTCTTTGGAGGACTGTATTCTGTTCTGGGCAACAAGCCTTAGGAAGGACATTGACTAGCTGGAGAGTGTCTTGAGGAGAGCAGCCAGGAGAAGGAAGGGACCTTACAGGCTCCTGAGTTCAACCTCCTCATTTTACAGGTGAGGAAACTGAGGCCCAGGGGGGCTGTCGGAGTTCACAGAGGCACTAAGGAAAAGAAGCAGAATTTGAACTCAGATCTTCTGATGCCACAGCCAAGGATCTTTCCATTGAACAACACTGCCTCTCCTAGGGCAGAATTAGGGAAAAGGCATGGAAGTGGACAAGAAGCAGATTCGGGCTTAAAGGAAAAGTTTCTTAACTCTTTAGCTGCCCACAGTGGCATCAGCTGCTTTAGGAGGTAGTGGGTTACTTCTGCCAGAGCTAGACCCCTGTGCCACTCTGGAGGGGAGGCTTCCTAAGGGCCACGCAGCAACTTGCAAGGGACCTCTGAGAGCATCTTTTCCAAGCCCTATATTTTGTGGGTGAAGAAACAGTGGCCTAGGAGGTACAGGGATCGCCCAAAAGTATGTGGATGGCAAGGATCCAAAACTGGGATCTGAACCCAGGTCCTCCGACTGTCCCATTCAAGGCTCCCCTGAGATCCCTTCACAAACACTCGGCGGTTTCAATGCCCCTCAGCTCCCCACCCACCTCCTAACCAGCTCCGTCCTTGCCTTTCCTTCCCTCTCAGACTGACCTGTCAGGCTGGAAATTTCTGGGATGGAGACAGGTCTCAGATGGGCAGCTGTCTCCACCTGGTTTCCAAGAGATCGTGGGGAATATTTTGGAAATGTGGATGGCCTTGACACAGCACTCTGTTTTTTCTCTGTAACAGACATACACACGAGGGTTAATCTGATGGAATGATACTATATTAAGCCAGCATGGAAAGTCTCTTTTGAAGTCACGTGCACATGGGAGGCGTTAAGGGCACCACCAAATCTGGAGGAAGGAAAACGGGGTGACAAAGGATGTGTGTGCTGTGCCGCTGAAGGGACATGAGGCCAAGGTTAGAGCGTAATCAGAAAAGGCTCCAAGGGAAACAGGAAAGGCCAGAAGAGCTCCGACAACCAGAGACAACGACCTTCGGGCCGGGCAAGAAAGGGCATGATGGGGGCTTGGGTTACCCCACCCTCGAATCTGGCCACACAGTTTTCATTTACATCTGGGGTTTGCTTTCTTCTTCCTCCTCTAGGGGCACAGCACCTGGACTTAGATAACCCTGGGCACCCAACCAGGGATGCAAAGTCCTGGGTAAACAGAGGGAAGGGAGAAGAGCAATGAAGGATGTTAGAGTATGAGGGGGGAGTCCCTGCCACTGCCCGGGGGAGAACCACAGCATGTGGTGAATGGAACAGGAGTTGGGTATTCTGGTCACTGGCTGGCAAGCCTGCCTTGGTCCTGGAGCCCACCATGAAAAGGATCCTTAAGAACAAGCCATATCAGACAGATGCCTCTTTTCTTTTTCTTTTTTTTTTTTTTGGCTAGGCAATGGGGTTAAGTGACTTGCCCAGGGTCACACAGCTAGTAAGTGTTATGTATCTGAGGCTGGATTTGAACTCAGGTCTTCCTGAGTCCAGGACCAGTACTCTATCCACTGCGCCACCTAGCTGCCCCCCCCAGATGCCTCTTTTCTTGACAGGACTGGTCAGACAGGGGATGAAGGCTGTAACAGGGTACCTGGCAAAGGGTCTCCCTATATTCTCTCTCCAGGAGGATGACAGAGTGATGTAGGCTTGAGGAGGAGGCAATCTGGTAGATTCGGAATCCGCAAAGGGACTGGGCCCAAAGAACAGGACTGAATGGATCAGCTCTAGGCTGGAAGATTTCAGGGGCATGCACGTCCAGAACTGTGTACTAAGATTGGGTGTCTTCTGATGGCTCCTTCCTGGCCTCTCCGCTGATGCCCTTTGCTCTGGGATGTTCTCCCCTCTCTTGGTTCTCCTCCTTGGGCTCCCCTCGCTGGATCCTCATCAATGCCACGTGCATTTGACAGAGGGGATCCCCAATGCTCTGTCCTGGGCCCGCTTCTCTTCACAACCTCTCCCTGGTGACCTCACATTGATGACCTCATCAGCCCCCATGGATTTAATTGTCATTACTACTTAATAATTGTTTCAATTATCAAGCATTTATTTTCCCCCCCTACTAATTCTGATCCTCCCCCATAATAAAAAAAGAAAAACAATTTCTTGAAACAAATAAGCAAAATCAGGCAAAATAAATCCCCTCATTGGCCACATCCAAAAATCCATCTCCTGACGCGAGTCTGCTGCCAGCCTTCTCGTGGTCATGTTTGGGGTGGGGGAGGTACAGGAGTTTAGTGCCTTCCTCGTCGCTCGATGATCATCCTTGTGCAGGTGACCACCAGATCTCTATCTCCAGCCCCCACCTCTCTCCTGAGCTCCCATCCAGCATCTCCAGCCGCCTCTCGGACACTGAACTGGGTGTCTGACCGGTGCCTCAAACCCCGCTTGTCCATAACAGACTCCTCCTCCCCTCCTCCTAACTGGTGTGAGCCTGGCCCCCTCCTGCCAGCCCTACCCACACACAAGCACACCGAGCCAGTCTTGCCAGACAGACCCCTCCTTCTTGGCCGGCTGGCCTCGGGTCTCTTCCCACCCTATGCCATCCTCTACTCGGCTGCCAATGTGATGTGCCCAACAGGCAGCTGCGCCCACATCTCCACCCCCCACCACAGCAAGCTCCAGTGACTCCTTACTGCACACCAGACAGAATGCAGAATACTCTGTTTGGCTCCACACTCTTTCCAGACTTATTTGTCATTACCACAACATGCCATTTCCCATCCCAGCACCTTTGCCCATTCCTAGACTGCCCTCCCTCCTCACTTTCCCCCCTGAGAATCCCTGATTTCCTTCAAAACTCAGCTCAGATGTCACCACCTCCAACACAAGGTCCTTTTAAGCCCCCCTCCCCCATTTTCTTATTCTTTATTTTGCATGGTTACATATGTACGTTGCCTCCCCAGATAGAATAAAGCTCCTTGTGGGAAGGGGCTATCTCATGTCAGTCTCTGTATCCTTAGCAGACTGACAAGGCCAGCACGGGGCCTTCACCTCTCTGGGCCTGTTTCCTCATCTGTAAAATGACCAAAAGTCCCTTCCACTCTAAGAGTTGGGCAGTGCTCATGCAGATGTAAATGCTGAGGATGAGGGGCTTCTGGGGAAGTGAAAAAAATATATAGGTTACACTGGCAGTGGGTACCCTGTTGGGAGGTTTTGAAATTCGTTGGCAGAAAAGGCAAGAGCAGCCACCCACTGCGCATTTACGGGTCCCAAGCTTGGGCTGCAGAAGGTAGCGCTGGGCTGAGACACCAGAAAAATCTTCGGGCGCTCCCTTGGGTTCCTGGGTCTAAGGCATCCAATGAAGTGCCTGCCCAGCCACGGGCAGGGCCTGAGGGGCCAAAGACTTGCGGCTGCATCTCCCCTGGCATTTATGGAGATGCCAGCTTTACCCAAAGGATTCATGTTTTGAAGGAATGGGCAGATAGTTGTCTTTCAGGGCAAGCCAGGGACGGTCGTTTTGAGAGACAGGGCAGGACAGGGGCACCAGGGAACTGCCAAGCCCCAGAACTCTATCTGTAGTAGCTGGCGATTTTTAGGAGCACTGAGGCTTGCCATCTAAAACCAGGGACTGTTAAGTGCTGACCCATAAGCTACAACTCAGGCCAATTCTCTGGCCATGTGAGAGTAAGGCTCTTGCTAGTTAACAGATGCAGGAACTTCTATCTCCAGCTCAGGAGGTCCATTGACCCTTACCGGACTCAACCTTCCAGCCCTTTCTGTGCCTGAGCTCGGACTGTGCTCCTGAGCGGGCGGGGGCTCACTCACCATCCTTGGAGGCCTCCTCAGGTGGCCCGTTAGGCTCTGGCTTGCCTGTGAGAGCAGTGATCAGCTGGAGCTTCTCCTTCAGCGTGGACGCCTGAGCGTCTTCACTGTCTTCTTTCTGCCCCAAACAAAGATCAAAACAGGTTTATGGGACTAAGTGGCCAGAGTGTGGACAACTACTACATTGGAGGACATGACTGCTATTCTTGGAGTCTGAAAAGCCGTCTATCGATCCCAAGGAAGAAGGATTCAGTTTGGTCTGCTTGGCTCCAGAGGGCAGAACTCGGGTAAACGGAAGAAAGTTCTTATCTACAGATAACCCAATACACATACTTGTACATGCATGCACACATATGTACAAGACCTGGCCTGTAGCCCTAATCCCGTCACTTACCTGCTATGTATTCTGTAATGTCAGCCTGCACCTTTGTCCAGTGGAGACTGGACATGTACCCTCCCGCCTCCCTCCCATCACCTCTTCTGATCCTCACAGTAACCTGGATGGGAAAGCATCCGTTTGTAGACTGTCAGGGGTAGCACACACACACTAGGTGTTATTGTCTATATTACAGGAGCTTAGAGGAGGGAGCATCCAAGTCTGGCTGGGGCTGAGCTAAAGGGCTAGACCTCAAAGGCACCCATGACCTCCTGGAGGTGGGCATTCCCGTTAGTGGCGCAGACTGCAGCCCACCCTGACTGACCGTCGTCCCAGTCCAGTCCCCCCACCCCCCTTCACTCCAGGGGCTTCCCCCAAGTTCTCTTGGTGTCGAGGGCAGCAGGACACACGGGCTGTACTCAGATGTCTCTCCGCCTCGCCATACTGGCTGCTCCTCCATTCCTCTGGTGACATCCTTCGTACTTCCTGGTCTGCTGAGTGGGTTGAACCTGCTCACACCCACCGCGTGCCTCTCCACTGCCACGGCTCTCTCTTCAGAGGCTGTCATGCCCCACCACCAGCCTGGGGTCATCACTTCTCAATCACTGACCGCTTCTTTTCAATCTCCTGTGCTGGATCACATCCATGTCATGTCATGCCTCCTCACTGTGGGGATCCCCTAACGTTCTGCCTGCACCCTCTTTGCTTCTTCTCGGGGACGTCATCAACTCCCCCGGTCCTCATCTCAAAGCTCCCATGGAGCCGTCAGCTCTCCGCGCCCAGCCCTACTCTCTGAAGGTCCTGTCCCGCACCTCCAAACACCCACTGTACGTTCCGAAAAGATGTCTCACAGTCAATCAACTAGCATTTAGTGCATTTGTGTGTTAAACTCAATGTGTCCAAAAGAGAGCTCGCTATCTTTCCTCTCCAATGTGCCTCTTGCGCTACCTTCCTGGTCACCTCTGAGGCCTCCATCATCATCCTCGTCACCTGGACGTCTTCCTCGCCCTCTGCCTCCATCTCTCTTACCCCTCTCCCCTCTCTTCACTTTTGCAGCCAGCCCCATCTCCCTCCCTGGTCAGGCCCCCATCATCTGTCACCAGCCTTCTGCCTGGTCTCTGTCCTCTCTTGTCCATTGTCCACCCAGCTACCACAGTGATATTCTCAAAGAACAGGTCTGCTTAATGGGCCCCAGAGACCCCCTCTCCCCTCTACTGCCACACACACACATGCACACGTGTGCTGGCTCCAGCCTGCCCTTCCACACTCCCTCTCTGCTCTGGTCTGGCCAGACTGGACATCTTGCTGCTCCTCACACACTGCAGTCCACCTCCTGCCTCTGTGGCCCAAACCTGAGATGCACTCTCTTCACCTCCCCTCCTCTGAGAATCTCGTTTGTGTCAGTGCCTGCTCATTAGCATGGGAGCTCTTTAAGTGGATGGACAGTATTTGCCTTTCTTTCTCTCTCCAGCACAGAGCACGGTGCCTAGCACATAGTAGGGGCTTAATATCTGCTGCCTGTGGACTCCAACGTGACTCCTATGTGAACTCTTCACTGAGCCCCTCAATACCAGTGCCTCACCTCCATATTATTCTGTACGTGCTTAGACATGCATGTTGTTTCTCCGATGGGACATAAGCACTTTGAGAGCATCCCTACTTTTCTAAGTAGTGTCTAGATTACAGTAAGAGCTTAATAAATGTGTGTTCACTCCCATTGTGCCCCTCCCTTTCCACTGATGCATTCTGGTCCACTTTCTTATTCCTGAACTCATTTTCCATTTACAGTATCTGATAAGATACACATAAACACTGATGGATAAACTGTGTCCCATTTTATCCTTCCAAGTGCAAACTAGAGTATGGAGGACAGACATTATTCATCTATTTGGTTTCTCCTGTGTGGACAGTTAGTCCAAATTTCTGCATGAATATGGATCTCATTTCGGAGGCCCTGTGATGTAATGCCATCAGAGAAGAGGGGCTTCTGGAGGGCACCATCCCCCTGGTCTTGGGATTCCACAACGGCTCTTCTTTGTGAAACGCCTTAAGCAAGCCCGGGTTCTTACACAAAGTTCTTAAGGTAATGTCCATCAAAAGTTCTTACAAAATGTTGATACATACAGGGGAGAGGCCATAATTGAAAAGAGCTGCTAAAATACTTGACTGAATCGAAGTTTTTTTCAAATGGTCAAACACTGAGTGAAGTGGGATCTTGTCTTCTCCATGAAGCTATGGTCTCCTCCTGTAGAATCCACAAAAACTGTACTGAGATTGGAAAGTGGGCAGAATGGGTGGAAACTCTACTGGCAAGAGGTCCTTGGTATCTTCCCCTTTTAACACACACAATCCCTGGGCACATTTGGGCCATATGAGTAGCTTTTTTTTTTTTTTTTTGGTGAGGCAACCCGGGGTTAAGTGACTTGCCCAGGGTCACACAGCTAGCAAGTGTCAAGTGTCTGAGGCCGAATTTGAACTCAAGTCTTCCTGATTGCAAGGCCGAAGCTCTATCCACTGCACCACTTAGATGCTCCTATAAGCAGCTTTTTTTCCTCTGTCCTCTTCAGTTTCCTCCCTTAATAAGCATTTATTAAGTACTTAACTATGTACCAAACCTTCCCTCCCTCCCTCCCTCCCAGAGTGTTACAAAATATATATTGATACTGGTTACTGTCTAGGCTGGATGAAAGCCAGAGGGTCCCTAAAAGCGCTCAGTAAAGAACTACACAAGATGTCCTGAATCTCATGGGACCTAATTTCCACCCACCTGCCATAATCATGGGCATGAGGTGCTTCATTTCTTCTGGGGTCAGGGTAAAGTCAAACACCCGGATGTTCCCCAGGACAGTGGAAGGAGCCACGCCCTAGGGAGTGGAGACTGCCTTCTGGTGGACTTGCTACCTGAGGAGGATCTGGGCCAGTGACTTCTTGTGTTTCTTGGCCAGCTAGAGGACTCCACCAGCCAAACTGCCTCCTTGGTCTGAGGAGCCCAGTGGGCTGAAGGCTGTCATCTCCGGTGCCGGCTACTGGCTGTGAACGATCAGATTATTCTGGGTCAGGCAAAGGTGGCATGGAAGGCCAAACCATGGCTGTGCTGAGAATGCCATAGTTCTGATGACTGTTGCAGTTGGCAAGCCTGCTACCTCCAGCACCTTCCAAGTCTCCCTGCAGTAGATGGGATCAGAGGGCACTGTGCCATCAGTGTTCTTGGGGAAGGGACTGAACCCTACCTCAAAGCCCCAGAGCCAGGGCATCAGGCAGAGGTCCGGGTACTGAGGCTGAAGGTTTGGCCAGGGTTCCTGAGGAAGGGCCCCATGTCCTCTGGGGAGAGCTTGGAGGTCACCTGCAGCTTTTTCCGGGCCACACCTTGCCCACCCTGACACTGATCACAATCTTGCTGCTGCAGACGCTGGCCTCGTCGATGTGGTGCACAGGCTTGACACCTGCTCAAGCTCAGTCCAGCAGGTGCCCTGGAGGAGTATCTTCCATCCAATGCAGGGAATGCAGGCCCACGCTGTCCTGCTTATGGTTGGGAGGCCCTCCCTTTCTGCTCATCCTCCCGTCCTCCTGCTGCGCACCCTTCTTCCAGCCCTCCAGAAGCACATCTGAGATGGCAGCCCTCCTGTCCGGTACAGCAAATAGGCCATTCTGACAAGATCCACTGTGCCCTTGCAGGTCCTCCATAATCTCACTAAGCTCATCTGCACTCACAAAGTAGGGATCAGGGCCAACTGCTCCCTCATTCAGGCAAAGGCGTCCTGGGCTTTAGAGGAACGACAGCCATGTGGAACTATTTCCTTGCCTGTTACTGCCTTCCCAGGGGCCAGTGTAACTCCCTTGGGCATCTGCGTGACTGCCCTCCCAAGTGTGAGAGAGATTTACACACTTAAGCAGCCTCTGTGTTCATGCCTGTCCACACAGAGATGGAGAGAAGCGGACAGAAAAGCAACAGAAGCCAAGTATGGGAAGCTTTAAACACCAATGGCCATGTGGTATTATCAGCAAGGACTTCTCCACGGCTGTCTCCAAGGGCATTCCCATCCATATCTGTCCCCTCTGAGCACCCCAAATGGACAGGGCATGTAAGGGGCACTCTCAGCAGCTCAGCTGGCCACTGAAAAGAGTGTGCTCAAACTCGCTCCCCTTTCTACCGGTCAGAGCACAGGGAATTCTCCAAGATTCTTACTGATATCTTTTCTGGGAGGAATGAAGGAGGGGACAGGATGGAAGACGATGGGAAGCTGGTCAGCGTGCCTGTGTGAGCACGTGCGTGCCTGCATCCATCCACATTACGTAGAGATGATTGGCGCCTGCAGTGACTGCCGTATTGGAAGGGGCAGAGCCGTTTACCCAGGAGATGTGGATGCCAAGGCTGACTGCCTGTTTCTTTTTCTCCCTTACCTTTAGGATCGGGGCTTGCTCCCCAACTGTCCTATGACAGTCTCTGTTCAGAGAAGCAGCTCCATCAGCCACCTTGAACATGATGAGAAGAGGAAGAAGGGAGAAGGAGGGAGGAAGGAGAGGGGGTGGAGGAGGAGGAGGAAAAGAAATTTCTTGAGGACAAACATCAAAGCCTCCCAAACATCGTGCCCTTTTGAATCCCAGCTACATTCATCTGGAAGCCTGGAGAACACTTTCACGTGGATAGCATGGATCAAAAAGGAGAATGAGAGTGAAAGGGAGCAAAGCGGCAGAAAAACAGCGTCACAGTACAGGGCCGCTTCTACCAGGAATCTGTCCCAGACCTGAAGATGCTGACTCACACAAGCCCCCTTCTCTTCCTCTAAACCAAAGGGGGCTGCTGGGCTCCCATTACCAGATCTCTCCTGGGACATACTGGGGCCCAGAGGCTGCCTTGCCTCCTGTTCACTGCTTTGAGGAGTCCAGATGGGAACCTTTGAATCTTCCCAGCTCAGTATTCAATGGCCCATCCCAGTGATGGACAGCAGAAACTGGTACTTGGGCACCCCCAAATTCACAGAGGAAGAGGAGGCTGGCAAAGCCCCTGGTCAAGACTGGGCACTGCAGGAAAGCCTGGATCTGGCTTTCTCATATGGCGCCTGCCTGACTCGGGGCTTGTTCATGGAGATAAGTGTGAGTTCCCTGCACGACACTGGTCTGTGCAGAGCCTAATGCAGAACCACACACATGCAGATGATAAAAGGGGGACACACAGTAATGATGAAGATGTTAAACCTAGCAGAGCATATCACCTAGGATGAAGACAACATGGTGGTGCAGAAAGAACCCTAGTCACAGAGTTAGAAGACCAGAGTAATGAGAGTTTGTCCTCAGTTTTCTCCTCTGTAAAATGGGGAGGATGATGACATGTGTACTCCTGACCTCCCAGGATAGTACCAGAAGCTGTGCTCCATTCAACCTTAAGAACGTGATCCTCCCTGAAGGGCAGCACAGCAGAGGGGAAGGTGCTCAGGACCCGAAGCTGGGAGTGCTCCTGGCTCTGCTGGGTACCAGATGTGTAACCATGGGCAGCTCACCTGCCCTGCAGGCATCTCCATTTCCCCATCTGCAGCCTCTCAGGCTGCTTCTGAGTGCCACAGAGCCCTGTTCTAAGGAGGCACTGCCCTGCAGTCAGACAGGGAGCACTGATAATCGCCATCCTACCACTCAGTGCCATGGGCTCTTCCCTGGTCCCTGAGGTGCGAGGAAGCCCATGGCCGCTGACACTTAAGTCTGAGCTCTGGGCCTCAATTTCCTCATCAGTGAACAGGTTTCCTCCTGGTTCTAAATCCAAACAGAATCTATAAAATAGTCAAGATTTCTCATGGCCCTTGGCCATCTGCACATGCCATGCAGGAGCCCAGGGTGAAGGGTACAAGCAGCAGGTTGGCGTGGCTCAACCTCTTGTGCCTATGCTGATGGGTTGGCCACCTTTTCTGTAAATCACTTTCCTCACCTGTAAAATGGGGTGATAACTCTTGTTCCGCCCACTTCACCACATCATAAGAATCCCATGAGACAATGGATGGGAAGCGTCATGCAAATGCCATGCCCGAATGACTGTTCAATCTGGGAGAAGCCTGAGGGCAGCCACATGGACATGGCACACAGTACTGGACAGAGCATGTCGCCAGGACCTAGACGGTCTTACCGTAGTGAAGGACAGGTTCTCTTTCTTTCCTAACTTGCTCAGAACCACCAGGCTGCTTCCTATCGAGTTGACTCTCTGGGTCAGATTCCTGACCGTCCCATCCATCCCCAGAAGCTTAAAGTCATTCTTTCTCTGGTACCCCACCAGGGTCCTGTTGACCTCTTCTAAAGAGCTCTGAAGGTGCAGCATGTCCTAGAGCAGAAACAGAGCATGTTGTGGATTTCCTCCGGCCAGCTGGCCAGGCCGAGAAGCCACGGTCACGTCACGTGGCCAATGCTGCCTCCTGTCTCTACTCGTGGCTGGGTGGCTCTGACCTCAGAGAAGGGAGGAGGCTCAATTACATGAGTCCCTAGAGAGCAGAGTGCCTGGGAACTGATTTCTCAATGTCTGCCCCTCCCGCCGGCAGCAAAGCTTGCGGGGTCATTAATGAAGAGACCTATTCATTAATTTATCAGAACAATACCACCTTAGGAATGAGACCAATTACTGAATTGGCTCATGTAACACAACCATTACAAGTTGTGCATTATTCAATACAAGATCTAATTATTTTTATTGACATCCTCTGCTACTGATTGCTATTTATAAGAATGGATATTCTTGGCTTAAAATTATATTGAATCTGAGGATGGGAATGCATCCAAAGGGTAGATCTATCAGCTTTCTTTCCTCTTAGCCCGTTGCCAGCCAAGGCTAAGGTTTTTTTGACAAATGGAATTTCCAGAGAGGGGCTAAATTAATTTTGACTCAAACTGGAAGATACAATTTCTGAATGCACGTTCCTCCCCCTCGCTCCAACCTGCTCGAGGTGTTAAGTGCAATGGGGCCCTCTCCTCTGCTGTGCTGATTCTAGGGCACCTGGGGCAAACGGGCCTGAAAGAAGGCATCTATGCACCTGCCCCACAGGCAGAAGGAGAACAGAGCCTGAGCACTACAGGAATGCTAAGCAGTCCCGGGTGGATGCCTGTGGGCAAAGGTCTGACATGGCGCCACTGACTGAATCCAAATGGTTCCCTGGGTACCTTTCCAAACTGGGTGTGTCCTGCTGAAAGCCTGAGGAGAGAGCAACGAGTACCTGCTGGAAATTCTCTCTTGGGCTTTTCCTGCCCAGGCCTGGGACCGTGGAGGGTGACGGAGCGGCCTTGCTGCTCTCTTTCTCGGGGTGCTGGATCTAGTAGGAGGAAGGGAAGAGATGAGAAGCCATGCCTGAGGCCTCCGCAGGGGGACCAGTGGGGAGAGAGCACCCCTATCCATCAGGCCCAGGCCCTGGCTGAGGCCTCCAAAGGGCCCAGAACACAAGGAGCCCATGTCCTCTCCCTCTCCTCTCTGGTCAAACAGGGCAGTGTGCCCGGCCTTATGCCAGATGCTGGGGATACAGGGACAAGAGTCCCTGCCCTCGAGGAGCTCACAGACGCCAAGCTCTCCCATGGTCTCCACCTTCTATGTTTCTGCTTACACCAGAAAAACCATCGAGGACTTGGAGTCAGGAGAAGCCGGGTTCAAACCCTGCTTCAACACCTGGCCACGATAAGCCCCGACCTCCTCATCTACAAAATGCGGGGGCCGTCCTCTGGCTCAGAATCGAGGATCCTGTGGCCATTTTCTGTATCTCCGTCTCCATCTCACATTGCTGCTGAATTCTGAGCCCCTTTTAAATCCTACCTCGAAAGCTGCCCACCCTGTGCAGCCATGGAGAGGACACCTCCTGCCCCCCAGGGCTGCCCAACATAAGCTGGAGGCTCACAGGAGCAGGCACTGGAGTCCCCCTTTTCCCTCACTCCTGCCTCCTCTTGGGCCTCACCTCAGGCTCTGTCTACACCTAGGACTGAGTCACTGTTTGTTGTTCCCGGAGCAGTGTCATCATCATCATCACTGCTTAACCTCCGTCCCCTGAAAGTGCCATGTCCCCACTGACTGTCTATCCTGGAACCACCTGGAAAGCTCTGTGTCCCTTGGCTGCAAGTGGAGTTTTCTACACGGATTCTACCACCTCCCTCTGCCCCCTTTCCCAGCCCAGGCCTGGAAGACACCCCCCTCTGAAGCCCTGGCACCTTGGAGAACCACCCCCATCCCTTCATTCTTCATGGCTGGGCAAAATGAGGGATTCCAGCCGCAGCACACACACACACACAAGGCCTTCCTCGCTGGTGGCCAGGCAGGTCGAAGACAGACTTAATTATAACAAAATGCTACCAGTAGCAGCAAATTGGATCCTGAAAGCTCTAACTCTCTTTTAAGCATTCATTTTGCCTCAGCCTTGATAATGAGCAGAAGAAATGACTGAGGGAGGGGCCTTAGAGGGGCCGGGTGTTGAGGTGGTGGCCGAGGCCCCCAGGATGCCCCTCCAAATAGGGTCCTTCGGGGGAACAAAAGAACCAGTCACTTTAATTCTTCTGCAAGGGAAGAACGGGTGGTCCCATCAGGGCAAGTCCCTTTTGGGCACCTCCCTTCGTGCCAAGGGCCCCCCATCCATGAACCTACTCCAAGGGAGAGAGAAGTTGTGTGTCAGCGGCCTCCCTCCCATTGGATCTGCAGTGACTTGAGCAGGAGAGGCAGGGGAGGGGCAGCAAGTGCTGGGAGGCGAGGGCCTGGGTGATTCTAGGCTGGGCAGTGCAGTGGCAGAGTGCTGGGCCTGGAGGTAGGAAGACCTGAGTTCATATATAGCCTCAGACACCTTCCAGCAAGTCACTTCATTGCTGTCTGCCTCGGTTTCCTCAACTGTAAAATGGGGATAATGACCACACCTGCGTCCCAGGAGCTCATCTTTGTAAAGCACTTAGTACGGTGCCTGGCACACACATCAGATGTGAAATAAGTGCTCACTGCCTCTCTCCCTCCTCACTCTGACATTCTATGCTTGTCCTTTGGACCATCCTTCCATCCTCTCTTCCTATACACACATACACACACACACACACACACACACACACACACACACACACACACACACACACACTCCCCCCCCACCCCATTTTCACCTGTTTTTCCTATGATTTTAACACTTACTAACTTTCTGATCCTGGCTAGGTCACAGTCTGAGGCTAGCTCTGAGCCTCAGTTTTAGCATCTACAAAATGGGCATGATAACCCTCTTCAGCCTGTAAGGACAGCATTTTGTAAACCCTGTCACTTCCTAGACACACGCCGTTTCTCAGCACCAAGACTGAGTTCCTGGAGCTCTAGAGGCCCACTCCATCTGCCTCTCCTCTGGCACCAACACAGAGCTGGTCCCTGCCCCCGACTCCCTGCTCCATGCAGCATCACCCAGGAAGGCGATGACTCCGGGACAGGGTGACACCAGGCCAGCCGTGTATGCCTTCCTGTGGCTGCTCTTTCCCTCTCCTCCTATCCTCGGTGTGTTATCTACACTTGCTGTGATCCCACCTATGGACGCCTGCTCTACAGGGTTTAATCATTAATAATTCAACCCACATTCCAGTGTATGCTCTGCGCAGACACTGAGGCGCTGGAGAACATGGTTTGCTTTTGGAAGAAGGTGGATGTCACAGGACTTTTTTTGGTGAAAGGCTGCTCTGAAGGCAGGCAGGCTGGCTGACACGGGGACTGGCCTGGATGGCCGGGTGGGCGCCTCTGGCCTGGGGTAGGGTTTCCTTACCATCTCCCTCTGGAGGGCCTCGATGGTCTTCTTGTGTTCGTCAACTGTCTTCTGCACGGCCTCCACAGCAAGACGGACGCTGTTTAAGGTGCTCCCGATGGAGGCCACGCTCTGAGGAGAAAAGCACAGCGAGTGTGGCTGCAGACACAGAAGGAACCCCGCCGAGACCCTGGCATTCTGCTGCACACAGATGGCAGGAAACCATGCGCATCGAGCGACGTCTCGGGCAGCAGCAGGGACCGAGGGCTTTTTTCGAGGAAACACAAACTCAGCTGTATGACCTTGGGAGGTCACTTCTTCCTCTAGAAATGAAGAGCTCAGGTTCTAAGGCTCCTTCGTGCTGCTCTAAAGCTATGACGCCAGGTTATCAATTTGGAATCAATCACTACTCAAGGCCAGGTGCTGCCTGAGGACCGGCGTCATCACGGGCAGCCAGATGGACAGAACTTGGACTGATACTGCCTGTGCTCTCTGCAGAAGGGACATCTCACACCTTCGGTGGTCCTCGCCCTGCACCTAGAGAGGAAGTCCAATCAGGCCATGTCCATCCTTGCCTGTGCCAGCCCTGGCTGGGGCTGGGGATGGGCTCCAGCACCCACCCCTAAAGGAGGCCTGTGCCAAGGAGTCAGGGAAGAGAAAAGTGCCACCTTGGCAGGTGAATTTTGCTTATTTATTAAATTGGTGACAATCATGTACAAAATATGTGGCTAGCCAACTGGGGGACAGCACAGTGCAAATGCTCAGGGTCTAGAGTCAAGAAAGCCCCAGTTTAAATCCAGCCCCAGCCACTTCCAGCTGTGTGACCCCTGGCAAGTCAATTGACCTCCGGGTGCCTCAGTTTTACCCCATCTATAAAATGGGGATCATAAACAGCACATACTTCACAGGGCTATCGTGAGAATAAATGCAGATACTATTTGTAAAGTGATTTGCAAACCTCAATGTGCTATATAAATGCTAGCTTTTGTGATGACGATGATGTTACAGCCTAGCTGAGAATTTTAACAGGGGTTGGTGACTGTCAGCTTGTGGCTGATTTTGTTGCAGGTGTTGTTCAGTTGTTTCAGTCCAGTCTGACTCTTCCCGATCCCATTTGGGGTTTTCTTGGCAAAGGTACTGGAGTGGTTTGCCATTTCCTTCTCCAGCTCATTTTACAGATGAGGAAACTAAGGCAAACTAAGGGTGAAGTGACTTGCCCAGGGTTACACAGCTTGTAAGTGTCTGAGGCCAGATTTGAACTCAGGGAGATGAGTCTTCCCTGATTAAAGATAAAGGTTCCAGAGTGAGGTCTGTTAAAACGACATCTATGGGCCACGTCCTACTTTACGACTCAGCTTATTGGCTTAGCACCGTCAATGCACAGGTCTGTAGGAAGTGTCTCCCTGCTGGGGTCCTGAGGCCGCATGGCTCCAGACATACAAGCACATCTCAGAAACCTCTCTGGGCCCGGCTCTCATGCCTCAGTGACCCAGCCTTCATTCTGAGTGGCTGGAGAGCAAGCCTGCAGGTTCCCTACTCTTGCTTTCCTGGTGCTTAACGAAGAGGGTAGCGGAGGGGTTAGACAGACGTTTTAGTCATGAATGAATTGGAGTTTCATGGACTTGAATTCATCCACAGGTACCTCATTCATCTTCGTCTACATAGGGCCACTCAGTCATTTATTAAGTGCCTGTGTGTGCCAGGCACTCTGCCAAGCATTGAGTATACAAAAAAAGTCCCTGCTCTCAGGGATCTCACAGTCTACTATCAGGGGAGACAACGTGTAAACTATGGGTCAGTGAGCTCTAGAGTGGATAACCTGGGGATCAGAGAACATTATCAATGCTTTGGTCCGGCCCCCTCATTTGAGAGGAAATAGGCCTTGCCCATGGCCACCCAAAGTCCAGGATACTGCCCTTGTGGGCTTACAAATAAAAGCTGGGATCTAGGAAACATTTCACAACTTTTTAATCCAGTTGATTCAAATATTTACTGAGCCTCTATTTGGTGAATGAGGCCACCCTGTGAGGGCTGGCATAGAGGAGCAGAGTGCGGACAGGAATGCCTCGGTCTGATGGGTTAACTCCACCTGTCTCCACCATGCCTCAACTCCTGCTACTCCGTGGCCAGGACGAACTCTGCGGGCTCTCAGAGATGTATGTCTGTTTGGCACCCAAATCTCAGACCAGTATGGGCATGTGATGAGTGGTGTGTGAATGCCCCTAGAAAGCCATGCAAGTGATTTTCTGGGCAAAATGGTCTGTGACATGTTCTTTTCACTTGTATCTGCATTCAGGGGCTCTGATCTACCATTTGGGAAAACGCCAAAAAGCTTCTGTCTGTCAGAATGTAAATGACTATTAGGGCAAAGATCAGAGAAGGCAGAAGGCCAAGCAGCTCTAATCTTTGTTCTGGGAGGGAATGGCCGCCCCCACTTCCTGCTCCTTGTCTTTCTCTACCATTTCTGGTTCTCATCCTTAGGGGACTCAGTTCCCTCCTTGGTCTGCCATTCGAGGCCTCCCAACTCACTGCCTTCCCATTTAGCCTGCTTCACCATGACCCCAAACTGCCTGGCAGCTTCAAGTTCTCTGTGCCTTAGGGAGACAAGACCATGTACTGGAGGGAGCACTGCATTTGGAGCGAGAGGACCTGGGTTTCAAGCCTAGGCTCTACCCAATCACTACCTAGGCGACCGTGGCCAGGGCACTTCACCACTCAGCCTCAGTCTCCTTATCTGTAAAATGAAGCAGTTGGACTGGACTAGCAGCCTCTAAAGGAGCCCATGTTGTTCCCCAATCCCGGAGCGTATCCCACCTCTCTTTTAAGTCTCATTCGGCCGCCACTTCCTCAAGAAGCTTTCTCTGTCCCCCTCAGCCCTCACACAGGCCCCCGTCCACTGTGCACATACATAGATGGTCGGGTCCCACTGGGGCAAAGAACAAATCTTGTGTTCAAACACACACTGCTCAAAGCTATAATTATATGTAAACTCTGGTGACTGGTTGCAGCAGGAAAGATGTCGTGTGACCAGAATAACAAGGTAGGGCCTAGAGTGGCCCACGCTGCGTCATGGCTCCTGCCTGGCCCCCACCCCCTTGCAGATCCTAGACCGTGTCTCTCCACCTCCCCAGCCCCCAGCGGTGCCAAAGGGTCTGCAGAACTGAGCTAGTGAGGGTCAGGGAGCAGGTGGAGCCATGGCCAAGCCCTGGACACTGGGCACGGGGTCAGCCGAGTGTCTTTACCCCGCAGCACTCAGGGGAAATTATATTGCTACCATTTTCTGGAAGATCAAGGAATGGAGGGAGGCCTCCCCGGTGTGCGTTTGGGTGGCTTTCAAATGGACAACCTGACAAACTCCTCAGTAAAGATGCCAGGGATCAGAAGCTCATCCCCCCCGTGGAGAAGGCTTTTGGATGACGGACACCCAGCAGACCCAAGGAGGTGGAGCCCTCAAGACCCAGGCTGAAGCTGTCTGCTGCCAATCAAGGCTGGAGCCAATGATACAAAAATCTTCCTATGACTCTCCTGAGCAGAGCTGGACTTCAAAGAAAACTGCAAGAGCCCAGTCTCCCTGAGAGAGAGATGCATGGTTGGAGCCCAGGTTTATAGCGCTTACCTTCTGAAGGCCCTCAACAGTGGCAGGCAGGCTAATCAAATCTGAAGCTGATTTGATGTTGGCTTTGAGGTGGTTCACTGTGGAAGTCAACAAAGCAATCTGAAAAAAGATGGAAAAGCACGCTTTGGAAAATACGATCCTCTTTTCAACAACTGTGGCTTCAGGCACCACGTGCCTGCCCCTGTGGGGCACTGGCCCCCTGCCCTGCCCTGCCCGAGGGTCTGTAGAGGCCCAGCACCACACCCGACCTCGCCCAAGGCTGTGGGCATGTCAGACTCCCCCATGGTCCTTGAGCAGAAAGATGCTGCGGGCCTTCACAACGGAACCTCCAGGCAATCTGGAGGGGACTGTCTGGGCATCGAATCACACTCAGGCTACTTATGATCTGTGTGTGTGTGATGTCCAGGTGGTCCAAGTGGCAATCACACTCTGCAGGAAGACCTGTGGAGGACCCTGGAAATCTGAGGGAATGGGAGCTTGGGGATCTCACCCTGCTGATAGCACCTGCCAGCTCAAACAAATGTGCTGCGGCAGACCCCCAGGGAGCTCCCAGACTTGTGAGCTCAGCGTTTACAAGACAAGGAACCCATTAAAACAGGTGCTGGATTCAAAATAAAAGGCAGCAAAGAGAAAAGGGGACAGCGTCAAGTCCTTGGCCCTCATCAGACCCCATCTGGAGGATGGAGTTCAGTTCCTGGCCCCCATTTCAGAAAAGACAGTGACAAACTAGAATCAAAGCAGAGGAGCGATCCCTGGACACCTTACTTACTAAGGAATGAGGAGCCCACGTGAAAACTGTTGTCATGGGGGAGAAGCATCCATCTTGCCCTAAGTGGCCTCAACTGGCTGAACTAGGAGAAAAGGTGAGAGCGGCCAAGAGGTGAACTGAGATCTGATTACAGAGAAACTACTGTCAGAGCTGAGTCTGCCCCTCCCAGCTCCTGGCTCTGGCCAGGCCGTCACCATACTTCTGCCCACTCAGGCCTACACTTCACAATCACCCTGGACTGCTCCTTCTCCCTCACCTCTCCCACACGTCCCGCCCCTGGACTCTCTGCCCACACGGCCAGCAGGCCGTTCAGGTCCTGGCCCCTCTCCCCTGGACAATTACAACAGCCTCCCGGTTGGTCCACATCACTCCTCTGCTCCAATCTCCCCCCTCTGCCTCATTACCCATTATTCTCCTTCACACCCTTTCCAGGTTAGCCAACAGGCCCCCTGCTGTTCCTCCCACAAGACTCCACTGCCTTCGCTGCCTGGAGTGTTCTTCCTCCTCACCCCCAGAGAGCTGAGTGCAAATGCAATTTCTTTCTTTTGTTTTTGTTTTTTTGATGAGGCAATGGGGGTAAGTGACTTGCCCAGGGTCACACAGCTAGTGAGTATTGTGTGTCTGAGGCCGGATTTGAACTTGGGTCCTCCTGACTCCAAGGCTGGAGCTCTATCCACTGCACCGCCTAGCTGCCCCTACAAATGCTATTTCTACTAAGTGAAGCCCTTCTTGCTTCCACCCCGCTGCTGGTGCCCCCCCTAAAATTACCTCATATATATATGCATGCTGCCTCCCCCTACAGAATGGAAGCTCCTTAAGGGGAGGGCCTATTTTTTCCCCCTTTGTTTCCCCAGCACACCTGGCCAAATGACTGGTTCAGCATTTAATAAAAATCTATTGATTGATTTGTGTATTAGAGAGGATTCTTGAGGTAGCATGGTGAAGTGAGCTGAAGATGGATTCAGAAAGACTTGGGTTCAAATCCTACCTCTGACACTTTTAGCTGTGTGGCTCTGGGAAAGTCACTCTGAGCCTTTATTTCCTCATCTGTAAAATGGGGTTCATAACAGCCCCTCCCTCCCAGGGTTGTAGGAGAAGTGAGGAGCTAAGGCCGGCCTTTATCATTTCTGATTTCCTTTGCCTTCTCAGGTCTTACTGAGCAGACTCAGAAGCTGCATTTGGGGCTCTGCAGAGGCCTGTCCTGGAGGGCTGGAGCCCAGGCCCAGGCTGTTTCCTTAGTTCTTTCTTCTGGTGTGTTCTACCTGCTGGCAGGTAACCCTGGCACCTCACTACCAGGCTATCCCCGTAACTGGAAGGAGAAGGTGCTGCTGCTAAGACCTGCAGGCAGGTTATATTGGTTATGTATTGATTAGATGCTTCCAGAAGCAATGCTCCTGCCTCTGCACTGGCATAAGCCAAATTCTGCAATGGGAAAGTCTCACCTGAGCCCAGCTCTGATGTGCCATGGGCTCCCTACCTTGCCCCTTGCTTCTGTCCTCTCCCACACGCTAGGATACAAACAATGCATCTTATTGTAGTGATGGCAACTCCCCCCAAAGAATTTATTGAGCACCTATTTTGTACCCAGCCCTGTGCTGGGACCCTGAAGATACAGGAGGAAGAGACATGGACAGTCCCTGGTCTCAGGCTGTGAGGGAGGGAATCTATAACACACAAGGAATAATTTTGCCCTCAGCGGGGCAGGGCTGACTCTATGCACAAGGGAGGCCAGACAAAGTACAAGTGCAGATACCACAATGATTATGCAGCCCCACTGCAGATTAGAAGGAAGAAAAAAACCTAATGAGCTAGGAAGACTTGAGTGAACTTCGAAGAAGGAACGGGGCTGGTGAGAAGGGGATCCGTGCCAAGGAGAACCCACTGAGTGATCCGAAGCAGCAGAAAGGGCGCCAACAAGGAAGGAGAGAACGCCATCACTCCAACACCGGCCCATCCTGGGGCAGCTGCTTCCTCCAGAGAGCTTCGTTCCTGAGGAGATCTGTGGCCAGTGAGTGAGGCACACCCGGCCTCGAGGGCCAAGAGGGGCATGGAGGGACCACTCGCTCAGGCCCTGGAGTGGAACAGGAAGCAGGCCAGCAGAGGCATGTGGAAGGCTCGTGGCATCCTGGGGAATGGCGCAGGTGCTATCACCTCCACCAAATGGAGTGCAGCTGCCGGGCAGGTCTGCCACTCGCTAGCTGTAGGCAACCCGTTAGCCTCTGGCATGGCTCCCAGGTCAGCAGATCCCCCGAGGGCTTGCCACCAAGTAAACGAGAGCCTTGGAAGGAGCTCCCAAAGCCACGAAATTTAACCTGGACGCCAGTTACGGGGAGCACACTGGTGTCTTCTGGTTGGGGTAGGGGTTGGGAAGCAGGCCTGGAGGGCCCAACAGCTCCATGAATGGAAGGGTCTAAAAAGTGGAGCTCATTGAAAACATTTAAAGAAGGCAGGATCCCATAGCCTGAGCCCAAGGATGAGTCAGCCCGAGTTGCTTAAAATAAAACTGCTGCGCACATTATGAGACAACTTGATGAGCAGGAGTGAAAATAGCCACCGTGGGCGATCCCTTGCTAATATGTCATCGCTCATTGTACACTGCAAGCTGTTTTTTCTGCTTCTGCTCTGGAGAGGAAGCAAAGCCCTTCTGACCCAGAAAGCCCAAAGGGGCCGGAGCCCAAGAGTCGGTGCCTTTCACTGCTTGGGAGGCTTAGAAATGGTCACGAATGTGGACAACACCACCGAGCTGACCTCGGGGGACAGACTGCATATTGTGGAAGAGGCCTCAGACAGCCTGCAGTCCAGGAGTCTTAAACTAAATGTTTTTTGATCACTGTATTTCTCCTTGTGATCCTATTTGTTTTACTCGTGAAAAACATGATTTGGAGGAGTCCATAGGCTTCACCAAGATACCAAAGGGGAGTTTGTGGTGGAGAAAAGGTGAAAAACTCCTAGATTTAGTCCTAGCCCCTCGTTTTATAGATGAGGAAACTCAGGCCCAGAAAGGCAGAGTCATTGGTCCAAGGTCCCATGGGCAGAAAGCAAAAAAGCCAGGATACAAATGCAGATGGTGTGACTCCAAACCAGCCTTCGTCCCCCTCCATTCCCAAACCTTGAATGTGAGGGGAGCACAGGGGGAGGGATGGGAAAAGAAGGTCCTGCAGAAAACCAGGAGAGGCTTCAGGGTTGAGGGAACCAGTGTGAAGGCTCTGGGGACAACGTGAGACCCTGCCCTAGAACAGCACTGGCTGCTCTGACCCGTGGCTCTTGTCCGGGGCCCCTCAGGCTCCTTCCCCTCTCAGCTCCAGCCTGGCCTTGGGACCAGAATCGAGGCTTCCTCTGCAGCATGCTGGCCTCAAGAGTGGGTCTGTTTGAGGTCAAAGAAGAGCGGGCTTGGGACTGTCCTCTCCTCACTTCACAGGGAAGTCCTGGGACACAGAGGGATTTTTCAACATGAGGCAGAACCGGCCAGGGGCTAAGCTGGCTCTGTAACCAGGTCCTGGTGCCTGGGAAGCTGAGAAGGTCCTCCCTGAAGCTTGGCTGAGATCTGAGTTTCCCTCCTGATCATTCCTCTTCCAAATGACAATCTCAGGGGAGAGCAGCAGAAGGGGGAGGGGGCAGATAACAGGGAAGGTGCTTCCCCTTCAGGTACTTCATTCCTAGCCTGGGCCCCCGGGCCTGTCACAGTGCCCAAATGGCAGATTCTGATCAGCTCTGGGGGCACCAAACAAACCCAAGTTATTCTCCTTTCCTTTTTTTTTTTTCCTCTTTGGTGAGGCAATTGGGGTTAAGCGACTTGCCGAGGGTCATATAGCTAGTAAGCGTCAAGTATCTGAGGCTGGATTTGAACTCAGGTCCTCCTGAGCTGCCCCAACAAACCCAAGTTAAACAGAACTGGGTGCTTCTTTTCTTACTCAGTGAGTTGTGAGCAAGTGAGCTCTGCCTGGTCCTCAAACCTGGGGGTGACCCTGGGCAGTGCATTCTCAGGCCTCTCTCCAACCCTGTGGGCCGGAGGGAACCCAGCAGCCCCTGCTGCCTGACTAAAGCTGCTGGCTCTGCGTTACGCCCTCAGGTACAAGGTGCCAGCCCCCTCCAAAGAAACAAATTGAAGAGGATTGCCCTCCCCCTAGCCTGGATGCAGCACTGCAGCTTGGTGGGAGGGGACGCAGGGCAGAGCAGCTTCAGCTGCATGTGAGCCCAACGTTTTAATGTTGCATGCCAGAACCACTGCGTCTCTGAGCTGGAAGGCAACTCAGAGACCGGCTTGTCCAGGCTGGGACCCTGAGGCTATTTGGGTAAAAGGCAGTTTTGGAAGTCCGTGCAACAGAATAAGTTATCATTAATATAAGGTCTGTCCCTAGTATTCAATATCTGCAGGGCATCTATCATTTTAATGATTTACTTTTATTTGGTAATTAAATTTCTCCAGGAAAGCACCTAGAACTCAAGAGCTTCTAAATCCCAGTAAGACGTTTGGAGAGCAGACCATCCTGCTCTTTGGTAAAATCCTAGAAAATACACGAACACTGATCTCAGAACACAAATCCTGGTAAATCTAGGAAGAGTTGAGCAGTGTGCAAATGCCCTTTTAGTTTGTTATTTCATCCTTTGGATTTGGCTATCTTGTTCTGAACAGGACGCTTGTTTCTGTGACCCTGGGGGGGGGGGTCCCACCTCAGGGCGGCATTTCAGGCACTGGCCCTTTGGGGGGGAGGGGCGCCTTTTGGCACCGACCACATCCCTCCATGCCTTGGAAGGATACTTCTGTCTTTGTCCTCAGACAAAAGTGACTGGCAAATTAGGACAAGGACACAGCTACTTCAGGCTGATGGCTTGCTTCTGCTAACTGACCCAGGTTAAGTCGGATGACCACATAACTTAATTTCATCTGCATTTGCTGAATCATCCAGATAAGAGGCTGTCTCTGCAGTCTGGGCCTTTTCTTAAGCTATGGGGAGGGAGCTCTAGAGCAGTGGAACCACCCCCCTTCTACCTGTTTAGTCATTTCTGTGATGTTTATCCAGACTTTGCTCAAGCCCAGGTCTCCAGATTCAATCTTCTCCAGTTGCTTTTGTTTTCGGAGGAGGTCTTCATTTAGTTTGGGGATCTCTTGGAATGAGCTTTTCTGATTAGATTCCACTAAAACCAAAAATAAGAAGGATCAGCAACAGCAGCCAGTAATCCCTGTGACCCAAAGATGAGTGAACGTCAGATGACCTAAGCAGGGGGGAGCTGGGGGGCACAAGCAAATCAAACATGGGCTGAGGAGCACCTCCTATCCCCTTACAGGAAGGAGGGGGAAGGGTGGCTGGGGGTTCTGGTCTCAGCTCTGCCACCTCCTCCCTGGAGGCTCTTGGTCCACATACACTCTCTCTCAGAGCCCCAATTTTCGGAAGTGTTAAATAGGGATAATCTTGGCCCTGCCTACCTTACAGGACCTGTAGGGATCTGATCCAATGAGATAATATCTGTAGTAGCACCTTGTGTGCCCCAAAGTGCAATACAAATGTTAGCTGGAAATAGTTCAATCCTCTAGGCCTTCAAATGTGCACTATTAACATTGAGTGTTTTATACCACACTGTCCTCAGGCTCAGGACAAAGGTAGGGAGAGTCATCACTTTACCACATGACTTAGCTAAACCTTTCCAATCTTTTCCTCTCTAAGATCTTAGGCCTCCACTGTAATCGGCCTGTTCACCAGCCACACTGGCCCATAAGCAAGGAGGGGGCTGAGAACTCTGACCAGCTCAAAGATGATTTGAGTCTGGCTGGGGTAAGGGTTTATCTTGGGCATCAGGTCATTGAGAGACGCGTAGGGCAATTTGCAGGGCCTTTGCTTTGGGAGTTATAAGGCCAAAGTCCTCTCTGTTGATCTGTTCATAGAGGATGTGGGGCCCCAATAACCTACAAAATGAAGACAGGCTATGAGCTGTACTTGTACTGCTGGTCACTTTACTTCTGCTTGATTAAAGCTCTTTATAAAAAAGAAGAGACTGCTATCTACCTGAATACCAGCCTAGAGCTCAAAATGGAAGGAGGGGGAGGAAGAGGAGGAGGGAGAGAGACAGGGAAGGAGAGATGCACAGACACACTAGCTAATGCGTGGTTTGATGCTTTGGCTCTTTTAAGAGACCTTCAGTATGCACTGGGTCAGCACCAGTGAGCTCTGGAGGACCCATATCATTTCTACAACTTTAAGTGACAATTTTCTACCCAAACAGCCCTCAAAATAGTTAAGACAAATGAAACACACACATCCACACCCCTCCATACACCAGCGCTGCTTGCGTGTTCATTACTATATATTAACTCTTAACAAACTGCTATAAAGAGCCAGCCATTAATATACTTTGAGGAAACATCTCCCCAAATCTTCATAGGAAGATGAAGCAAACTGTTAGGTAGTGTGACGAATGAAAAACCTGAGAGACAGAGTTTCTGGGTAATTAATAATCAATTTATTAATTAGGCTAGTTAGTAATCAATAAATTGGTGGTCAGTGGTTTCTCTCAGTCACCAAAGACTCCTAATGGAGATACTGAATACTTTCAATATTTTTTTGAAAAGAAATGCTCCTGATAGGAAAAATCAAACCTGATTGGTGGACATTTAAATGAAGAGGGGGACTAAAAATGTTCACCTCTTCCTGCTGAGAATGTAGCTTGATCATGAGACTCAGCAGCCTCGAGCAATCCACACACAGAAATCCACCTCTACCCAGACCACTCTGGTTGGTTTTCTCCTCCATGAGCTCGGTCACCCTAAACTCCAATGGTGGGTGCAAGGACATGGGCTTATTCCCTAAGGGCAAGAATTCACCTAGATTATATTCTGTTTACACATCAAACAGAAGTAAGGTCTCCTAGTTGGGTGGGGTCTTGCCCAAGACCGAGGAGCATGTCCCCAGAGGTTTAGGGCAATATCCTCTATCAGTCATGCCCTTCAGAGAACTGACTGACTGACCTCCAGGGGCTGGTCCCTGAATGAGGAAATAAAAGGTCTGGATCCTAATCAATAATGAGTTATTAATATAATGGAAAATAACAATTTCTCTCAGTAGAGAAGGGAGTCGAAAGTATTCAGGGAAGCTAAATAAAGCACTATAAAAAGAAAGGTAAGGGGGGTAAGAGAAGGGTGGGTATACCCCTACATTTCACCACCAGCATCCTTTAACAAGCTACATCAGGTGAGGGCTCCACACAGCCAGATCAGTGCAGCAGAAAAGGACTGGGCTAGCAGCTGAGAGTGGGAGCCTTGGCCAGCTCTGGCATGAAGCAGCTGTTTCTTTAGGCAAGCCATGTTCCCCGACCCCGGCTGAATTTTGGTTCCTCATCTGTAAAATGCAGGTCCTGAGTGTTATGAATGCTAAGGTTCCTTCCACCTCAGAGAAGCAGATTGCTCACATTTGTCACCTTAAACCAATGCAGTTAGCCGTTAAACAGATTAAGCTCTGACTGTGTGCCAAGCATTGGGCTATGTGTTGGGGACACAAAGTCAAAAGAAAACCATTCTCCACCCCCAGGAGCTCACCCTCCATAGAGGTATCTGTGTACACCCAATCAATACAAGGTACGAGTCCCTGGCAGTGGGGCAGGAGTAGGGGAGGGCATATCCAAGATCAGAACAGGGTTCGTGGTGTGTATTTCAGTTACAGATAAAAAACTATGGCCCAAACACGAGATTCCTAATCTTGTGCCCCAAACGTCTAAATCATGCCAAATCCCAATGAAAAGGATGGCAGTGTGAAGTCTATCAGACAAGTCTCCCTCCTCTACGTTAATCCAGGCTGTGTTCCTGCCCCAGTGGTGCCCCGGCTATCTAAGATGGGCTCATAGGATCCTGGTTTAGAACCAGGAGGGATCTCAGCAGACACTGAGTCCAACCTCCTCATCTGACGGGTGGATGGAAGTGATGTGCTCAAGGTAACAAAGGAGTCAGCATAAGAGATAAGATGTAAGCCCAAGGCCATTGGCTCTTTCCCTTGTCCAATGCTGCCCACTTTGAGAAGGTTATCTACTGAATTAGATAAATAATTGGGCATAGCATCAAAAACCAGCCAGACACGCAGGCAGAGGTAACCGATGGGCTAAGAAGGAGTCTCCAGGCTGGCTTGGTGAGTGCTAGCGAGACCATGCTGATCCTGATCCCGAGGTGGCATGGGGTTTTCCATGGGCCAATGACATTCTCTTCTGGGGCCATGACAGAGCCAGCCTCCCAATCACAGAATCTGAGAATGGGAAGGGACCTCAGTGGCCTTCTATTTCACGCTGAACCCCCTAAGAACCCCCACTAGAACGTGCTGGCCACGGGGACATCCGGCCTCCCCAGGGGGGCTCTTCCGCTTCTGGACAGCTCTCCCCCTCTCCAACCTGCAGCGCCCCGCTGCTCCTGGTCCTGCCCGACTCCTCTTCCGCAGGTCAGCTCTTTGGATACTTGCACAGTTATAATGCCCCTTAAGTCAGCTCTCCTCTAAGCCAAATGCCCCAATCCTCATACGTCACAGACTCAGGGCCCTTCACCAGCCTGTTTGCCCATATATGGAAATGCTCCAGCTTGTCAGTGTTCTTAAACAATGGTTCCCAGACCTCAATATAATCCTGCAATGACATATGTTTAGGACAGAGGACAGAGAGACATCCACTTCAGTGTTCCTGGGAGCTCCACCTGCCTTAATGCAGCTCAAGGTGGCGTTGGCTCTTTTGGCTGCCACATCCTCCTGATGATACGTGTTGAGCTTAAAATCCACTGAAACCCCCAGATTGTTTTCAGAACAATCTCTGTCTATCCATGCCTCTCCTACCTTATACTTGTGAGGTTGATTTCAGTACTCAAGTGCACGTCTTTACATTTATCCCCACAACATTTCATCTTACTGGATTTAGGGGGAGGTTCTAAGGCCTATCAAAGTCATTCTGGATCCTGACCCAGTCATCCAGTGGGTTTGTTAGCTGCCCCTCCCAGCTGTGAGTCACCTGCCAGTCTGAGGAGCAGGCCACCCAGGCCTTTATCCCAGTCATTGATAAAAATAAGGCAGCACAGGTTCCAAAACAGGTCCCTGGAGTGCTCCACTAGAGAACACCTGCTGTGTGCACAATGACTCATTAATGACTGTTCTTTGAGCACAGACACCTAACCAGTTCCGAACCCATCTGACTCAATTACCTAATCACTATCTCTCCATCTTCTTTACCAGAAGAGTGAGAGACAACCAGAGGAGTCACCCCAGTTTCAGGATCTCCAGGGAAGGGGTGATAAGGAGCTGAGCTAGACCCTGTATCCCTGCTCAGAACCGTGGCAGGGCCTGCGCCCCAGAGGATGGTGGCCAGGCAGGGCCCCTTCAGCGTGCTCTCCCAAGGAAGAGGGGCCAGCACAGGCACTCTGGTTAAATAAACAGGAGGAAGTGTAACAAACAGCTCCCAATGACTAATTCATGAGCTTTCAACACCAAAAGCACCTCATGCAACATTGATGACTTGGCTGCAGGGAAGATTCCCAGCTGCCCACTGGTACCCACCAATGATCCCTGTACACACTGGGGAAACACGTGATTCAGGGGCTCTTTAAGGCAAACATCCACACCCTGGTGTCTGGGTAAATACCATTCAAGAGAATACTCCAGGAAGCCCCATACTGGCCCTTCTCTGTGGTCTGTCTTCTCACTGGCACACGCCTCCAATCATCCAGGGCCTGCTGGGGAGGCCCTGGGGAGGTAGATGCTGAGGGATCCCGAGGACTGAGTGCTGTCCTGCCTGATGAGGAGCTGAGAGAAGGCATCGCTGCCCAAGGAAGCTCCCCATTTCAGACCTCCTTGCCTCTCCTGTGACATCTGTAAACAGGGCCTGGCTTCTATAGGCCCTGCCTCATTTTGTCCTAATAAAGAGTCAGCAGTGAGCCCTGCAGTGAGGAGTGAAGTGACCACGGAGGGACAGAGGCAGGGCTTAAACCCAGGTCTCTGCCATGAAAGCTCTGCCTAAAATCCCACTATCTAGAAGAGGTCTTTCTTCAGTCTCCTTCATGCTGGTGCCTTCCCTCTACTGACTGTCCAACTTAGGCTGTCCATCACTTATTTGTACATGGCTGTTTGCATCAGACTGTGAGCTCCCCAAGAGCAGGGCCCATGTTCTGCCTTTCTTTGTAGCCCCAGCACTTCGCATGGTGCTGGGCACACAGCAGGCACTTAATATATGATTACTGATTTTTTAATGGTACGTGGACAGGGAGAGGCTTTGGCTTCTTAGAAAGTCCTCTTTGAATAGGACAAACAGTTCCTCTTACTTAGGACCCACAGCCAAAAGTCTGTTTTGACATTTATTGAAGCTGGTTTAAAATGAAAAGCAAATGTTTTAAAGAAGATTGTTTAAGTCCAAGGAAGGGGTACAGAATAGTGATCGGCAAGTTTTTTGGAACCTTGAACTCTTGGCTGACTGGCCCATCATAAGCTCTGATCATCCTCTCCCTTCTCCTCTGGTTTATGTCAACAGTCACTGATGAGGTGCCTACTGTGTGCAAGGCAGCATGTGAGGCCTGACAGAAGTAGAGGAAAGAAGCTCCAGGTGGTGCCTGATCTGGAAGCTCTGGCTACGAAGTCACTGCAGACTCCAAAGCTTCTCAATTCACTTCCTTACCATCCCAGGGCAACTGACTTCTTAGGTAGACAAAGTGAAGGCTGGTGTTCTTCCCTTCCTCACCTCCAAGAAGGGGAAACGACCAAAGGATGAATGTACTCCCTTACAAACATCAAATGCTGGCAGAGATGACTTCAGCAATGTCTGCCACTTCCCCAGTACATCCCCATCTCATACTAAAGGCCACAAGGCTGTAAGAAGGTCAAGGCACAAGGTGTCTCTGGTGGTTATAAAGCACAAGCCAAATCAAGCTTTTCCTCCATCAGAGTCCTCCCTAATGCCTCACCAGGGCACAGAGGTGCCCAGAACTCTAACGGGCATGCTGGCAGGGGCAATGGGCCAGGCCCTACTGCACTAAAACATCTGGGCCCTGCAGATAAGCTCAGTCTGGAGCACGGCTCTGATCAACTACCTCATTAATCTATTTGTACAGAAGCACAAAAACGCTACAATTAGAAGGGAAGTAAAAACTACCTTCTGCCTCCATGCAATCATGGTCCCCCTAAGCTCCAAAAAACACACCCTGCAGCTGGGATTAGGATTCACACTGCTGGACTGAAGCGCACCAGAACCACTACCAGTTGGTCATAATACTCCACTTGGCAAAGTGTCCTGGACAGGGGCTAAAAGGGAAAATTAACTCAAACATAAATCCCACTCCATCATAAACTGATTCTATGTAGAGATAAAGAGAATGGGTCAGACGGATACACAGGCTCCCAAGAGAACAGGTACAGGTCCCCTAAGCCCCTCACCTGAGTAAGGTCTCAGAACCATGGGCAGCATTCTCTTCTTCTCCAAGGAAAGTCCCTTAGAAGTTTAATTAAGGGCTAGCTATTCTTGGGACAGACTGGGAGCCTGAATGATTGTGGACAGCAAAAAGAGAAAAGAGCCTGGGCTAGAAGCACCCTGTGATGGCAGGACCCAATAGCCATGGGATGGGAAGGCAGGAGGCATTTCCTTCTGATCCCTGGTGCCAAGGATCTCAGATTACAGACAAGCTTGGCTTCGTGGTTTCCTTCTACAAGGATGTTGTCAGGGGTAGTTAACTTGTTTATCAATCAGTCACAACAACTGACCAGCTCACAACATGAACAACTAGCTTTAAATACTGTCTTACAGGTTTAGGGTTGCCAAGAAGACATTTCTAGACTATCAGGCAATAAGCTAAGTACTATTTTTAAGGGAAGCTGCTCTACAAAGTTGCAGGTTGATGTAAAAGGAGAATCACAGGAAAAGGCACAAAAACCTATTACAGCAGAGGCAAAGAAGGGAGGGAGATAAGCATTGTTTGAACTTTACTCTCATCAGATTTGGCTCAAGAAGGGGATAACATAATCAATTAGGTATAGAAATCTGACATGCCCTATAGGCAGTAGGAGGGAAAAGGGGAAAGAAAAGGGAGGGGCCTAATAGAAGGGAGGTGGGACTGAGGGAGGTGGTGGCCAGAAGCAAAACATTAGTGAGGAGGAAAAAAGAGAAAGGAGAAAGAAAAGCATAAACAGGTGGGAAAAAGGATGGAGAGAAAGACACAGATAATAATCATAATTGTGAATGTGATATACAAATGTAATGGAATACTACTGTGCTATAAGAAATGATGAACAGGCAGACTTCAGATAAACCTGGAAAGACTTGTATGAATTGATGCTGAGTGAAGTGAGCAGAACCAGGAGAATGTTGTCCACAATAACAGCCACATTGAGTGATGACTGACTTTGATAGATTTAACCTCTCTCAACAATACAAGGATCTAAGACATCTCCAAAAGCCTCATGGAGGAAAATGCTATCCACAACCAAAGAAAGAACTATGGAGTTTGAATGCAGATCATGGCATACTATTTGCTATTTTTTTCTTCTGTTGTGTTTTGTTTCCTCTTTCTGGTGGTTCCATCTATTAGCTCTAATTCTTACTTACAACATCACTAATGTGAAAATACGTTTAATAGGAATGTATATGTATAGCCTATATTAGATCGCGTGCTGTCTTGGGAAGGAAGGGGGAGAAAAATTTAAAACTCTAAAGCTTATGGAAGTGATTGTTGATAAACTAAAATAAATTAATTTTAGAAATTAAAAAAAAAAGAAAGAAAAAAAAAGAAGAAAGGTCCTCGACAAGGGACTCTTCCGAGGGGGGCTGGAGGCCCAACTGTGGAGGCTGCAAGTCCCCAGTCACTTGAGATCTTTAACTCAGGACAGTCACTGAGGGGATATTCTGGCAAAGTCAAGGCTGAGCTGTCCCTCTGAGCCTTCTAGGATTCTATGAAGCTAAGGCTTTCGAGAGATCGGGAGTGGCTCCAAAGTCCACTGACAGGCTGCCTTCCTCACTGGAGGAGGGCTGCCTCTCTCTCCTCAGCCAGGCAGGCCCTGAATTCCCCTCCCGTGGGAGGGCCAGTGTGGACAAGGCCCAGTTGTGCCCCCTCTGAAGCTCTTGCGGGCACTGCTGTCCCTTCAGCACCTACCAGCGCCTCAATAAATAAACAAGTAATGAAATGAATTGTTTTACAATACAATAAGCTCCTTACTTTTGGAAATATCCTGTTAACATTCACAGGTAGTAAGGTTAATTACAACTTGTAAAAGACTACCATGAATAAAAGGACAACCTAGAAAGGGTGGGAGGAGGGTGGGAAGGTATGTGGATGGGGGTTGACCTAATTAACCAAACTCACTGGCCCCAGCCATGAAGATGCTGGCAAATGCCTTTCCTTCTTTGGCCCATGAAACTTATTTGTTTTAAAAAGTTTTCTTGTTCACACACACATACACACAATGCTGTCATTCATGGCCTAATCTCCATTTCCACCCAACAGAATGTTCTCTTATAATAAACACAGGAAAGTAGAGCAAACACATTGACCAGACTGGCAGCATATGCTTCCTTCTGCACCCACAGGCAAACACCTAGCAACCACTAGCACTTTTAGGATCCTTCTTCTCTCACACTGGATCCCTTGAAAAGTTCTGAAAGGTTCTATGGCCTGTGTTTCTCTGGATTCTCTTGTGGGGCTCAAAGCAACAGAAGGTCATTCACAGTTACCTCAAAGATCCCTGGAAGGTTGGTAACAAGAATAAGAATCGACCTTACTGCTGCCCCTTTATAGGCAGGGAAAGTGAAGGTGTAGTTTAGTTACCTTCATGGTAAGAGCTGAGAGCAGGCTGAGAGATCAGAGGTCATCTAGTCCAGTTCCCTCATGTAACAGATGAGGAAACCAAGGTCCAGAAGAAGCCAGGCACTGAGCCGGGGCCTCGGCTTCCTTCCCCTGCTGGTTCTTAGCCCTGAGGCTTGTTCTCTCCTCACCCTTCCTCCCACTACGCTTAGCCGGTCTCTCTGTTGTAGTCTCCCCGTTCTCCTGGGATGCTTTAGGGGGCACTGAGGGGACCCTGGGGTTTGGGACCAGACAAGCCCCAGGGGGTCAGGTGAGCCTCCAAGGGATGGTTCTGTTAGGGGCCCAAACGGTTCCTTTAGGTGTCTGAGGTGCGGCAGACAGGGGAGGCGGGACCCTTGCTCTAAGACCCCAGCTGGCACGCACAGTCTCAATCACAGTGGGCAGCCCATAGCAGGGAATCGGTCTGGGCTTTGCCCGGCGGCTGCTGCCCCCTCCTCCCAGGGAGGGACCCCCACTCACGGATTCTGAACTGATCCTTGAGGCCGTCCAGGTCCTCCTTGAGGGCCACCTGCATCCACACTAGGCCCACACACGCCACCACGCACGCCGCCAGGATCACGAAGGTGCACAGGGGGTAGCAGACCTTGCAGCAGCGGAAATAGTCTCCTCTGCAAACAAACCGCAGACCGGCCGTGAGCCCCCGACCCAGGGTCTGGGGGAGGAAGGGCAACCTAAAGAGCTTCGGGGCCGTTTGAGGAAGGACAAGAGGCGCCTTTGCCAAGGTGGGGGGCCCGAGACCTGGTTCAAATCGTGCCTCGCTACGTGACCCGGGGTTTCCTCGGACCCATGGCAGCTCCTGGTTTCCCACCGCTGTGCCTTTGCACCGGCTGTCCCTCATGCCTGGGATGCCTCCCCCACCCACCCGCCTGGGAGACCCTCGCTTTGCCGGGCCGAGGTGGTGGGGGGGTCTGCCGTGGGTCCCGACCCGGGCCGCCCCTCCCCCTCCCGCACCCCCGCTGCGCGGCGCCCTCTCCCACCTGGCGAAGCGCGCGCGGGCGCCTCCCCCTCCTCCGCCGCCGCGCTCGTCCTCCTCGTCGTCGTCGTCGTCGTCGTCGTCCTCGTCCTCCGAGCTGGACGCGGAGCCCGAGGCGGGCGGCTCGGTGCGCAGCAGCCGGTGGCCCGCGGCGCCTTTCCAGGCCCGGCGGCTGCGGCGGCTGCGGCCGCGCCCGTCGCCGGGGCCCAGGCCGATGAGCGCGTTCAGCTCCTTGCGCTTCTTCATCTTCTTGGGCGGCGTGAGGGGGCCGCCCGGGGCCGAGCAGCAGCCGCCGGGCTCCAGCGCGGCCCGGCTGAGGGGACGCGGGGGGATGGCGCGGACGGGCGGGGGCTCCGCGGGCCGCTCAGCCGCTCCGCTCCCTCGGCGCCTCCGGCTCCGACTCCGGCTCCGGCTCCGGCTCCGGCTCCGACTCGGCCTCGGGCGGCCACGGGCTCCGCTCCCGGCCCATGGCCACGGTCCGGCCCGGTCCCGACGCCCCTCCCCCAGGGCCGCGGCCGCCCGACGCGCCTGCCAGCAACGCGCGCTCCTATTGGCCGCCTCCAGTGACGTCGGCAGGGGCGCGAGCGTGTGGGCGGGGCCTCCTTAAAGGGCCCGCGGGGCCTCCTCCCGAGCGGGACGCTCGGAGCTGGCTGCTGCAGCGAAGGGAGAAGGGAATAAACGTTTGTAGCGCCTACTACGTGCCGGGCACCGCGCTAAGCGCTTGGAGAGCCTAACACCCTAATTCCAGGGCTGGAAGAGGCCACTGACCACACCCCTCTCCCGTGGTACAGATGGGGAAACTGAGGCCCACTTGCCCAAAATCAGGAATCCACAGGGTAGAGCTGGAAGCGACGCCAGAGTCCAGTCCGTGTAGCAGTTGGGGAAATGAGACCGGATTGGTAAAGCTACTCCCCAAAGACACACAGCTAGGAAGGGGCGACACGGATGGGACTCCCAATCCAGTGCTTTTTTCCCTGTGCCAACCTGCCAAGCTTGCAGTCCCGAACTCAGCAGAGTGACTTGGCTATGTGACCTTAGCCAAGTCTGGGCTGCCTCAGTTTCCACCTCTTCACAGAGAGAGGCAGGTGCTCTAAATGAGGCAGCAGGTCTGTTGGCCAGCATTTTATGAAGTTCTTGTGTGCACCGTGCCCGGCACTGGGGTGGACCCCCTGGGATACAGAGGAAGGCAAAAACATTCCCTGCCGCCTACCAAGGAGTCCTTGGGATGGACACGTAAGCTTATACAGAGTAGATGGAAAGTCCCGTGAAAGATGAGGTACTTGTGAGGAAGGATGCTTTTGTCATTTTTACTAGTAGCCCTCAGAGCCTGGCACGGGGCCTGGCACAGAGGAAACCTTGTTTGATTCGTCTTATGGGTGAAAGCAACCAGCCCAGAGAGGGGAAGGGAAAGCCGAGGTCACAGAGCTGGGAAGAGAACCCAGCTGTCCTCACTCCCAGCCTGGAACAGCGATGCCCTTCTGAATCCCTGGGACTACTTCATTTCAATGCTTTCTTGATAATTTCTTTTTCAGAACTGGCTGGATTTATCGGAGGTCAGGGAGTGAACTGAGTAGGAAAAAAGAATGCAGGGTGTGCTGGGGAAGGAAACCAGTTATTATCTCTGTGGTGGTTTCCCTGGTGACACAGAACAGGACAGAAATGCTGGTTGGTTTAGGCAGCCCAGGACCCAAGCAAGCACTCTGCAGTGACAGAGCCTAGGGATGACTGTTCTCTAAGAACCAGCCCTGCCCAGGGAGGAGAGAAGTGGAAGGGGATCAGGAGTTTGGCTGGATGGCTCCCCAAGGCAGCCACCTACCTTATAGTTGGGCTGTGATCTGCCATGGTGAGGGGAGGGTATGTACCATCCAAGTCACATGTCCTCAGAGTTTTGTTGTTGCTGTTTTTGTGGTCATGATTATGTCTCAGGGAAGCAGGAAATGCTAAGTATGAAAATAAAACCAGATGTGTTTTGGGGGGGCTCAGAGGGGTCTGAGGCAGAGTCAGATTCAGCTCCTCACTTTCTCTTCTGTCCCCAGCCCTGACTAGCATGACTGCCATGACCTCACCTTCAGTGGAGCTGGGGAGCGATGCCAAGGCACACCAGAGAGTGAACCTAACACTCACCCTAGGATGGCGCTCAGGCATCATCCCAGTAAGTTTTAGGACCTGGTCAGGAAAGTAGCTTAGCCAGGAGGATGCCAGCCAGGTAAAGGTCATGCAGTCAGTCTCTGGGCCAGAGGCTCATGGTATCTCAGGGACACAAGCCAGCCCCAGCCTGAGCCATCACCCTTTCCAAAGACTGATCCTTCAGCCCGGGCAGGCAGAAGCTGCCCACGTATCACAGGGAGGAGGGCAGTGGGAACCAGCCCTTACTGCATTGTACACATGCACATTGCCTTCTTGAGGGCAGTGACCATTTCCTCCTAGCCTTCGTATGGCCAAGCTCAACGCAGTGCCCAGGCAGTAAGTAGATTTTAACAAGTGCTTGTGGCTTGTTTAATTGTTAAATATCATCCTATCCAGTGGCTCCATTTTACTAAAGTGTAAACTGAAGCCCAGGGATTTGCCCCGGGTCTTGTGTATTGAGAAGGCCAGCTGGGAATCAAACCAAAGGTTCTCTGCCAGATCCAGGTGTTAACAAAGCTGGGTCACCAGCCTGACCTACTGCCCGCAGGTGGTGAGGACTGCAGACCCATGGGTGGACTCAGGCCCTGAATTCCAGGCAGCCTGGCCCCTGGTCACAGCCTCCCTGGGCCTCACATCCCTCTTTCTCCAACACTGACCGACTGCTTACCCCACCCACCAGGAGGAATGTGACTTTCCCCCTGGGCACAGGTCCAGGCAGCATCACCAGCCTGACCCAGCTACCACCCCAGCTGCCAGCAGGTCTGTTGGGAAAACATCCTGCCAAAGGCTTGAGTCCATTCTGGACATTGCCCACTCTGCTTCTGATCTTGTTTCTCTGCATTCTCCTTTTACTGCCCTGTCATAAACTCTTTAGAAGCACGGTCCTACAGAATTTTATTCTAGAGACCCAGTCTGTAATCTTTGACTGCTGAACTGTGGGAGGGGCCATGAGAGAGGACTGCACGTCATTTCTTTATTTTTAGTTTTTAACATTTACTTCCACAAGACTTTGATTTCCAAATTTTCACCCCATCTTGCCCCTGCCCCCACCCCAAGATGGCATGCATTCTGAATACCCTTTCCCCTAGTCTGCCCTCCCTTCTATCTCTCCCCCCGCTTTCCCTTCTATTTTCCTGTAGGGCAGGATAGATCTCTGTACCTCATTTCCTGTATTTCTTATTTCCCAGTTGCATGTGAAAACATTTTTCTAAACATGTGTTTTTAAAACTTTGGGCTCCAAATTTTCTCCCCTCCTCCCTCCCCACCCACCCTCATTGAAAAGGTAAGCAACTCAATATAGGCTATACATGTGCAATAATGCAAAACACTTCCATAGTAGACATGCTGTGAAAAACTAACTATATTTCCCTTAATCCTATCCTGCCCCCCATTTATTCTACTCTTTCTTTTGACCCTGTCCTTCCTCAGAAGTATTTGCTTCTGATTACTCCCTTTCCCAATCTGCCCTCCTCTCTATCATCCCCCTACTCTCTTGTCCCCTTCCCCTCCTATTTTCCTGTAGGGTAAGACAGATTTCTATACCCAATTGAGTGTGTATGTTATTCCCTCCTTAAGTCAAATCCCATGAGAACAAGATTCACTCATTCCCTCTCACCTTCCCCCGCTTCCCCTCCACTGTAAGAGCCTTTTCTTTTCTGTTTTTTTTTTGTGAGATAATTTACCCCATTCTACCTTTCCCTTTCTCCTTCTCCTAGTATAATCCTCTCTCACCCCTTAATTTTATTCTCCAGATATGACCCCTTCATCTTCAACTCACCCTGTGCCCTCTATCTATCTATCTATCTATATATATATACATACATATAATTTTTTTCCCTCCAACTACCCTAATACTGACAAAGGTCTCATGAGTTACAAATATCATCTTTCCATGCAGGAGTGTAAACAGTTCAACCTTAATAAATCTCTTATGATTTCTCTTTCCTGTTTACCTCTTCATGTTCCACTTGAGTCTTGCATTGGAAAGTCAAATTTTCCATTCAGCTCTGGTCTTTTCATCAGGAGTGCTTGAAAGTCCTCTATTTCACTGAATGACCATTTTTTCCCCCTGAAGAATTATACTCAGTTTTGCTGGGTAGATGATTCTTGGTTGTAATCCTATCTCCTTTGCCCTCTGGAATATTATATTCCATGCCCTACAGTCCGTTAATGTAGAAGCTGCTAAATCTTGTGTTATCCTGATTGTGTTTCCACAATACTTGAATTGTTTATTTCTGGCTGCTTGCAATATCTTCTCTTTGACCTGGGAACTCTGGAATTTGGCTACAATATTCCTAGGAGTTTTCCTTTGGGGATCTCTTTCAGGAGGAGATAGGTGGATTCTTTCCATCTCTATTTTGCCCTCTGGTTCTAGAATATCAGGGCAGTTGGATAATTTCTTGAAAGATGATGTCTAGGCTCTTTGATCATGGCTTTCAGATAGTCCAATAATTTTTAGATTCTCTCTCCTGGATCTATTTTCCAGGTCAGTTGTTTTTCCAATGAGATATTTCACATTGTTTTCTAATTTTTCATTCTTTTGGATTTGTTTTACAGTGTCTTGATTTCTCATAAAGTCACTAGCTTCCAATTGCTCTATTCTAATTTTTAAGGAAGTATTTTCTTCAGTAATCTTTTGGACTTCCTTTTCCATTTGTCCATTTTACTCTTTAGGGCATTCTTCTCTTCATTGGCTTTTTGGACCTCTTTTGCCATTTGGGTTAGGCTATTTTTTAAGGTGTTATTTTCTTCAGTATTTTTTTGGGTCTCCTTTAGCAAGCTGTTGACCTATTTTTCATGATTTTCCTGCATCACTCTCATTTCTCTTCCCAGTTTTTCCTCTACGTCTCTTACTTGCTTCTCAAAATTCCTTTTGAGCTCTCCCAAGGCCTGGGACTGATTCATATTTTTCTTTGAAGTTTTGGATGTAGGAGCTTTGGCTTTGTTGTCTTCTTCTGGTTGTATGTTTTGATCTTCTTTGTCATCAAAGTAAGATAATATAGTCTGACTCTTTTTGCGCTGCTTACTCATGATCCCAGCCAATTACTTGAGTTTTAAACTCTTTGTTAGGGTAAGCGTCTGCTTCCAATGTGAAGAGTGTACTGTCCCAAGCTTCGGGGGTCTGTACAGCTGTTTTCAGAGGTACCTCTAGGGACCTGAAAAGTGTCAGTTCTTCCAGGGTGCTATGATAAGGGGCAAGGTGTTTTCTCTCCACCACCACAACAAGCTTCACCACACCAGCGCTCCTCCTCGCCCCAGGACCGCCCCTCAGAACTGTGACCCAGATCCAAGCACCAGTAAAGCAAGAGATTCCTGCCTCAGCCCTGGAAAAGAGATCCCTGCAATCCCCCTCTTATCAGCCACCAGATTTCCCCTCAGTCTGTGGGCTGGAAGCTCAGGAGGCAGCTGTGGCCTCGGGCTTGAGACTTGGGGCTGAGACCTAGCTTCTCTCTCACCACAGTAACAGACTTTTCCCATGGACCTTCTAAGTTGTATTTGGCGTTCCTGGGTTGAGAAGTCTGGAAACCACCACAGCTGCCCATGCTTCAGTCCTCTGAGGCCTCCTCCAGGGCTGCTGTAGCCTGCGCGCCCACGCCAAACTGCGCTCCTCTCCCCACCTGGCGCGATATAACTTTCCAATCAACCATCCAGGTTGTCTTGGGCTGGAAATTTGTTTTACTCTGTCTTTTTGTGGGTTCTGCTGCTTTAGAATTTGTTTAGAGCCATTTTTTATAGGTATTTGGAGGGGTTTGGGAGAAAGCTCTAGCAAGTCACTGCTTTCCCTCTGCCATCTTGGCTCCGCCCCCACTGCCCATCATTTCTTAAAGGCATCTAGGTGGTGCAGTAGACCTGGAATGGAGTGAGGAAGACCTGAGTTCAAATCTAGCCTTGGATATTTAAAAGCTGTGTAATCCTAAACTTAATCTCTGGTTGTCTCAGTTTCTTCATCTGTAAAATGGGGATAATAACAGCACCTACCTCCCAGGCTTGTAGTGAAGATTAAATGAGATAATGTTTATAAAATGTTTTGCAAACTTTAAGGTGCTACATAAATGATTTTTGTTGTTCAGTCGTGTCTGACTCGCTGTGACCCCATCTGGGGTTTTCTCGGTCAAGATACTGGAGTGATTTTCCATTTCCTTCTCCAGCTCATTTTACAGATGAGGAAATGGAGGCAAACAGGGTGAAGCTAGGTAAGTGTCTGAGGCCAGATTTGAAATTAGGAGGGTGAGTCTTCCTGACTTCATGCCTGGTGCTTTACCCACTGCGCCACCTAGCTGCCCCTAGATAAATAATAGCTATTATTTCTTATGGCATAATATTCCATTACTGTAATATTTTATAATTTTCATACCCATTCCCCAATAAGTAGGCACCTGTATTTTTCTGTTCTTAACACAAAGAGAGCTCCCATGAATATTCTGGTATATATTAGACCTTTGTTTCTGTCTTTGACCTCATTGGGGCATATTCTGAGCAGGAGAATTGCTGAGTCGAGGGGTATGGACCATTTAATATTTTTTTCTTGAGTAATTCCAAATTGCTCTCCAGAAAACCGTTCTGGAAACTCACCAAGAATAACTAAAACATCTATACCTTTTGACCCTGAGATCCTGCTGTGAGGCATGTAACCCAAGGAAGTCAATGAGAAAAAAAGAAGACCCCATATACACCAACATATTTTTGTACTATTAGCAGTGGAATTGGGAACAAAGTGGGTGCTCATCATGTGGGGAATGAGCAAACAAACTTCAGGACATGGATGTGATGAAATCTGACAGTATTATTGATGAAGGATATGGTGAAACTTGGGAAGACAGTGCTAATTCTTTTATTGCAGCCCTACTACATGCAAAGTGCTGTGTGCTCTGAGCTATGCTGCAAAAAGGAAAAATGAAGAGATGCCTGCCCTCAGGGCTTCTCCCATCTACTAAAGCAATATATGGAGTACACGGGTATGATATAAGGTGGAATGTGATGGGAACAAACAGGGGGAGACAAGGAGACAAGGAGCTTGGAGAAGATCTAGAGAAATTCTGCAGAAACCTGGATTCCTTTCATGGCAGGCTTCCTGGAGGAGGTGGCTGCTGATCAGGGCCTGGAAGGAAGAGAAGGATTTTCAAGGGCTGTACCATGAGGGAACTGGTGCCTTCCTTGGGGGTGGCCCTGGGGAAGATGTGGAGAAGTAGCTCGCGGGCATGGCTTATCAAGGATTCAGATCCAGGCATCCAGGCCCCCCAGGTTGGAGATCTTCCTAATCTAGGGGTTTCTTAGCTCTTTAAGTTAGCCGTTTCTCAGAATAGTCTCAGAGATGTGGCAAGGTTGGCTGGCACTCCTGTGCTACCTGGGGGTAGGGAGAGGTTAATTTCCTGGGAATTGTGGGGGCTGCATCTCCTTCACAGTGGAATGGCTGGAGTACATTTACGGAAGTTCAGTCACCAGGTCAGGGAGGGCACTCCAGGGTTCCATTGGAAGTGCTGGTGGCAGAGGACTTGGGGAGATGCCAGAGGAACTGCCCCCTCCCCTCACAGGTGCTTCACAGCCCTGGGGAGCTCAGAGTGGCTGGCCCCTTTCCAAGCTGCAGGTGGTTGGGCTCTTGGAATTTCCCAGAAGTCCTAGAATTCCAGGATTCCTAGAATTTCTCTCATCATCCGCTTTAGCTTCCAGGTAAACAGCTGTTCCCGATGTGAGGGAGGCCCTGCAGTCCTGCAGGAGGCAAAGGCTGAATGTGTAAGTAGGGAGGAGTGGGGGCGGGGAACCAAAGTAATGTTGAGAACAATGGTCCCATGCCCCTAGAGGAAGTAGTGGCCTCATTCCCACCATTATATCAGGACGGGCTATTGAAGGAATCCGGTCATTATTCTCAGCAATTGGACCCCAGGATTCTATTTCAGACTCGGCAGCTGGCTGTCTCACTTTGAGAAAGGAGAACAAGAGAGCAAGGAGACTGGAGACCAGGTCATAGGGGCATCCAGTGAAGGGGCTGGCCATGTGGAGACACAGATGGGGACCTGAGAGTGGCCTTCAAGTATCTGAAGGGTCGAATCTTAGAAGAGGGGTCAACCTTGTTCAGTTGGCTCCGGGGGTAGATCCAGGAGAAGTGAAGGGAAGTGATCAAGAGGCAGATTTATTTATTTGGTGAGGCAATTAGGGTTAAGTGACTTGCCCAGGGTCACACAGCTAGTGAGTATTACGTCTGAGGTTGGATTTGAACTCCAGTCTTCCTGACTTGAGGGCCAGTGCTCTATCCACTGTGCCACCTAGCTGTCCCAAGAGGTAGATTAGCCCTGATATCTGGAAAAACTTAGTAATAATGAGCCCTGCCCCAAAGTGGAATGGGTTACCTTGGCAGGTAGTAGGTCCTCCTCTCTGGAAGTCTCCTTGCAAAGGCTAGGATTTCCCCTCCCCTGCCCGCCCCCACTACACATTGGGCACATTGTAGAGGACATTTCTTCCAGTAATGAGGTACTATATTCATTATTTCAGGCTTTATTACTGCTGCCTTTATGAGACTCAGTTTACCTATCTGTAGAGTGGAAGTGATGGGTCTCTACTGAATTCCTGGTGGTAGTTCCCTAACAGTTGCCTCAAACTCCTTATGCTCTCACTCCTCTGTAATGACGATGCTACCTCTTTTAATGCTACCACTCTCATCTCACACCAAACTTAGGTGTTTGTTCTCCTGGACCACTTGGTCACTCAGTCCACAAGCATTTCTCAAGTGCTTCCTTTGGTCCAACACCATTCTCATCAAAGAAAGGCAGAAGCTAGTCCCTGTTCTCAAGGGGGTCACATTGCAGTGGGGGAGACAGCACATGAACAAACAAGATGTGTTCAGTGGAAATGGGTGGTAGTTACTGGGAGGAAGAATCAGGAAATGCCTCCAGCAGAAGGTGGGATTTGAGCCGACTCCTGAAAGAAGCCAGGAAAACCAGTAGGTGCCAGGCAAAGAAGGAAAATATTGCAGGCGAGGGAGAGAGCCAGAACAAAGACGCGGACTCGTGAGATGGAACAGCAAGAAAGCCAGTGTCTCAGGGTCATAGAGAAAGCGGGGGACAGGCTAGAGTGAGAAGACTGGAAGGGTAGCAAAGGACCGGGTGGAGGGCTTTAAATGTCATACAGAGGACTTATTGAGGAGAGGGGGGCAGATACCGGCTGTAGGAAAACTGCCTTGGCAGCTAGGTGCAGAATAAATAGCCTGCACTGGGCAGAAACCAGCAAGTTATGGCAGTAGTCCAGGTGGGAAGTGATGAGGGTCTGTGCTGAGTGGTGGCAGTGTCGGAAGAGAAAAGAATGTATATGAGAAATGATGTGGAGGCAAAGAATTAGAAACCGAGGGGATGCCTGTCAATTGGGGAATGGGCTGAACAAGTTGTGGTATATGATTGTAATGGAATGCCGTTGTGCTATAAGAAATGACAAGCAGGATAATTTCAGAAAAACCTGGAAAGACTTACATGAACTGATGCTGAGTGAAGTGAGCAGAACCAGGAGAACATTGTATGATAATCTACAAGAATAACTTAGCCATTCTCAGCAATACAATGATCCAAGAAAATTCCAAAAGACTCATGATGGAAAATGCTAACCACATCTGGAGAAAGAACTATGGAGTCTGAATGTGGATCAAAGTATACTATTTTCACTTTTTTTTGTTTTTGTTTTTTGTGGTTTTCCCCTTTTGTTCTGATTCTTCTAATATGGAAATATGTTTAACATGATTGTACATGTATAACCTATATCAGATTGCTCTCTTGGGAAGGGGGAGGGGGGAGGGGGGAAGGAAGGGAGGGAGGAAGAAAAATCTGGAATTCAACATTTTACAAAAATGAATGTTGAAAACTATCTTTGCATGTAATTGGAAAAAATAAAATACTATTAAAGAGAAAAAAAAGATGAGCAGAATGCTTTCAGAAAAACCTAGAAAGACTTACATGAACTGATGCAAAGTGAAGTGAACAGAACAGTGTACATAGTAGCAACAATAGAATAGGATGATCAGTTGTGAACGATTTAGCTATTCTCAGTGATCCAAAGATCTAAGACAGTTCCAAAGGACTCATGATGAAAAATGCTATCCACCTCCAGAGAAAAGACTTGATGGAATCTGAATGCAGATCGAATCATGCTCTTTATTTTTTGTAGCTTTTTCCTTTTCTGTTTTTTATACAAAATGACTAATATGAAAATGTTTTATGTGATTGCACATGTATAACATATCAAATTGCTTACTCTCTTAGGGAGGAGAAAGGGAGAAAATCTGGAACTCAAAATTTTATGAAAAAATGTTAAAAATTTTCTTTACATGTAATTGGACACAATAAAATACTATTAAAAAAAAACACGCATGGGGGCAGCTAGGTGGTGCAGTGGATAGAGCACTGGCCCTGAAGTCAGGAGGACCTGAGTTCAAATTTGACCTCAGACCAAACACTTGACACTCACAAGCTGTGTGATCCTGGGCAAGTCACTTAACCCCAATTGCCTAAAAAAAAATAGAAAAACAACAACAACAACAACAAAACAGTCATGGAGAAAAGGGTGGGGGGGAAGAAATGGCATGGGGGTAGAAAGGATATGAGTTGGCAACAGATTGGATATTGGGGTGGATGTAAGAGGATAGGGAATGGCATCTAAGGTGCCGTCCACTCAAATCCTCAAGCTTTCTCTAGATGCAACACTGTCTAGTCAAATCTCCATCTTTTGGGTGTGGAGTTAACTTGACTCTTTTCAAACCCCTCTGATCCCCATGGGAAATCAAGGGGATTAGAGAGTCATTCCTCTTGAGGCAGCATAGAGTGGTGGAAGTGGAAACAGAAGACCTGAGCTCAAATCTAGTCTCTTTCCGTCTTAGAGCCACGGTTTCTTCATCTGTAAAATGGGGGTAGTAATAATTCCCCTGAATATTTCCCAGAGTTGGTGTGAGGAGTGTGGCCTGTGCCCCTTGAGAGGCCATAGAAAGGCAAGTTGTTCAAGTAATTATCTCTAGGCTCCTGGCCAGGCTGAACTGGGGGCAGGGGGTTACTTTTTCAGCCTCAGGGACCCTTAAAGGCCATCTTTATGGGGAAGTTTGTGCAGGCATTAACCACACAGGTGGACCTCAAAGTGCTGATCCAGTATGGAGTTATGACTAGTTATTATTTCTGTATTTGTATTAACTCAACCCTCAGAGTTCAGCAGAGCTCACCACCATTTATAGCCCTCTGCTGCCCCCTGCTGCCCATTGGGCAAACAGGGAGGTTTTCATCTGCAGCTGTCCAGGCTATATCAGAGAATCAGGGTAACGGGAGAATTACAGCTGGAAAACATGGTAATGATCATCCAGCATAAGGAAGAGAAGGAAATGGAGGCTCACTGAGGGCAAGCCAAGCCCCATAGTGGCTTGAGCTTTACGTCCATCTGGTTTGAAGGGTCCAGGTTTTGGGGCTGGGCCAGGCTATGGGAGCTAGTGTGTAACAGCAGGCAGGAAGAGAGATGCAAGCTGGGACTCAGTTAGTATAGACTGAAGGGGTGTAGAGCACGAAGCTGACTAGGTTAGAGGGAAACAGCCAGGCATGGAAGCCTCATAGATGTTGTGAAGGTTCAGCGTCTTAACCTTTGGCCTGCTTGACTCCAGGCTAGCCTCCTAGGGCATGCTTTCTTCAGAGAACTTAGATTTTTGACTTGCTCTTCTGATCTTTCATCACTTTTTAAACTTCTCTGATCTTATGGATCTCTAACCTCAGGCTCAGGCACTCCCGAGGTGATGAAAATTGGTTGAAGGAGTTGGGGATTTGTAACCTGGGGAAGAGAAGACACAGGGAGGGTTTTTGCTCAAGTATTTGAAATATCATCATGTGAAAGAGAGATCAGCCTTGCTCTGCTGGGATGTGGAGGGCTGAATCAGGAGCAATGACAATCTTAGCCCTGCTTCTATCCATCAGTCATTCAACAAGTATTTAATTTTATTTCACAGATTTAAAAAAAATTATTTATTCTTAACATTCATTTAAAATTTTTTTTGAGTTCCAAATTCTCTCTCTCCCTCCAACCCCTCTCCCACCTATTGAGAAGGCAAGAATTACAATATCAATTATATGTGTGAAGACGTGCAAAACACATTTCCATATTAGCCATTCAACAGGTCTTTATTAAGCCCCTGTTATGTGCCAGGCACTGTCCTAAGTGCTGGGATACAAATTCAGGCCCCAAATGGTCTCTCCTCTCAAGGGGATGTCATCTGGCGGGGGAGAGATGACAGACCGACAGCTCTGTGCAAACAAGTACAGATGGGGTGAACTGGAGAGAGCTCCTCATCCTGTCCTTTGGGGCCAAAGCAGAGCATCAGCCTTGCAGTTAGAAGTCCTCATTCAGTTCAGACCCCAATTCTGTTGTGTACTACCTGTGTGTCCTTAGTTTAGCTGATTTTCTCTGGGCCTCAGTTTCCCACTCTGTAAAATGAGGTGCTTTGGATTTGGTGTCTCAGAACTTGGGGGCCTCCCTCTCATGGTAAGTCAATCTTCAGCCAAAGCCTGGGAAGGGGACACTTGTCCAGTGTTTTGTGGAGAGGGTCCTTTCTCAGGGACAGGCTGATCTATGTATTCTGAGACTGGGGGTCTCTGAAGATGGATGGAAAGGGCAGAAGAAAGGGACAGAGGAGAGGAGAGAAGGAGCCAGGGTTGCACCTTCCAGTTATAGGTGATCCCAACAGAGGAGTGCCCCCAGCTGCAGGAGATAGAGCTCGGCTACTCACGTGGGCCTGTCATGGGGAAGAAGCTTAACCGAGGAGGTGCAGTCTATGGGCAGAGAGGAGACAAAGACCTGCCCTGGGGAGCTCTGATCTGAAAGGGAGAGACGTGAGGAACAAGAGTCTTCAGAGCTTTCCACTCTTTAGTGGTAATCTAACCTTGAGCAGACCCAGGCCTACCGGCCATCTCCACACCCCTTATTCAGAACTAACATTCTTGGGAAGGAGATGTGGAATATTCATTCTGCGACTCCCTTCACCAGCCCAGTGACTTCTCATGCAAAACACTCCTTCTCCACCAGCACTTTACTATTGTTTCTCTCAATTAGAATGTAAGCTCCTTGAGGGCAGGGACTGTCTTTGCATTTGTATTTCTGTCCCCAGAACTTAGTACGATGCTTGTCACTTGGAAAGAGTTTCATAAATACTCCCCCCCCCCCATTAATAAATTTTTAACAACCCTCTCAAAAGGGGAGATAGATTCTGTCTCCTATCATGGGTTCAGAGAAATGGTCTGCATCTACTTGAACCTCCAGGATTTGGGGTTTTGGCCATCTCTTTGAGCTTAGAGAATTATCTCTTAGTTTTAGGACTGACTTGGGAGGCCCATGGAAAAGAGAAAAGACACCCAGAGCGGGGAGGTGGTTTCTAGCCCCACCCGAAGAGCAGACAGAAAAAAAAAGCAGTTTTGTAACTGCAGCATCAGTACCAAAGATAGTGGAGTCTCCTCCCAGGCCCACAGGGACAACTGTCCACCAAGAGGCCCAGGGCCTTTGGTCATGGCTGCTCACCCCTGTAACTGAAACACTGGTAAAAGCAGGTGCTTTTCAGGGATTAGGAAGGACCTGACTGTTCTCATTCCCTTCCCTTACTTTACTTTGACTAGTATGACTGGTTCCTACTTCCCAACTTATTCATTTACTAGGTTCCAAGGAGTCTTTTTTTTTGACTGATTTGGGTTTTCCTTTTCATAAACATTGGACAGAGTGTCTCAGATATGAGTAGTTCCCTGGGTACCTTTGTTCTGAAGGTGCAGTGGGACTTTTCTGAGAGTTTTAGTCACATGGAAAGACTCTGATTAGGAAGTTTTTTCTTCCCTTTTCCAGATTGGGGACCCCAATCCCTGGCGCATTTTTAGAGTATCTGTAACTTAGAGTGATTTATCCGGCATTTTCACTAATTATAAGCTTTCCAAAACAGTAATGTAGAAGGGCATTCAGGACCATTCACTCTTAGGGAGACACAACCCTGTCCTGGAGAGTCCCCGGTTGAAGGGGAAATCATAGCCTTGGCCTCCAGAAGCTCCTGGCTTACTGACGGCCCATTTGGCATTCTTTCTGATCTCCCATAGCACAACCTTTGGAGGAGGGGTGAGCACTTCTGGTCTTTGGTCTTGACTGGGAGATCTCAGGACTCCCTCCCCTCCTCCTCCTCCTCTTATACAGAATGTTTGTGAACAGGTCTGGCAGCTCCAAGATAGGATGGGAAAGAGGGGAATGCAGAGTCTGGCAGAGGACGTTAGACCTGAGGGGAACCTTGTGTTTTCTGTGGCATATAGGGCAGAGTGTTGAAGCACATGATGAAGTGGCCTCACTTCTTAACCAGGTCAATCCCTCAACTTGTTGAAGCAACCCCATTCCATTCCACCTCCTCCAGCAGATAGCCCCTTCTGTCATTCCTACTCTTTCACTTATTTTCTTTCTTTTTTTTTTTTTTTGGAGAGGCAATTGGGGTTAAGTGACTTGCTCAGGGTCACACAGCTAGTAAGTGTCAAGTGTCTGAGACTGGATTTAAACTCAGGTCCTCCTGACTCCAGGCCTGGTACTCTATACACTGTGCCACCTAGCTGCCCCCTCTTTCACTTATTTTCAATCTTCCCCTCTGTACTGGTTCATTTCCTATTATCTATAAACATGTCCATGTCTCCCCCACCCTGAAAAAACCCTCCCTTGATCCTTCCATCCCTATCATTCTATATCTCTTCTGCCCTTTCCGTGCCTTGAAAAGGCATCTACAACTGGGGCCTCCTCTTTCTTTCCTCTCACTGTCTTCTTAACCCCTTATAATCTGTCTTCCAACCCTATTCTGCTGAAGCTGCCCTCTCTAAAGTTTCTAGTGATCTTTGTTTCCAAATCCAATGGCCTTTTCTCTGTCCTCATTCTCCTTGCCCTCTCTGCAGCCTCTGATGCTGTTGATCACTCTCTCCTCCTTGGTAATCTCTTCTCTCTAGGTTTTCAGGTTCCAATTCTTTCCTGGTTCTCCTCCTACCTCTCTGACCACTCCATCTCAGTCTCCCTTCCTGGATCCTCCTCCCTCTAACTTTAGGTGGCCTCCCAGAACTCTTTCCTGGCTCCTCTTCTCTTCTCCCTCTATACTATTTCACTTGGTTATCTCGTCAGCTCCCAAGGATTTCATTCCCTCTTTTATGCTTATGATTCTCAAGTCTACCTATCCAGGCCTAATCTCTCTGTTGACCTCCAATCTCATATCTCCCCTTGCCCTTCAGACATCTTGAACTGGATGGCCAGTAGAGATCTTAATATGTCCAAAACAACTCATCATTTTTCTCCCTAAACCCTCCCTCCTCCTACCTCCCCTATTACTATATAGGCAACACCATCCTCCCAGTTTTCCAGGCTCCAACCTAGGAGTCATTCTCAGCTCCTCACTATCTCTCATCCCCCTTCCCATATGCCAAGGCCTATCAATTTCACCTCGGCAACATCTCTCTAATACACCCCTTCTCTCCCCTGACCCTGCCATCCCCTTGTACAGGCCTCCATCACCTCAAGCCTGTATTGTTGCAGTAGCCTGTTGGTGGGTCTGCCTTCCTCAAGTGTCTCCCCATTCAATCCACCCTCCATTCGACCCCTAAAGTGATTTTCCGAAAACCCAGGTCTTGTCGGGTCACTGTCCTACTCAATAAACTCCTATTGCCTCCAGGATCAAATACAAAATTATCCATTTGACCTTCAAAGCCCTTCCTAACCTGCCCCCTTCCTACCTCTTCAGTCTTCTTATGCCTTACTCCCTGCCACGTACTCTTCAATCCAGCGGCACTGGCCTCCTGGCTGTTCCACAGATAAGACACTCCAGCTCTCATCTCTGGGCATTTTCTCTGACTGTCCCCCATGCTCCTCAAACTCCAACTGTTGACCTTTCTGGCTTCCTTTGAGTCCCAAATAAAATCCCACATTCTATAGGAAGCCTTCCCCAAGTTATCTTAATTTCAATGCTTTCCCTCTGTTCCTTATTTCCTGTTTGTCCATTTTAGAGCTTGTTTGTATGTATATGTATGCATGTTGTTTCCCTCATTAGACTGTAAGCTCCTTGTGGGTAGGGACTGTCTTTCGCCTTTTTTTGTATCCCCAGCACTTAGCACAGTGCCAGGTACATAGTAGGCACTTAATGTCTACTGGTTGATGGATGAATGGACTCTGTGATTCCTTTTCCACCTATGGAGGGTAGTGACATACCTGGAGAGGGATGTACTTCTCTGTCTTGTTTTAGGGACGTGGATCTGGGGGGTGGGGACAACCAGGGCAGAGGTATAGTGATGGGGGAGGGAGAAGGCCAGTTTGACTGGATCGCAGAATGTGGAAGGGGGAAAGATAGATAGGGGCCGAGTGGTTTAGGGCTTGAAAAGCTAAGCAGAGGTGTTTATATTTGAGTCTAGAGGCCATAGGAAGCCATTGGAGGTGATTGAGTTGGGCTGTGACACAGTCAGATCTAGACCTAAGGAGAATTACTCTGGCAGTTATGGGAGAGTTGACTGTAGTGGGGAGAGACTTGAATCAGGGCCACCGATTTAAGAGGCTGTTTCAGTGATCCAGGCAAGAGGTGATGAACTTGATCTAAGGTGGCTGCTGTGTGAGTGGAGAGAAGAAGTCAGATGGGACAGGTGTGGTGGAGGTAGAAACAGCAAAATTTGGCAATCAATTGGATAAATGGATTAGGGAGGATGAGGAGCCCAACACCTGGGTGTGAGCCTGGGGGCTGGAAGGATGGTGGTGTCCTTTATGGTAAGAGAAACATTTGGGGGAGGATAGATACGGAGTTCAGTGCTAGGTGTGTGGAGCATGTGATGTCTCTGAAATATCCAATCTGAAGTGTGTAGTAGGCAGTTGGTGATACGGGATTTAAGCTTAGGGAAGAGACTGGGACTGGCTATATAGACTTGGAAGTCAGCATAGAGGTGATTTTTAAACCCGTGGGAATTGATGAAGTTATTGAGGGGAGAGGGAGAGAGACAGATGGATGGACACAGACAGGGACAGAGAAACAGAGACAGAGAGAGATGGAGGGAAGAAGAGAGGGGGAGAGAGAGAGAGAGAGAGAGAGAGAGAGAGAGAGAGAGGTATTAGTGACTAAACAGAGCATTTGAAGAAAGTATCTTCCCAGGGGCACGGACTAAATGGAATGGGAACACAATCCTTAAGTTGCAAGCAACCTCACAAAACAAAAACTAAAGACTGTAAGTCATTTCAGGAAAATTTCATGATTCAGAGAACTTGAAAATTAACCAAGATTTGTTGGGGTAGGGTAAGGGTAGTCTTTCATTCTAATATTTCAAAATACCCTGAAGCCTGATTTAGCCTCCACAGCTGCAAGGGACCCAGAGTGGTAGCATGGCTAGTTGAATGTCCCCAGAAGAGCAAATGTATTCTAGTTTAAGGACACTATTTTTCTCCAGCCTCACCAGAGAGCTGACTGCCCTGACCCAACGGGTCTCAGGGAGACCTTGGGCAAACCACCTCATTTCTTCAGCCTTCTGATTGCTCAGCCTGAAAATGGGTAGGAGGTGGGGGGATGAAGGGGAAGTAAAAAGAGGTCTTAACACTGGGCCTCTGAAATAGGTTCTTCATAGCATCAAAGGTATGATTCTAGGAATCAGGTTGGGCCTGGAGAACTTTGGCTAATGGCTAAAGGATCTGTGCTTTGGTCCTGTGCTGTCATGGCCTGTTTGTGGATGATGTTGTCCTGATTGCTTCTCTCTCTGTCTCTCTCTCTCCCTCTCCCTCTCCCCTGCTGTTCTCTCTCTTTCTCTTTCCCTCCTCCTCCTCCTCCTTTTCCTCCTCCTCTTCTTCTTCCTTCTTCTCTCTCCCTTCTCTTTCCCTCCTTCCCTCTTTCTTTCTCCCTCTCTTTTCCCTCTCTCCCTCTTCTCTCTTTCTCTCACTCTTTCTTCACTGCCTCTGTCCTTCCCTCTCCTGCAGAGCAGTTTATAAGGTTATAATTATTGTTTTGCCTTAGCGACTATTTCATCCCTCAAATGATAAGAGGATCCAGCAAAGGAAAGTTCCATTCTAGCTCTGATTCTCACTAACAGGGTTGCTGGAGTGTGGATGATAAGTGGATTCCCTGGAGGGAATCTGTTGCTCTATTCCAGGGCTTGGGAAAGAGAAGGAAAGGAAGTCCAGCCAGGGATGAGCAGGCGTCCTAGATTGGGGGGGGGGGGGCAGATTTCAAAGGGTTAAGAGAAAAATCTTAGCTGTGTGGCCCTGGGCAAGTTACTTAACCTCTTTGAACTGCACGTTCCTTAATTGCGAAATGAGAGATTAGACTCACCAGCCTTTAAGATACCTTCCAGCGGGAGGCAGAGTCGAGAAGGCAGAGTAAAGGCAGGGATTTGCCTGAGTTCTCCCCCAAACCCTTGCAAATACCTTTAAAAATGACTCTAAACAAATTCTAGAGCAGCAGAACCCACAAAAAGATGGAGTGAAGCGAATTTCCAGCTGAAGACAACTTGTAAGGTCAGCAGGAAAGGTCTGCTGCACCAAGATGAGAGATGAGCACAGCCCAGCGCCGCCCATGCCAGCACAGACTGGGCCTCAGCAAACCTGCAGCAGGCCTTGGGGTGACTTAATCACTGGCAGCAGTGGTGGTTTCCAGAACTCTCAGCCCATAGACACCAAAGACAACTTAGAAAGTCCACAAGAAAGATACCTTCCAGTTCTAAAAATTGTAAAATCTACAGTAGGCTGGCTCCCATGGACTAACATGCCTCAGGGGAAAGAAGTCAGCCCTGGAGGGATGGGAGATGCTGAAAAATGAAGTTAATAAGACACAAAAGACAACAAATCCAGTGAGAAGGAAAAATGGGATTTGATTGAAGAAGTCATATGGGTGCACAGGGAAACTCCCCAATCAACTTAGATTTCTAAAAGAAATACAGAGAAGATGGAAGAAAGACCAGGTAATGGAATGAATGTAAAAGTCTGGCACAGTTATGGAAAAAGAGTATGAGGGATGCTCCAGCTCAGTGGGAGCTGAGGTTGGTGACAGAAGGTTCAAGAACAAGAATGAGAGTTTCCAAAAATTGCTACTGGGAGAAAGAGGAGGTTCAATGAAGGCAGAGGACATTGGTTTGGAGTGGGGTGAGGCAATGATCGCTGACAACAGAGGGAAGGGAGAGTTGCTCGATGTTTGTTTTGCTTCTGTTTTCTCTGCCAAGGAGGAGACTCTTTGCATTGTAAATATACGACAAAGATGCTTGACAGGGAGTTTGTACCTAAAGATAAATAAAGAGACAGTAAGAGAACCCTTCTTTGTCCTTAGTGAATTCAAGCTCAGGTGAATTATATCCTGGGGTCCTGAAAGAACAGGCATAGGGCACTGCAGAGATACTGCCAGTGAAGTTTGAAAGAGTGTGGAAAATGGGAGAGTGTCATAACATTGGAGAAAGTCAAATATGGTCCTAATTGTCCAAAACAGAGAGAACAGTCTGCAAATTCTAGGCCTTTAGCTTGTCTTTGATTTCTGAGAAAACCCTGGGGAAAGCACTGCTAAAGGTATGGTTGGGGACAGTAGTCAGCAAGAGCCAGAGTGGCTTCATCTAGGACAATAGGTGAAGCCAGGCTCACTTGATTTCCTTTTTTGATGGAGTCCCCAAGCTCATCGATGAGGGGAATACTGGGGATATGGTTTACCTGGATTTTAGCTAAGCCTTTGATAAAGTATTTTATGTTGTACTTGTGGAGAAGATAGAAAGACATGGATTAGACAATGGCTGGATTCAAAGAGTCATTACTGGCTCCGTGTCAACATGGCAGAAAGTCTCCAATGGAGTACCCCAGGGATCTATGCTTGGCCCTATTCAGTTTAGCATTTCAACTGAAATAACTTGGATGAAAGCATATATGGCATGCCTGTCAGATTTTATGATGACACCAAGCCGGAAGGGAGAGCTGAAGGAGAGAGGCAGGATCCCAAAGGGTCTTGATAGGTTAGTGTATTGGGCTGAATCTAAAAAGATAAAATTCACTAGGGATCAATGTAAAGTCTTCCACTTGGGTACAAATAATCAACATCACAAAGTGTAAGATGGTAGAAGCATGGTTAGACAGCAGATGTTCTGAAACAGACAGTGGTATGCTGGCATATGTTTAACAACTGGCTCTGAAATGTTTTGCCTACTTTTAATCTGCACTAGTGATATTTTCTCCATCACTTTCTTAAATCCAGACAATCGACAGAATGATAAATCAAGCCCAGATTTGTAGTATTTGCTGTTTTCTGAAGTGTAGATGCTCATCTCGAAAACTTAACAATTTGTTCTTGCCAGTAGGTTAAAGTTGGCTTTTGCACGACCCTAGACCCATCTGGGGGGTTTAGGAGACCACAAGCTCCACCTGAGTCTGCATTGTGATGAGGCAGCCTCAAATGCTAATGCGATCTGGGAGTGTGCATTGAGCTTCCAGGAAGAGTGAGGTGATAGTCTAGGTTTCACAGAACTGACTGCAATCTTACAAATGAGGTCTGTCAAGTAGTATGGCAGTGGGACCATATGATCAGCTGGAGAGTGTTCAAAGGAAGACAACCAGGGCAGCGAAGGACTTTGAAGACTATGAACTATGAGGATCAGCTGGAAGAACCGGGGATGTTCAGCTTTGTGAGGGAATTAGAAGAGCAAGGGGGGCTGGCAATGGAGTGACTCCCACTGACTCCATCTTGTGACTCAATTCTGGAGCTAGCTCAGTTCTCTTTCTATTCAATGAGGGATCGAGTCCAGTTTCTGTCTTGTGAGAAAACTTTATTCAATTGCGAGAATTGGCCCTGCTTATTCAATTATGAGAAGTGTGAGAAAACTTCATTGCGTTGTTTGAACTGAACTCTACATAGCTGGGAAGCTGGACCACCTCAACCTGATGCTGAGAGATCTTGAAACTACGGACCCAGGTTATGCTGACCAGAAACCCAGTCAGATCCGAAGATTGGTACAAGCAGTTTTCTCGCAATTATACATCTCTAGCAACCCATATGTCTTATCTGAAAATTGGCCCTGTACTGGCTAATAAGTTATTGTTTCTATGTTCCTTGGATTAAGTACAGACCCTTGAAGGGAGTGGGACACCTCTTTTTTTAATTTCAGGGTACTTTCTCCTCCCAATTTGAAAAGTTCCTAATCATTCATCCAATTAGAAACCAGATTACTTAAATTTATATCCTGGTTAATTGTTTCTTTTTAATTAATCGGTCATATTTGATTGTTTTTAATGTATGAAAATCTCTCTTCCCCTATATTCTGGGATCGGTGCCAAAGATGAGGGCCCCGAACCCGATTTGTTGGGCAATTGGCATATTTTGCTTAATAAATGGATTTTCTTGGAAACTCGAACCTTTGTTTCCCCGGTCATTTCAGATTCCACCCACCACGGTGGAGGAGAGTCAGAAGGGAGGTGCTATCCCTTCATCTACACAGATAGAAGGATTGCCTTTACCTCTGCTCCTAATTTATACATTCTCTGCTTCTTATAATGTAGTCCCAGTGAGCCTCCTCTTGTGGACTGGGTCATGTGGACGTAAGGGGTAAAGAGAGAGAGAATCAGGCATTGGATCGCGGTAGTGGAATTCAGGCAGATTTACCAGGGTGGCCACTAAGGGCTGGGACAAGTGGTTAGAAGAAGGTGAGAAGCAGTTGCTCTGGGACCCCGGCTTGACCAGAGGCTTTGGGTCAGAGGATTCACCCCCTGGGCCAGATCAGAACTTTTCCCCAATCCATGAGTGTCCAGAGGAGGACTACTCCAGACAAGGCTGACCTGTGCAAATACTAGTTAAAGAAACTGGGATTGTTCAGCCCCAAGAACCTTGGGGTTCTGCTGATTAGTACTGTCCTTCTCTTGTAAGGACATTTTGTGGACACTTTGCATTTCTTTAGCTCCATACAAGTTTCCTTCCCGTCCCCTCTCCCGAGGCCCCCTAGAATGTAAGCTTCTTGGAATCAGCTGTTGCTTTTTTCTCTTTGTAAGCCCAATGCCCGCCAGTGTGCCCGGTCCAGAGTAGGCTCTAAATAAATGCATGTTGAATTGAGATTTGATGGCTGGCTTTGGAGATTAGACTTTTTTGGCTGGGATCCAGAGGGCTAGAAGACCCTGGAGCATTACTGGGTAGGTGAATGGATGGGTGGAGCCCCAGAGACAGATTTCAGCTCAATTCCTTCCAGGCAGAGCTGCTCTCAGGCTGCCTTGAGAGGTAAGAGGCTCCCTGTCATGGGAAGACTTCAAGCAGAAGCTTCCTGCTCAGAGTGGTTTGGGTTGGGTTAAATGCATGGGGCCCCTTCCAGCTCTGGGGCTCCTGGGAGTCTCCCTGTCACCCTGTCTCCTTGGAAGTCCATCCCATCCAATTCCTTCATTTTCCACATGAGGAAACTGAGGCCAGAGAAGAGAAAGGAGATGGCCAAGACCACTCTAGCATGGAGCAGACTGGTGCCCTGGCTCCAGACTGGGCTCTTTCCTCTATTCTGTGCTGCCAACTGCCCCCCTGAGAGGGACTCACAGTACTCCTGGCCTGGCAAAACAGGTTCAGGAGGGCTGGCCCAAGCCTGGGGCCATGTAGCTCCAGGGGGCTGGTTTTCAGACCCTCCATGCACTCTCCTCTCCCTGTACCTTGAACTCTGGCTCCTGGCCCACACATCCTTGACCTCTCATTGGCTAGGCCTGCAGGTGGGTCCGCTCTGTCCTGCATTGATCCCCAAAAGGGCTTTCAGCCCCTCCTCTGCCTTGGTCCAGAGCAGAGCCAGTGAGTGGCTTGCTATGAACTGACCCTAGGGGGAAAGCAAACAAGGAATTTATCACTGACGCATGGTAAGATCTTATGGCCTGATATAGAAGACCAAAGTTGCACCCTGTTCTTGGTTCTTAGCTCTACACTCTGGGAGCTACAGTCAGCGCTATGGGCCCTGGGCTGGGGTCAGCCTGGCTTTTGGGGGACCTCTCCAGCCTGCTCCAGACTTTGCTTCTGTTCGGCTTACTCCTACTGCTGCTAAAGGGGACCCAGTTGTACTGGCGCAGGCAGAGGCTGCTTAGAACCTTCCAGAGCTTTCCAGGCCCTCCTTCCCACTGGCTCTATGGGCACCTCCTGGAGGTAAGCAAAGCCCAGAAGGAAGTATGGGGAGGGGGGAGGCACTGGGACAATATGTGAGAGATCAGCCAGTCCATATGGCCACCAATGCAATATCTACCCCAGTATTAGGTCCTGGCCTCAGCAGTACATTAATTCCATGGAATCCCAGAATCCTGGGCCCTTCCAAGGCCGTTTCATTCATCCATTCAGCATTTGTGTTTTCCTGAGGTGGGAAGGGATGAGAAATGGCAACATAGGGTCAGAGGGTCATCCATCTGGAACTGCAAGGGATCTCAAAGTTTATCCAGTCCAGCCCCCCTTTTGACAGTTAAGGAAACTGAGGCCCACGAAGGCGAAATGACTTAGCATCATAGCTGGAAGGGTCCTCAGATCTTCTCTAACTTAACCCCCTCATTTTATGGATGGAGAGACTAAGGCCCGGGGAAGTTGTAACTTGTCTAAATCAATCAATCAATCAATGAAACAAGCATTTACTACAGACCTGTTATATAGTCAGGCACTGTGTACCAGTACGTATGTATATAAGGAAATACATATGCCTACCAAGTAATGTGGGATGGAAAAGGCACCAAATCTGAGTGATGGGACAACAAGGGGATTCTGCAGTTCATAACTCAGAGAAACACCATGAAATCAGTGGGTCTGAACTTCAGCAAAGCATTGGCCCACGTCTCTGAAGCTACCTTGTGGATAAGATGGAAGGATATGGATTGGATAAGTGGAGAATTAGGTGAATTTGGAGTTGATTGAATGACTAGACCTAATGGATATTGAGGTGGTTTTGGAGGAGGGTCTCTAGTGGGGTGATAAGGACTTTGTCCTTAGCTCTAACAAGTTAAATATTTAATTGACGCCTTGCATGAAGACAGGTGTTAGACATCAGATTTATAGATGACACAAAGCTAGCTGCTGAGAACAAAGGAATAGTGGATTTTCCCCCCTGAGTCTCAGTTTCTTCCGTCTGGTATAATCCATATCCAAGTCCTCACAACATCATCCACTAGTGGTCATGCACCCTCTACTTGAAGACCTTCAGTGATGGTGAATTCTCTTCCTTATGAGGCAGTTCATGTTCATTTTGTTTAATAGAGGAGGAAACTGAGGCTTGAGGGGGCTAAAGTAATTTGTTCATGGTCACATAGTGGGTAAGTGACAGGAACAGGGGCTCAAGGCCAGGTCCATTCAACTTGGGCAAGTATGGTACCTTGAGGATGCTCCTGAGCCCCCTGGTTTGGGGACCTGAGTTTCTGAGACCTGTTCCCAAGAATGGGGTGGGCTGCACTGAGCTGGACAGAACACATAAGTCTTGTAGTTGGGTGCCAAAGACTGGACTTGCAGGTACACTGGGGTCAGTGTCAAAGATACTCCAAGCTGCCTTTCACCCCCAACCACCAGCACATTCTATTGATCTCAGCTGATCTCCAGGAATGAATTAGCCCTGTGACCTATAGTTTGGGTGCTTAAGGGTTAGGGGCAGAACATGGCCAAAGTCAGTTGGTCAGTCAACAAGCATTTATTAAGTGCTTGTTATATGCCAGGCACTGTGCTAAGTTCTGGGAAGATAGATACAAAAATAAAGTCAGTCTCTGCCCTCAAGGAGCCTACAGTCTCATGAGGGGAAGACAACATAGAAAAGGAAGCTAAAAAATGAATGGGGAGGAGAAGTACAAAGGAGCGTAACCGGTTTGGGAATGAAGAAATGGCTGTCCCGGGCTGTCCTCGAATGGAGGTTTGGGGAGCAACTCTCCCATCCACAACTTATTTAGACGGATCCCAGGAGGAAAGGATATGGGTGAGGTGTGAGCACCAGAGTTGATGGGATCTCGCAGGACGATGAGGTTCTTGGGGGCATGATGAAGACCATGGGTAAAGCAGTTTGCCAGCTACCATTACTATCTATGTCACAGAGTGGCTGTGAAGGGAGCCCGCTGTAAACCTGAATCAGTCTGACTGGAGTGATTATTCCACCTTCTTTCTCACACTTACTGTCTGCAAAATGGACCGCTCCCTATCCCCTAGATCCTCATTATTGTGAACATTCCACCCAAAGGTCAAGACCCAGCTCCAACCCTAAATGCCTCCAGGAAGCCTTCTCTGATTTTCCCAGTTAGAAGTGACCCCTCTCTGTCTTCTGAACTCCCATTGTGCTGAGCTTGGGACTCTCATAGGGTCCTAATCACACAAGATTATAGGATTTGGAGCTATAAGTCACCTTAGAGATCATTTACATCATCACTATGTTAGAGATGAGGAAACTGAGCTCCACAGAGAGGAAGCTGGAAGACCAGCCCAAGGTCATATAACTAACTAACAGGTGGCGGAGCCCGGGTCAAGAGACCTGAATTTGTCATTTGTTTTTTTTTTTTTTTAAAGATTCTCTCTCTCTGTCTCTCTCTCTCTGTCTCTCTCTCTCTCTCTCTCTGTCTCTCTCTCTCTGTCTCTTTCTGTCTCAGTCTCTCTGTCTCTCTGTCTCTCTCTCTCTCTGTCTCTCTGTCTCTCTCTCTCTGTCTTTCTGTCTCTCTCTCTCTTGCTGTCTCTCTGTCTCTGTCTCTCTCTCTTTCTGTCCTACTCTTACCGGAAAACAGAAACAAAGCCTAAAAGTAAAAACCCTCATCATAAACATGCCTAGTCCAGCAAAACAAATTCCTACATTGGCCATGCCCCAAATTGTATGCATCTCTGTATTTTTAGTTCACCTCTCTGGCAGTAGGTGAGTGTTAGGTTTCATTTTCAATCTCCTGGATTCAGTGGTTTGTGACTGCATTGATGAGTGTCCTAAAGTCTTTCAAATTGTTTTAAGAGACCTGTCTTTGAAACCTAGGAGATGTTAACTTTAGCCAAAATCACTTAAACTTTTTGAGCCTCAGTTTCCTCATCTGTAAAATAGGGATAATAACTCTTTTTAGTAAAAACTCTTTTTAAGTCTCAGAGTATCATAGAAATGGAAACTGTTTGTTGTTGTTATTTTCTTTTTAAAAATGAATTTTAATTATTTTGGTAAATATTTCCCAATTACATTTTTTAGCAATCATTTTTCAAACTTTTGAGTTCCAAATTATTTCCCTCCCTCCCATCCCTCCCTACTCCTTGAGAAGGCAAACATTGATTTTGATTTTACGTGTGAGGTCATGCAAAATATTTCCATATTATCCATGTTGCAAAAGAAAACAGAATACAGAAAGTAAAAAAAAAAAGTCTCCTTCAATTTGCATTCAGAGTTCATCAGTTCTCTTTCTGGAGGTGGATAGCATTTTTCATCATGTGTCCTCTGGAACTGTTTTACATCATTGTCTCAAACTAACTCTTTCACAGTTGATCATCTTTATAATATTGCTGTTATTGTGTACAATGTTCTCCTGGTTCTGCTCACTTCACTTTGCATTAGTTCATATGTCTCCCTAGGTTTTTTTGAAACCATCCTGCTCATCATTTTTTAATAGCACAATAGTATCTTATCACAATCATATACTACAACTTGTTCAGACATTTCCCAATTGATGGGCATCCTTTCCAATGTCCAATTCTTTGCCATCACAAAAAGAGCTACTATAAACATTTCTGTATATATTGGTCATTTTCCCTTTTCTTTGATCTCTTTGGGATACAGACGTAGTAGTGGTATTTCTGGATCAAAGGACATGCATGATTTTGTAGTCCTTTGTAAATTGCTCTCCAGAATGGTTGGACTAGTTCACAACTCCAGTAACAATTCATTAGTGTCCCAATTTTTCCATATCCCCTCCAGCATTTATAATTTTCCTTTTCTGTCATGTTAGCCAATCTGATAGGTGTGAGGGGGTATTTCAGAGTTGTTTTAACTTGCATTTTTCTAATCAGTAGTAATTTAGAGCATTTTTTTCATGTATAACTTTGATCTTCTTTTTCTGAAAACTTCCTGTTCGTATTCTTTGACCATTTATCAACTGGGGAATGGCTCTTATTTTTTTTTTAAAGTAAATTTGGTTCAGTTCCCCACATATTTGATAAATAAGATCTTTATCAGAGAAACTTATTGCAAAATTTCCTCCCCCCATGTCCCTCTTTTCCTTCTAATTTTGGCTATATTAGTTTTGTTTCTATAAAAGCTTTTTAATTTCATATAGTTAAAATTATTTATTTTACTTCCTGTAATCTCCTCTGTCTCTTCTTTGGTCATAAACTCTTCACTTATCCATAGATCTGACAGGTACATTTTTCCAGATTCCTCTAGTTTACTGATTATATAACCCTTTATGTCTAAATCATTTATCTATTTTTATCTTGGTGTATGGTGTAAGATGTTGGTTTATGTCTAGTTCCTGCCAAACTGATTTTCAGTTTTCCCAGAAATTTTAATCAAATGTTGATAAAATGCAAAAGCTTGGATCTTTGGGTTTATCATACACTAGAGTACCATGGTCATTTATTACTGTGTATTGTATACTTAATCCATTCTATTGATTCACCACTCTAATTCTTAGCTTGTAGCAGATTGTTTTGATGATTACTGCTTTATAATATAGTTTGAAACATGGAACCACTAGGACATCTTTCTTAGCATTTTTTTCATTGATTCCATTGATATTCTTAACCTTTTGTTCTTCCAGATGATTTTTTTTTTTAGTGAGGCAATTGGGGTTAAGTGACTTGCCCAGAGTCACACAGCTGGGAAGTATTATGTATCTGAGTCCAGATTTGAACTCAGGTCCTCTTGACTCCAGGGCTGGTGCTCTATCTACTGTGCCACCTAGCTACCCCCAGCTGCCTCCCAGATGAATTTTGTTACCATTTTTTTCTAGTGCTATAAAATGATTCCTTGGTAATTTGATTGGTATGACAATGAATAAGTAAACTAACAGGTAGAATTGTCATTTTTATTATATTGGCTTGGCCTACCCATGAACAATGAACATTTCTCTAATTGGTTAGGTCTGTCTCTATTTGTGTTAAAAGTGTTTTGTAATTGCGTTCACATAATTCCTGGGTTTGTCTTGACAGGTAAACTCCCAAGTATTTTATATTGTCTACAGTCATTTTAAATGGAATTTCTGTTTCTATTTTTTCCTATTGGGTTTTATTGGTAGTGTATAGAAATGCTGATGATTTATGGGAGTTTATTTTATATCCTAGAACTTTGCTGAAGTTGTTAATTGTTTCAATTAGTTTTTTAGTTGGTTTCCAGGCTTCTCTAAGTATATCATCATATCATCTACAAAGAGTGATAGTTTTGTTTCCTCATTGCCTAGTCTGATTCCTTCAGTTTTCTTTTTCTTCTCTTATTGCTAAAGCTAACATTTCCAGCACAATATTGAATAATAGCTGTGATAATGGGCATCCTTGCTTCACTTCTGATCTTATTGGAAAGGCTTCAAGTTTATCCCCATTATAAATAATGCTCACTCTTGGTTTTAGATAAATACTGCTTATCATTGTAAGGAAAACTCCATTTATTCCTATGCTCTCTAGTGTTTTTAATAGGAATGATTTTAGTACTTTGTCAAATGCCTTTTCTGCATCTATTGATACAATCATTTGATTTTTGTTGTTTTTGTCATCTATATGGTCAATTATACTGATAGTTTTTTTAAATATTGAACCAGCCCTGCATTCCTAGTTCATAGTGTGTGACCTTTGTGGTATGTTGATGTAATCTCCTAGTTAGTATTTTATTTAAAATGTTTGCATTGATATTTATCAAGGAAATTGGTCTATAATTTTATTTCTCTGTTTTTGTTCTCCCTGGTCTATGTATCAAAACCATATTTGTGTTATAAAAGGAATTTGGTAGGATTCTTTCTTTGCCAATTTTTCCAAATAGTTTATATGGTATTGTGATTAATTGTTCCTTAAATGTTTGGTAGAATTAACTTGTGAATCCATATGATCTTGGGGACTTTTTCTTAGGGAACTCATTTTTTACTTGCTCAATTTTTTTTTCTAAAATAGAGTTATACCATTTTGGAGAGCAATTTGGAACTATGCCCAAAGGGCTATAAAAATGTGCATACCCTTTGACCCAGCAATAGCATTTCTATCCCAAAGAGATCATACAAATGGGGAAAGTACCCGCATGTACAAAAATATTTATAGCAGCTCTTTTTGTGGTGGCAAAGAATTGGAAATTGAGAGGATGCCCATCAATTGGGGAATGGCTGAGCAAGTTGTGGTATATGAATGTAATGGAATACTATTGTGCTATAAGAAATGATGAACAGGCTGACTTCAGAAAAACCTGGAAAGACTTGTATGGTCTGATGCTGAGTGAAGTGAGCAGAACCAGGAGAATGTTGTACACAGTAACAGCCACGCTGTGCAATGACTAATATTGATAGACTTAACCCTTCTCAGCAATACAAGGATCTAAGACATCTCCAAAGGCCCCATGATGGAAAATGCTATCCACATCCAAAGAAAGACCTATGGAGTCGAATGCAGATTGAAGCATACTATTCACTATTTTTTCCCTTCTGTTAGGTTTTGTTTCCTCTTTCTGGTGGTTCTTCCTATTGGTTCTAATTCTTACTTACAACATCACTAATGTGACAATGTGTTTAATAGGAATGTGTATGTTTTGTATAACCTATATCAGATTGCACACTGTCTCGGGGAGGGAGGTAAGGAGGGAGGGGGAGAAAAATTTAAAACTCAAAAGCTTATGGAAGTGATGGTTGATAAATCAAAATAAATTAATTAAAAAAATAAAATAATTTAAAAAATAAAATCTAAGTATTCTAAGTATTAAGTATTCTATTTCTTCTGTTAATCTGGGCAATTTATATTTTTTATAGATATTTATTGATTTCACTTATATGGCCAATTTTACTGGCATATAAGTGGGCAAAATAACTCCAAATAATTACTTTAATTTCATCTTAATTTGTGATGCATTTATCCTTTTCATTTTTGATGCTAGTAATTTGGTTTTCTTCTTTATTTTTTAAATCAAATTAACCAAATGGATTATTGATTTTATTGTTTTTTTCATAAGACCAGATCCTACGTTTATTTATTATTTCAATTTTTTAAACTTTCGTTTCTATTAATCTCTCCTTTGATTTTCAGGATTTACATTTTGGCATTTAATTGGGGATTTTTAATTTGTTCTTTTTCTAGTTTTTTTTTTTTTAGTTGCATGCCCATTTCATTGATCTGTTCTTTCTCTCTTTTACTGATGTATACATTTAGAAATATAAAGTTTTCCCTAATTACTATTTTGGCTGCATCCCACAAATTTTAGAATATTATCTCATTGTTGTCATTCTCTTTAATGAAATTATTGATTGTTTCTATGATTTGTTCTTGACCCACTCATTCTTTTGGGTTAGATTATTTAGTTTTCAATTAGTTTTTAATCTATGCTTTTATGGCCCTTTATTAAATGTAATTTTTATTGCATTATGATCTGAAAAGGGTACATTTAATATTTCTACTTTTCTGCATTTGGCTATGAGGTTTTTATGCCCTAATATATGGTCAATTTTTGTGAAGATGCCATGTACAACTGACAGTTTTCTTCAGAGGTCTATCACATCTAACTTTTTAAAGATTCTATTTGTCTCCTTTACTTCTTTCTTATTTATTTTTGGTTGATTTATCTGGTTTTTAGAGGTGAAAGTTGAGATCTCCAACTAGTATAGTTTTACTATTTCCTTTTGTAATTCATTTAACTTTTCCTTTAAGAATTTGGGTGCTATGTCATTTGGTACATGTTTAGTATTACATTACTTCATTATCTATGGTTCCTTTTAGCAAGACATAGTTTCCTTGTTTATCCCTTTTAATTAGGTCTATTTTTGCTTTGCTTTGCCTGAGATACAATTGCTACCCCTGCCTTTTTCACTTCAGCTGAAGCATAATAGATTCTGCTCCAATCCCTTATTCTAAATCTGTATGCTTTTCTCTGTTTCAAGTGTGTTTCATGTAAACAACATATGGTTAGTTTCTGATCCATTCTGTTATCCACTTCCGTTTTATGGATGAGATCATCCCATTCCCATTCAGAGCTATGATTATTAACTGTGCATTTTCCTCCAAATTATTTTTTCCCTGTTCATCCTTCTTTCTTTTTATCCTGTCCATCCTCTAGTCTGTTTTGCTTCTGGCCACTGCCTTCTTTTATCTGTCCTCCCTTTTACCACCTCTCTTTTCTCTCATCCCATTCCCTTTCTACTTACCTGTTGGGTAAGATGGATTTTTATTACCAATTGAGTATGTCATGATTGAAATTAAGGTAACCTGAGGCACAGTGCTCTTATTACTAACAGTTTATTAACAAAGAGTGAATTTGCCAATAAATTGTGACTCAACCTCCCTAGCAGGCTAAGACCCCAAATGAGGGATGATGGGTCATTGTTATAGACAGAAAGAGGAGTCTTAAAAAAAAACAGAAGGCACCATTATAAATGGGGAAAGCAATATGATTAGTTACAGTTAGTAGCACTATAGATGTGGAAGACAAAATAATTGGTTGGAAATGGGGAACGAGAGGCTAGCAATCTTTCTTCCCATTTTGTTACTAAGAAATTCTGATTGATTTAGTCCACTTGCAAGAATAACTAATGATATATAGATAGCAGTTTTCCTCTAATTGGTCAAGGACTGCTAGTGGCATAGAGATAACAGATTTCTTTTAATTAAATCCAGATATTGCCCTTGGCACCCGCTTCTGTCCATTTGGCAAGTCAGATGTTTATTAAAGAGGGTGGTGTTTGGGCTATTTTGGTCTCATTGTTGGAACAACTAATTCACATTGATTAAATTGCCAGATAGCAGTATTATAGGGGAAGGGGCAAGGGAAATGAAGAAGGGAACAAACATTTATTAAGTACCTCCTTAGTACCAGGCACTATGTTAAGTGCTTTATAAATGTTATCTCATTTGGTCACCACAATAACTCTACAAGGTAAGTGCTGTTATTATGCCTATTTTATAATTGAGGAAACTAAGGCTGTCTGCCTTAGAAGTGAAGTGACTTGCTGTAGATCACACAGCTAATTAATGTCTGAAGCTGAATTTGAAGTCAGGTCTTCCTGATGCCAGACCCAGAGCTCTATTACTGCACCACTGTAGCTGCCTCTTCTAGGCTGTCTCAATGTCATTTCTGTTACCCATTTCCTATTTTTGATTTTCAAATTGCTTGTTTAGAGAATTCAGGGTTAAATCTTTTTAATTGGATATTATATTTCCTCTCATTATTATTCTTTCTCTTTTTTATCATTATCAAATTTTGAATTAGCTCTGAGCAGTCTGATGGTCTGCTCGTGCACAGAACTCTGACGCAGACCTAACACACATGTCCATAATACGTCTTTCTTCCTTGTCTGTCAAAATGTAGTCAGTTTCATTCTTTGTGGTCACCATGTCTGGTGCCTAGCAATATTTGTTTTTTTTAAGAAAGTGGATCATTTACAGGTGTATGGCTTTTGTATAAGCTACCAGTCGTCGAGCTCATTTATTTCTCCTGAATCATACCTTCCCATATTTTTCTCCCTGATCCTTACGTTTCCTCTCCTTAGCATTGGGGCCACCAAATATCAGAGTTTATGCTGATTTTATTTGGGGGGTCTTCTCAAATTCTTCATAGATGTTGCCTACAACTGAATCAATCATTCCATCAATTACCAAATGCTTATTAAGTAATCGTTTGTAGTAGGTGATTAATAATGTTGACTATTGACTGTTATTTGTTGGGTATATTGTAGATAGGACTCTTTTATGTATGGGTTGGATGAAGTGACCTCTGAGGTCTCCCCTACCAACTTCAAAGGTCTGTGATTCTGAAGTTGGGGTCATCCCCTTTCTAAAGAAAGAATGGCAAATTTTTTTTTGACTGGGAAAGGGCTTTGGAAATAGTTCCTCCTGATCAAATTCATAGAGGAGCAGCAGACTGGAGGGAACTCGTTGGTGGCCGTTGTTTGTTCTGGGACATAGGCAAAAAACTGTCAGAACCACAGAATCTCAGAGCTGGAAGGGCCACTAGTCCAATCCCCAAACCCAGGCAGGATTTCTCTCAATGACACCCTCGATGAGCCATCATCCCACTTATACTTGAAGGAGAGACATGGAGGAAAGAGTGCTGCTTTTGGGGTCAGAGACCATTGGCTGCCATTTTGCCTCAGTCACTTGCTACAAAGGTGGCCTTGGACAGGTCCTTTCTCTTCTCTAGCGTCAAGTTCCTCTACTGTAAAATAAGAGGGTTAGACTAGGTATAAAGCTCCTTTTGGTTGTAAATTTTATGAACCGTCAGTGGCAGGGAATGCAAGCATTTATTAAGCACCTGTTGTGTTCAGAGCCCTGTACTGAGTGACAGGGGACACAAAGTCTCAGAGACTGTAGTCTCTGCCCTCATGGGCATGCAGGTCTAGGAGAGGGATAGGACACAAATATAGGTAACTAGTTTAAAAAAATGCATGACAAGTTACTGTAGCCAGCATTTATATAGCACCTTATGTATATTAGTAATAACAATAACTAGCATTTATATAGCTTCTCTTATGTACCAGGCACTGTACTAAGTGCTTGATAAATATCTCATTCGATCCTCATAGCAGTCTTAGAATGTAGATCTTATTATTATCACCCCCATTTTATGGAGGAGGGAAGTGAGTCTGAGAGAGGTTTAAGTGACTTGCCCAGGGTCACACAGATGGTAAGCATCCGAGGTAGGATTCAAACTCCAAGCCCACAGCTCTATTCACTGTGCCACCTAGATGCCCATGAGAAGTCTAAACAAAGTTCTGTGTGAGGTTTATGGGAGGAAGTTTTTATTGTTCAGAGGGAGAGGGATCATGAGGAGGTGTGGGCATTGCCTACCCCTGGCCAGACCCCTCTATCCCGAGTCAGCTTGGTTCTTCGTCAGGTCTGGTACCTGTTCCCCCCACCCCTCCCCCAGCTGTCTCTAACCCTGCTCCTATGGCCCAACACCCAGGAGGCTCGGGCAGGACTCTACCAAAGGTCAGCTTCAGCTCTTCTTTGCTTCCAGAGCCCCTGTGCCCTCTTGTCTTCTCCAATTGATCAATCTGGCCTGGGGCCTCAGTCTCCATTGCACAGAGTCGGCTCCCTCGGCACTGACCCCTCCTCTTGGCACCAGTCTAAGCACATTTGCTTTTAGTCCCAGAGCTCTCCCCTTGTGTAGATTTCTGGATGATCTTTGATCTCTGAACTTCAACAGTTCCTTTTATGCTATTCTATGAATTCCAGGAATGAAGGTTCCAAGTTTCACCTAAACTTTCTATCTCCCCCAGTGAGGGTCACAGGGCTCTCTACACAGTAGGCTCATAATTAATGTTGTTGAATTACATCAGACTTTTTTTAATTTAAATTTTCAGTTCCAAATTCTCCCCCTCCCTCCACCTTCTCTCTTACTCACTGAGAAGGCAAAAATACAATGCCTTTATGCATATGAAGTAAATTAGACTTTAAATATAGCTAGAAATAGAGCAAGTTGGATGTGGGATGCATTCCAGTCTTAGGGAATGGTGTGAACAAAGGTAATGAGAAAGGACAGTAAGGTTAGCTTCTGATGTGGAGGGTCCTGAGTGTCAAGCTAATTTTTATCTTTATAGACAATAGAGTTTATGAGTTTTGAGCAAAAAACTGATATGACCATATCTCTGTATATGGAAAACGATTCTGGCAGCTGGTGCTGGCTGGATTGAGAAGAGAGGCAGGCATACGATCTGGAGACCAGTGCTAGTAAGAGGGCGTCCTAGAGTGGTGGCCATGGCAGTAGAGAGGAGGGGATGGTGGATGAGGGAGAAGCTGACCGTCACACTTTTTCACAGTCTTCTTTTTTCCTCAGCCTATGTTCTTCCATATTTAATGGTCAGCCTTAGGAGTCCAAAGCTCTGGTCTGACATGTCCAGTTGAGACAACTCCAGTAGATTGATATCTTATTGGCTTGTTATGCCTCTATCTAGAGTTCCCTTATTTGCTCACTCAGCAATCATTTATTAATCACCTACTATGTGTCAGGCCCTGTGCTTGGCACTAAGTATATGAAATAAAAAATAAAACTCATCTCTCAATAAGTCTCCATTCTAAACAGAGGAGACAACATCTGTATCTATATCTATGTTTATGTCCATATATATCTATGTCTATCTATCTATCTATCTATCTATCTATCTATCTATACGAGAAACTGAGTGGCGGGGTGATAGGGAAAAGAGGGATCAGGAAAGTAATCATTTAGAAGGTGGAGCTTCCACTGAATCTTAAAGGAATTCATAGTTCAGGCACAGATCTTAAGAGAACCAAAGAAATAACATGTAAAGTAAACACCCTTAGGATTTGCCATACAAACAAAGACCTGTATTGTCTCAATAATTCATTGTAATGAAAGCCAGGGACAAGGTCTTGCTTAATCCCTTGCTTCCTCATGTCTTGGCTTCAGTCCTTGGCCGCTGCTTCTCTCAGGAGCCGCATGAGTGATCCTCTTCTCTCTCTAAGAGGCATTGCTGCTCTCTGGATAGAAGGCCACATCCCTAAACTCTCAAACTTAGGGCAGCTTGTGAGACAGTACAAGGCAGGAGCTTCCCTTCTCTGACTAGGTTAGGTTCTGGCATCCTACTGTTGAGGAAATCCTTCTCCTTTCTCTAACTAGGGGCTCAGGAATAACATTGTCCATGAATTACCCCCTTGACCACCTGAGAATCTCTAGGACACTTCACCACTGCCCCACTACTGTTGTCTTTTGGGCTGAGGAATTCGACTTGGGCCTCTGGTTTCTGACCTGTGCTCAGGAAGGGGAGAAAAAGAGAATAGGTGGCCAAGAGCCTGATCAGGTTATACAAGCAAGCAAATGAAGCTGCAAAAATTTTTCTCCCTGCCTGCATGTTCTGTGCTCGTGCTAATTATCTGGAAGAAAGAAGGGTAAAGGTGACAAAGGAGTGAAAAAATGCAAGGCAGGTCTCCTGGCCCACTTTCATAATGTAGGACAAAGGAGAATCCCTCCAGTCCCAACAAAGTCTATCATCTTGAGTCTGTTATGTTCAGTCATTCAGACATGTCCAACTCTTTGTGACCTTGGGCCCCATAGTACATCAATGTTGTCCATAGGGTTTTCTTTGCAAAGGTACTGGAGTGATTTGCCATTTCCTACTCTAGTGGCTTAAGGCAAACAGAGGTTAAGCGCCTTGTAAGTGTCACTAGTGAAAAAATGCTCTCAATCACTATTGATTAGAGAAATGCAAATTAATACTCTGAGATACCACATCATACCTATCAGATTGGCTAAGATGACAAAACAGGAAAGTGAGAAATGTTGGAGATGCGGAAAAATTGAAACACTAATGCATTGTTGATGGAGTTGTGAACTGATCCAACCCATTCTGGAGAGTAATTTGGAACTATGCCCAAAGGTCAATCAAACTGTGCATACCCTTTGATCCAGCAATAGAACTTCTAGGTCCGTATCCCAAAGAGATCATTAAAAAGGGGAAAGGACCCTCATGTGCAAAAATATTTGTAGCAACTCTTTCTGTGGTGGCAAAGAATTGGAAATTGGGGGGATGCCCATCAATTGGGGAACGAATGAACAAGTTGGGGTGTATGAATGTAATGGAATACTATTGTTCCATAAGAAAGGATGAGCTGGTGGATTTCAGAAAAACCTGGAAAGACTTACATGTCACTAGTCACAGCTAGTAAGTGTCTGACACTGTATTTGAACTTAGGTCTTCCTGACTTCAGGCTCAAGGTTCTAGCCACTGAGCCACCCAGCTCCCTCTTTCTCAGTCTAAGCTGACTCATTAAATAACTACAGAGCAGCTCCAGCCATTAAAACTTGTCTTTGTGGAAGATCCAAGGGACGGCTCCAAAACAACCAATTCATGATGGGGCAGCCCCAGGTGTTGAGATTTCATCTGGAGCTGAATCTTGTCTTCTTGCCAAGCTTCCGCTGGGCACGCCTATTGCCCTAGTGAATAGACCATTTAAAGCTCCTCCAAAAGACCCATCAAACTGATCCCTGAACTTCCCTAATTAATGTCCTTTAAACTCGCCCCCCCCCCCCAATTTATAGTTGCAGTAAATCTAGCTGGGTGTGCCTTTGGGCACATTATCCACACTTCTAGAAAGCTCTCTCAGAGACCTGGGAAAGCTCCAGCATCAGGAAATTCACCTGGTGCCACAGATGCCTTTTTCATCACTCTCCCTGGGGGCCTCATTGAGACACTTCCAAAATCAACCCGATATCCTTTAGTGAGGGTGCTGAGCCCTTACAGTCGGGTGGGTGCTGAGCCCTCCTAGTTAGGTGGATGCTGAGCCCTTACAGTCAAGTGGGTGCTGAGCCCTCATAGTTAGGTGAGTACTGAGCCCTCCTAGTTAGGTGGGTGCTGAGCCCTTACAGTCAGGTGGGTGCTGAGCTTTCTTGGTTAGGTGGGTGCTGACCTCCCAAGGTTAGGTGGGTTCTGAGCCCTCACAGATGGGCGGGTGCTGAGCTCCTATAGATCCCCTAACATATAACTCCACAAAGTCAACAAACGAACAATTTTGTAAAGTCTCTCTAGGCTCACATTTGCCTTGGTGTTTGCAAAAGTCTGTTTCAACCCACAACCAATAATTAGGAAAGAAATGTAAAAGTAAGTAAGAGTGGAATGATAAACTAACAAGAAAAGAAAAACAGACAAGATAAGAGGGGGAAAAAACTCCAAGCTTTCTTTCTAAAATGAAAACATTTATTCATTAAGCACCTACTATGTGCTTGGCACTGTGCTAAGTACTAGGGATGCAAAAAGAGGCAAGAGACAGTCTCTGCCCTCAAGGAGTTTCCAGTCTAATGGGGAAGACATCATGCAAACAACTGTGTACAAACTATAGACAGGATAAATAGGAAATCATCACTTTCTCTCTCAGCCTCGGTATCCTCATCTGTAAAATGAGGTAATAATAAGACCTACTTCCACAGAGTTATAAGGATAAACTGAGATAATGTATGTAAAGTGCTTTGCAAATCTAAAAGCACTCTACAAATGCTAGCTATGCTTATTGTCATTCAGTCAATAATTTGATTGATCATTGCAGGAACTCCTGAGCTTCTATTTTGTGCAGGACTCAATGCTCAGGGCTGAGCCAAGGGCAGGGGGCACAGAAAATCAGGCAGACTGGCATCTGCCCTGGTTGCCCTCACAGTGACTGAGGGCTGGAATCTGGTGAGATTGAAATGGCAAATCCCACAGATTAATTGCCCCACTCAGCCCTCAGACAGGCTGGATGGGCCTCTCCCTTCACTTATGGGTGCTTCTGTTGCAGTATCAGAAGGCAGAAGAATTAAAGGTGACAGTGTCTTGGGCACATAAATTCCCTTGTGCCTTTCCCCGGTGGTTCTCTGGGTTCATGGCGTTTCTCCAAATCTATGACCCTGACTACATGAAAGTTCTGCTGGGCAGATCAGGTGAGAGGGGCACCCTTGGGGGTCCTCTAATTTCCCTCCCCCTCAGGACCCTCTTCGAAGGTTCCATCTCAGTTCCTTGACAGGTGTCCTTTCCTTGCCCACTCCGCATATTCTCTATGCTCACCACCCCAGCCCCTCTCATTTTCTTGCCCTGTAGGATCCTCACCAGTCTCATAGGTAATTGCCCCAAGGTCTGGCCCTATCCGCCCTTGGGGAGTTTCTCCAGAGGAAGGGGAGTTTGGGATGGGCTGCCTTTTGGATCATGTGTACCCCTTTTTCTGTGTTTCAGATCCAAAAGCTAATTTATTCTACAGATTCTTGGTCCCCTGGATTGGTATGTTCAACCCCCCAAGATCTTGGGGGCCCCAATTGCTACCTGTGCTCTGTCAAGTCCTTATCCTTCCCCTGTATCACCCTCTTACCCCGGCCATTGCCTTGTCCTGGCCTCTCATTCCCTCTTGCTGGCCTGTTCCTTTCTCTTAACTAGCCTGCTGCCTGTCCTCTCCAATTCTGCCTCTCCTTGTTCAGAAGCCTTCGTCAGCTCCCCAATGAGGACTGGGGAAGATCCAGTGGAATGATATTTGTACAGCACTTAGTAGAGTGCCTGACCCTTGAGAAATGATTGTTTCCTTGTCCCTCCGTTCCTCACTCCAGGGTAAAGTCCACACTTCCCAGAACTCCTGCAGAATCCAGACCCCACATCCTTTCCAGGCTCGTATGGTCCCATCCTCCCCCTAACATTCTCTGCTACTCCAGCCAAACAACCCCTTTCACCATCCCTTGGATATACCCTGGGCTTTCTCATTAAAGCACTTTTATTCATCCCTTTGCTGAAATACCATTGCTTTCCTCCTCCTCCCCCCAAATCCCACATTTCTGGTTGTAAAAATGCACAGGGCACAATTCTTTTATTTAATCATTTATTTATTCCACAAATACTGGCTGAGCTCCCACAACGTTCAAGTTTGGGCAGGAGGTGTATGTGTGTTTGCGTGTGTGTGTGTGTGTGTGTGTGTGTGTGTGTTGAGAGAAGGTGGTATAGGAATACTTATGTTCTCTGTCATTACAGAGAAATCATGGTTTCTGAGAAAAGATACGAGATGTACCCCTGTTCCATGTCAGGTAGGATGTAAGAAGGGCTGAAGGAGAGTGTTGGGTGGGTGCAGAGGAGAAAGAAACACCTGCCAGGCAGGAGGAATCGGAATGCAGTCTCCAGCAGGGAGGAGGTAACATGACACTTGGCCCCTGAAGGGTGAGTAACACCCTTTTTAGCAGAAATGGGAAGAAGGCATTTAAGTGTACAGAATAATGTCAGTAAAGGGTCAGTGGTAGGAATGTGTTCAAGTTTCTCCTTAGAAAGTCCTCCCATGCATTCCCTTTCCTCAGACCCATTTAGACCCTTCAGGCCCTCTCCACGCCTCATCTTTGACCCTTTGTCTGTATCTCCTGGACTTAGGTGAAGGGTTACTGAACCTGAATGGGCCAGTCTGGTTCCAGCACAGGCGACTTCTTACACCTGCCTTCCATCACGACATCCTGAAGCCTTACGTGGCACTAATGGCTGACTCTGTCCGAGTGATGCTGGTGAGTCTCCCCCAAGGGTGCCCCTGTGCACAGGTGGACATACAGACCCTCATGTGCCCATGCACACCGACACACACACATGCACGCACAGCCCACGCCTTGTGATACTTCATAGAATCTTAGAGCTGGGACTTCAGAGGCCAGCTCGCCAACCCCTCGTACCTAGACATGAAGCCCCACTACAGTGTCCAGTAAGAGGTCACCCAGCCTCTGCTTGCAGACTTCCAGGGAGAGAGAGTTTGTTGATTTCCTCCTGAGCCATTACCCTTTGGGGTAGTTGTTTTCAGAAAGTCCATCCTCATATAACACATATGTGTGGTTGGGGAGCAGGGTTTTTGGTGATGGCCACCCCCATCCCCAGATGATGCTTCTCTAGGCCTCAGGTACTGTTTATGGACTGGCCCCAGTCCAGGGGGTAGGAAGATGATGGGAGACAGGAAGGCAAATGGGAGCTAGCGTCTATGCTTTTCTCTGGTCCTAAAAGACTCATTCAGAAGTGTTAACTCAGTGGTAGGCACCAGCTCTGCCTGAGCCTTGAACTGAAGAAGCGGAATGGAATTCAGTCATGGTAACTGGGTGAGAGTAGAAATGATTGCTTAAGGCAAGTAGGGAGGTCCTCACCATTGCCTGAAGGGACATTTTATGTCCAAGGAAGGGCTGTTGGAGCTGAGACAGACAGTAGGAAGCAAGGAGCGGCGATGAAGCAGTGGAAATGGGGGTGGAGAGGAGCAGTGGGTAGTGTCAATTGTGACCACTGTGAGGTGAGATCAGTGCATTTAGGCATGAGAGCTGAAGAGGACTAGAGCCTGAACAACGTGTCAGCATCCAGGCAGTCTCGGGGCCAGACACAAACCAGGAGAGCAGGGGGTAGTCATGCAGGTGAGGGGTCATTTCGTAGGCCCTCCTCGTTGCCCCCCATTCCTAGGAAGAAGTTAGTATTGAATCAAGGAACACCTATCTTATTAGCAGAAAGCTGCTTCCCCAATATAATCACATGCCTCTGGGGGGACCTGACCTTCCCAAGACCTATTGTTCTGGCTATTCTGTGAAGGAGTGGTCCTTGGTAAGGGTAGCACCCTGCTCAGGTTAGTCCCTCAACCTGCATTTGCATTGGTATGCTGCTTATTCCTCCTCCTCAGGGTTCTACTGGAGTTAGATTTCTAGTACTGTTGCTCATGAGCCCCCACTAGTGAGCTACCCACTAACAATCAGGCAGACTTATTTAGTTTTTAGCAAAGGTATTTACTAAGATGGTATAACAAGAACAGTAATTACAAAAAACTTTCTCCTCCCTAGTCTGGGGCACACTCTCCTATGAACACACATAATACCCATGGAGAGAGTGGGCACAATATTAAAGCACAAAAGTAGCAAGGCATACATGTAAAGAACACATGGGACAAAGGGATAACTCACAACTCTCTGTTACAGTTAGTCCTTTGCCCCCTTCACAGGGTCCCCATGAAATTCCCCTTAGGCCCGACTTTCACCTGGGCTCTGAGGGTCCGTGCCTTGTACAGTCCATAGCCAGCACTTTTCTCCATCATGAGGGGCCACGTTATCTGATTCTGTCTTACCTCAGTGGCTATTGCTCCTGGTTGGATTATGTTGTTTTCTACCACTCCAGTCTCTTTGATCCCAGCTAGATGCGCTTACTGTCTGCTACTGGTTCAATCTCTCCAATGACATGGTCAGTGGATAGAGTGAGAAAGAAAGAAACTCAGCTCCTCCCCACCACCACTATCACCAAAGGTCAATACCCTACAAGGGCCGTGGTTCCAACTCTCATACAGAGATTACCCAAAATAGAATTCTTCCGTTTTTGACTGGCTCTACATGACTTACCAAATCTGCACTGCTTTGTTATTTTTATAGGTAGCCCAAAAGGTGTGACTTGACCTCCTCAACCAATCATATGATGCTGCCTGTATGGTTTCATCTGCGTTTTGTCCAATGATCAAAACTCCACAATCTTCTCAAATAAATTATGAATTTATGTTTACATTTGGATAGATCGGTTGATTGATTCTATTGAGGTATCTGGGTCTTTTGTGATTGCATTAATGGAGGTAGAACCTTATCCTTACACAAGGAAAAGGGCCAAGTACTTTTTCAAGCCTAAAGAGAAGTGGTGAAGAGAATTCTCATCCCCTCCCCTCCCCCAGAGCCCCTTCTTCCACTATCCCAAACAGTCAGAAGGTAATTGAGCATCAGCAATAATTGTGATATTGCCGAAGATTGATTGCTTCATAGACAGTTGCCTCATAATACTTACACCTGAACCAATCAGTCAACAGTCACTTATGAAGTTCCCAGTATGTTTTAGGCACAGAGAAACAAAGGCAAAAACAAAAATAGTGCCAGCACCTTAAGGAGCTTATGTTCTATTGAGATGATAGAACACACGAGCTAATAAGGAAATATACACTATGTTCAAAACAAATAGTGATTTGGGGGGCACTAATAACTGGAGGGATGATGAAAGGGCTCCTGAAGGAGGTGGCACCACAGATAATCCCTTGAGGGACCTAGGGGTTCCAGAAACTTGGCATGAAGAGACAGAGGATTCCGTGCATGAGGGACAGTATATTCAAAGCTATAGGGACAAGAGATAGAATATCATGTTTCAGGAAGAGCAAGTTTGGCTAGATTGGGGAATGCATGAGAGAAAATTACGTGTAATTTCTTTGGAAAAATAAGCTGGGGCTAGATTGTGCAAAGTTTCCAATGCCAGATAGAGGAGTCTGTATTTTATCCTAAAGAGAATTGGGCAGCCACTGGATCTTTTTTGTTATTCTTTTTTTGAGGTTGGGTCTCCCTATCTCTCCCAGGCTAGTGCCAGACTCTTTGCTGACACTCAATTGGGTTTAGCCCTACTCTAGCCCAGAATGCCTGGGCATAAGTGATTCACCAGCCTCAGTCTCCCCAGCAGTGGAGACTACAGGTGTGTACCATCTTACACAGCCCCACTGGAACTTTTGTGAACAGAGGAGTAATATGGTTAGCCCTGTGATTTTGGAAACTCATTTTGGTAGTTGGGTGGAGGATGGATTGTAGAGGCAAGGAGACCAGTTAGGAAGCTATTGCAATAATCCAGGTATTGAGGACCTGAACTAAGGTGGTTATGTTATTAGTAGAGGGAAAGGGATAGATGCAAGATATGTTTCAGTAATGGGATAGAAATGACTTGGTAATTGATTCAATGTGGTGTGTGGGGGTGTGTGTGAGTGGAATTGAAAAGTTGGGGATGACTCCTAGGTTACAGACCTGAGTGATTGAAAGAATGGTAGCACCTTTGACAGTAATAAGGAAGTTAAGAGTAGAAATGGATTTTTTTGGGAAAGATGATGAGTTCAAGTTTGGACACTTTGAATTTGAAACACCTGTAGGACATCCAGGTGGAGATATGAGACTGGAACTCAGGAGAGAAGCGAGTATCAAGGAGAAGAGAGTGACTGAGAGTATCAAACATTGCATCAAAAGGGATGGGGACTGAGAAAAGGCAATTGGATTTGGAAATTTTCTGATTTTCTTATTGCTGTTAAGGGTGCTACTGTCTTCCCAGTCATCACAGGATCACAACCTAGGCGTCATCCTTGACTCCTCAATCTGTCTAACCCCCCCTATATGCAATCATTTCCCAAGTCCTGTCTTTTCTACCTTTGAAATATCTCTGTTAACATTTACATGTCACCCTCTCTCTTCTGACACTACCACCACCCTGGTGTAAACCCTAATCACCTCATGCTTGGACTATTGCAATAGCATGCTGGTTGGTCTGCCTGTCTCAAGTCTTATTCCACTTCAGTACATCCACTACTCAGTTAAATTAATCTTCCTAAAGTGCAGGTCTAACCATATTACTCCCCTATCCCCATTCAATCAACTCCAGTCACTCCCTGTTGCCTCTAGGATCAGATATAAAACCCTCTGTTGGCCTTTTATAACATGGCCCCTTCCTGCCTTTCCAGTCTTCTTATACCTTATACCCCACTATCTACTCTGGAACCTACACTGGCTTTTTTGTTTCAGTTGAGTGGTAGGCATTGAAGCCTGATTGGAATTGAGAAGAGATTAGATAAGAAAGTGTAGGCACTAGGTGGAGGCAGTTTTTCCAGGGAGTTTGGCTCTGAAAGGAAGGAGAGAAGTAGGATGATGCCTGGAGAGAAGGGTAGGTCCAAGAGAAGGGTTGTTACTGTTTTAAAGGATAGGGTTGATCTGGACAAATTTGTATGTGGCAGGGAAGGAGAGCAGGAAGCCCTGAAGGGGCAAACTGCTGTAGGAAATAGGAGGGGATGGAATGAGATTAAGGGGTTGGCTTGGACCGGGAGAAGGGCTACTTTCTCCCCCAAGACTGGAGCAGAGTAAGAGAGAATAAGAGATAATGCTGCAGTGATTCAAGGTGTGGAACTAGGTAGGAGAGAAAGCTCAAGACTGTTAGTGAAGCACGAGGAAAGATCCTCAGCTGAGAGGAGGAAGGAGGTACTGTTGGAGGAGGTTGGTGGAGAGAAGAGAAGGCTTGGGACAACTGCTGGGGGGAACACTTCAGATCTGAATGGGAAAGAGTAAGAGGATTGTCATGCAGCAGGGAGGGCCCACGTGACATGAGAGAACCTCATCGTGTAATGTGCCCCATCCGCACAGTGTCCTGTACAGAAAACTTTATCTTCAAGACTGATAGTGACTGAGCACCAACAGACACGTGTGTGTGAGTGTGAGAGTGTGTGTCTGTGTGTGACCTTGGATCACTTCTCCCACTTTATGTTGATTGCGAACTGATAGAATCAATAAATTACTGCATAAAAATTTCCCCTGAAAATTCACAATTCACTTCAAGCCACCCTTCCTAAGCACATCCTGCCTACAGTATGTGAGCACTTCTTTCCACATCCTTAAAGACCTGGTCAGTTTTCAGACACTGGTCTGAAAAAGATAACTCGATTAAAAAATATTTATTAAATGAGGAATCTATACAAGGCCCAAAGATGGCTCCTGTGGAGACGATGAAAGACAGGATGATGATGTTTCTCTCAAAGAATTTATAATCTAGTGGGGGGAGGCCAAACTGACAAATATCTCTGATTCAAAGGCAATCAAGGAACAGTGCTAAGGAAGACAGTGATTGTTCTCAGGGTGGGGTGAGTTGACTAAGCGATAGTGTTCCTTCCTAGAAATCCTTTCTGGATGTCTACAAGTAGAGTCTGAATGACCAGATAAAAGCATCCTTGGTCAGGTGTGGCTTGAACCACATGCCTCTGAGGGGTCTTTTGGCTCTGACATTCCCTGTTCTAATGTCCCTGCTGGTTCTGACATTTTCTGTTCTATGGCTCCCCTCCTCTCTCTTCCCCCAGCTCCGAGGGTCTGGGACTTTGTGTCTCTGAGCAAAAGCAAGGGGCAGACCAAAAAATCCAGACAAAGGATCATGAGGAGCTTGAGGAGGGAGTGATGACTTTCTGCCGTGGGGATGGAGGGCTTCTGGAGGAGGCTGTGGCATCCGAGCTGGGCTTAGAAGGAAGCAAGGGGCTTGGGAAGAAGCAAGGAGTGGAGTACATTCCAAGTCTGATGGGTGGTATCAGCAAAATATGGAGACAAGGTGAATCGTGGAATCTCCAATTCTCCTGGAGTGGAGAACCTGGGGAAGGGTTGACTTGCCTGAGGCAGGAAAGCCACGTATGCTGAGAGCCTGTGCTGCCTTCTTCTCCAGAATAAATGGGAGGAGCTCATCACCCAGAGCCCAAGCCTGGAGGTCTTTGAGGACATCAGCCTGATGGCCCTGGACACCCTCATGAAATGTGCCTTTAGCCATGAGAGCAACTGCCAGACGGAGAGGTGAGTGATGGCCGGATTGTCTATACTCTCCTGGCAGCCTGTCCGACCCTGGTCACTGCTTTCTCTTCCTTTAAAGCTCAGTTTCCTCACTGCCTCCTCCAGAAAGCCTAGCCTGCTGCGTCTAGCACTACTTCCAATGACTAGGGCTGCCCCCCCCAACCGGAAATTCACTTGTATAGATTGAATTTTCTTTGTTCAAGCTGTTTCCCCCTAGTTGCACCCTACTCCTTGAGGGCAAAGATTGGTTCATTTTTGTTTTCTTTATACATATCCCTAGTGCCTGGTACATCACAGGCACTCTATAAATGCCTCTTGAATTGAATTTCATTCCTGCACAGTCATGAGGCAGTGTAGGACAATGGCCAGAGCTGACCTCACAACCAGTAAGATCTGGGATCAAGCCTGGCCTTGGACATGAAATGGTTGTGTGATCCTGGTAAATCATTGCACCTCTCAATGGCCCAGGCCACTCTAAGTTTTAGTTGAGGTGCTGACCTGCATTGGTTGAGGGACTTTGCACACCAAGGAGTTCTCTATGCTAATGAAATGATAATACCACTAATGGCCAGCATTTATATGGCACTTTTAGGTTTGCAAAGAGCTTTATAGATTACCTCATTTGATCATTACAGGCCCAAGCCCCGTCCTTGCTCTGCCTCCCAGACAAAAGGCTCTTTCCCAGTTCTGGCTGGTCTAGGCCCTTAACCTGTCCTGTGCCCTTCTTCCCTGCAGAAATGCTGACTGCTACATCCAGGCTGTGTGGGAACAGGGAACCTTGATAGTCGCTCGAGTTCGGTATGCCCTCTATCACAATGACCTCATCTACTGGCTCAGTCCCCAGGGGTACCAGGCTCGCCAGTCTGCTCGCCGGGCCCATGAGCACACAGGTATCGGTTGCCCATGCCTGCTGTCTGCCAGTCAAAAGTAATTCATCCTTTCAACAGCACATTGAGGGAGAAGCCACTTCTCCAGTGTCCCTGGGAAGTCCTCCTCTAGTTTCTGCCTGATGGGGATGTCCCAGGCTCCCAGGCTGGTCTATTGCTTATCATTAGCTGAGATTAGAACCACTCTGATGTCCATCCATCATTCCTCGTTCTACATTCTAGGGTCAAGTGGAATCTGTCCCACAGCCTTTCAGATGGTTGGAGTCAGTGCCTTATCCTCCCCAGGCCTTCTTTTCTCCAGGACAGGCATCCGAAGGCAACTGATCCTCTTACGACCCACTCAGCTTCGAATCCTCAGTGGGAGGGTCTCAGTCTTCTGGGCATACAGTAAACTCAAGAAAAGATTTGTGGAAGGATGGGTCACAGAAAGGAGGCTTAGTTCATCTGGGCATGAAAAATCTCCCAAAGAGTGACCTTTGTCTCAAATTGTCGAATTGTCACATCTACTTTGAGATTTGTTTTTGATGAACAAGAAATCTCTGATAAGTAAAGCTGTTGCAATGCCTTAAGTCTATGAATGTGTGTATTTGCACATTTGATTGAGTCCTGGCCTGGTTCCAGGAGGAAAGGCCAAGGTCCATGCAGCTCTGAAATTTTATCATTCAAACACAACTATTCTCACTTGTAACACAATACCTGATGGCACATAGTCAGTGCTTAATTAATGCTTTTTTCATTGATTCATTGATGGACACATACAGCCTCACATAATTGTGTAACCAGAAGTTCAAGCTCAGTGGCCTACAACTCTACTCATTGATGGGGACTGATTTGTTGGTGGTCTGTTTCCACATGAGGGTCCAAGGCTGGGAGAACATAGAAACTTGGTCTTCCAGCTCCCAACTTAAAGAGAGAAGATGATTGATTCTAGACGCTCTTTGGGGATCTCTCCACCAAGGAGGAGAGTCTTATGCAACTGAATTTGATACCATGATTACATTTGTATACTCTCACACACATACATTCATGAACACCTACACATGCTGATACACTCAGACATGCTTGACTCACATTCATTAATAAAAATAAGTAAACAAGCACTTATTAAGCACCTATTATGTGCCAAGCATGGTGCTAAGCCTTCGAGATACAAAGAAAAGCAAACAATGTTCTCACTGTCATGGAGCTCTCATTCTAATGGGGGGGGAAGAAATATGCATGTAGTTATATACGTGCATGATATACACAGGGTAAACGGTAAGGAATTATCAGAAAGAAAATACTTAGAATCCTAATTTCAAACACAGTCTCTCTCAAAAAAAACACACACACACACAGACACACACATGCACATATACACAACCTCACTCCTTGCCCTCCTCAGTTGAGGGGAGATAGAAGTGCAAGTTCATAGGAGTCTACATAGCTTGAGAAGTATAAGGGACTCTGAAAGTCATTGAACCCAACCCTATCATTTTACAGATGAGGAAACTGAGGTAGACAGGGGTGAAGTGACTTGCCCAGGGTCACACAGATAGAAAGTGTCTAAGGTGGGATAGGAACCCAGTTCTTCTTGACTTCAAATCCAGTGCTTTCCTCCCCATGGAAGAAGCACAGGGAGAGTTGTCTGTGTGTACCACAATAATCCATGGGCATTGGACTACTACTACCACTCTTGGCACCACTTCCCTATGGTCCTTGTCCACTAACCACTTTCCTGCAGACAAGGTAATTAGGAAGAGGAAGGAGTACCTTCAGCAGGAAGGAGGCTTGGAGGCGGTCTTAAAGAAACGACACTTGGACTTCCTGGACATCCTCCTCTGTGCCAAGGTGAGAGTTGGCCAAGCCTGGTGGTTGTCCAACTGGTAGGAGGAAAGTAGTTTCCCATCCCTTCTCCCATCCTTCTCTTTTTTGGTGCTTCTCCCTCTCCCCTGTGTTGATGTCCTGAGAGGCACTGGGGCCAGAGTGAACCTGGGTGGTCCTGCGGGAATGGTCATTCCAATTTGAGAGGTTATGCAGGTGGTGGGGCTGGAGCATCTAGGGAGGGTCTCTGTGGCCCATAGGAGCATTCTCACATCTGATGTTTTCATAGATGCCATCTGCTCTCTTAGGAGCTGCCATTCATCATCATGAAGAGCTCCTGGTACCATATTTAGTCACAGAGGGAAATCCTCTGAGCTGATTTTGACACTCCCATGCTTTGATAGAAGGATATCCCACCTTGGTGTACTCCTATTGGTTCTGATTGCAGCCCATCCCTGCCCTCTCACCCTTTGAGACCCTGGTCCATATCTTCCCATGAGTACTCCTTAATGATTTCACTCAAGAGGTTGAGGCCTTCCTATAGATTTCTTGAAATTTCATGGATATCAGTGGAACATTTAGGTCAGTCATTCATTATTCTCACTCTCTATCTTTTTTTTTAATTTTTATTTGTATCTTATTTAGCTCTAGCTTTTCCCTTGAGCTTCTTTCTTGTATCACTAACTGTCTTTTGGGCATCTTGAACTGGATTTCCTGTAGCAATCTCAAATTTAACATCTTAAACAGAACTCACAATCTGTATTCCTCAAACACCCCTCTTTCCTGCTTTAGTTCTATAAGTGACTACTATATACCAGGCACTCTGATAGGTACTCAAGTTACAAAAATAAATATGTCATCTTTGAACACCCAAATGGAGTGCCACCTCCTCCCAGAAACCTTCCCTGAAGTCCCAATCCATCTAACCTTCTTTGTACCTTTTAAAGGTACTTTTCATTGGAGTTTGGAGGTAGGGGCATTTGAGTCTTAACCCCTGAGTGGGCTGGCTGTAGGCTTCCTGAGGGCAGGGCCTGGGTCTTCTCTAAACTTCATTTCTCCCTTGGCACGTTTCTGCACATGGCAGACTCTTGAAAAAGGGCGGCTGGCCCCTGACGTTAGTGACTTTTCTTCACCCAGACAGAGAATGGGGACAGCTTGTCGGACAAAGAGCTGAGGGCTGAGGTGGACACTTTCATGTTTGAGGGTCACGACACCACCGCCAGTGGCATCTCCTGGCTCTTCTATTCTCTGGCCACGAATCCTGAGCACCAGCAGAAATGCCGGGAAGAGATCAGGGCCATCTTGGGAGATGGGACGTCCATCACTTGGTGAGTAGCTGTGGGATTAGGGTCTGCTTTGTTTCTCCTTCTTTGTGCTCCAGAGGAAAAAATCCTTGGTCCCCCAGAGGTCCCATTCCGGGTCTGATCATCCCCCTCCTGACAGTCTCTTCATTCCTTGGTGTCCTTGGGCTTTCAGGGAGCACCTGAGCCAGATGCCATATACCACCATGTGCATCAAGGAGTCCCTCCGCCTCTATCCTCCAGTATCAAACATCTCCAGGGAGCTCAGCAAGCCCCTCACCTTTCCTGATGGCCGCTCCTTACCTGCAGGTAATGAATTACATCCACTTGTTCATTCTATGAACTTGTGGGGCCCTCTTTGAGTGACTGGGAGATTGGATTTGACAACCTTTGAAAAAGCAGTACTGAAAACCCTTCAATGAGTGAATTAGAGGACCTTTCAGGTCCCATAAAGTTCCCCTACTGAGTACTCTCCAGGGAAGGTAAGGGTACAAGCATTTATTAAGCACCCACTAGATGCCAGGCACCGTGCTAAGTGCTTTAAAAATATTATATGATTTGATAATTACAACAATCCTGGGAAGTAGGTGATATTATTGTGTTTATTTTACAGATAAGGAAACTGAGGCACAGGGTCACACAGCTAGTATCTGGAGTCAAATTTGAACTCAGGCCTTCCTGATTTCCACTTGTGGCTTCACTCCCATTCCACTTATGGTTCCAGTAAAGGATCCCCTGCAAGGGAAGAGTGTAGGGAAAGGGTAATCAATGATCAGAATCAGGCTCCAAAATGAGGCCAGAGAGCCATTACCCAGTGTGGTGGGTAGAATCTGAAATGATTGAGGAAACAAAGGTTCGAGTTTTCAAGAATATCCATTTATTAAGTAATGCATGCCAATTGCCCAACAAATTGGGACCAGGCCCTTCAGCTTTGGCGCTGGACCCAGAATACAATGGAAGACAAATTTTTATGCATTAAAAATGATTAATCAAATAAGACCAATTAATTAAAAGGAAACAACTAACCAGGACAAAATTAGGTAGTCTGATTTCTAACTGGAGGAAGGGTTAGGGAGTTTTCAAGCTGGGAGGGGAAAGTGCCCGGAATCAGAAAAAAAGATGTCCCACTCCCGTCAAGAGTCTGTATTCAATCCAAGGAACATAGAAACAATAACTGATTAATCACTACGGGGACCAGTTTTCAGATAAGACATATGGGTTGGTAGAGATGTGTAATTGTGAGAAAACTCCTTGCATCTGTCTTCAGATCTGACTGGGTTTCTGGTCAGCATAACTGAGGTCCTTAGTTAAGGGTCTCTATGTAGCAGGTAGAGGTGGTCCAGCTTCTTGCCATGTAGGGCTCAGTTCAAACAATGCGATAGTTTTTTTCACAATTCCCACAATCGAATAAAGTTTTCTTACAAGACAGAAATTGAACTAAACCCCTCATTGAATAGAAAGGGAACTGATCTGGGTCTAGAATTGAGTCACAAGATGGAGTCAATGGGGTTCACCCAATTCTCACCATTCCTTGCTGTTTTAATCCCCCCACCTGGAAGAGAGAAGGGAGAAGGAATATGACCTCTGTCTTCAAGTGTTTAGAAGGCTGTCTGGTGGTAGACAGGACTTTTTCTGGGTCGGGGCAGTTTTAGATATTTAGGTTTAGATTTGATATCAGGAAAAGTTTTGTCTAAATCCGAGAGGTCTGAAAGAGGGATGGGTATCCTTCAGATGTGTTGATGGTTCTGACTAGATTCAGAGCTGGTGGAATCTCAGAGGCCATAGAGCCCAAATTGATTTCTTACCTCTGCTGCTCATGGAGTGTGAGGGAAGTTGGTCCCTTCTCAGGGCCGTTGTATGTCTGCTGCTGCCTCCCTGACCCACAGATCATCAGCCCTGTCTCAGTGACAGTAGTAAAAGTCAGTGCCCCTCTGGCCCTCATGGGCTTTGTCTTCTGGAGTTTACTAATCTGCCCAGAGAGACACAGAGTCTGAGGTTTGAGGAGAGGCAACCCTGATATCCAGTTATAGAAAACCTTTGTCCTTAAGGAGTGCTCTGTTTCATTCTATTTTTGCTCTTCCTAGCCCTGGTCTAGTTGATACTTTCCACCCTAAGCCCTGAGTGTCTCATCTTCCTCAAGATCAGAGGAGTATATATCACTGATTAGGCAAATTTCCCATTCTGTATGAGTTTGCACCTTGGAAGGTTGCAGGAATTCTTGCATAGGGCTAAGGAAGAGGAAGCAGGCTGAGTTGGGAGGAAAACCCAGCATTAACTGAAAAGCCAGGCTGGGTTAGTGTTAGGGTGTCTGTGGACCATGGAGGTCCGAAGGGTGGAGGTAAGCAGAGGTCCAAAGCTAAGGAGTCCATTGTAGATCAGGAAACCAACCTACTGAATTGGAGTGGAATGGAAGGAACTTGGATGGGCAGCTAGAAACTTGGGTTCTAATGATGCCTCTGCCCCTTACCACTGAGGAATCAGATGACATCATTGGTGTCACCTTAGGAAAGTCATTGCCACTTGAGGGCCTTCATTTCTACATCCATGGGTGGAACTCAATGAAACTTTCTTCTAGCTCTAGGTCCTATGGTCCCATAGTCTTCTGAGCCTGAGTAAGGATTTCCAAGGACCTGGTGACTTTTCCTGATCTAACCTGACCCCACAAAGCCTTTTACCCTGATGCCCTGGCTGCTTGTATCCCCCCTCCCAACCCGAAATCATGGCTGGAGATGGTGAGGTCCTAGAAGCTTTATAGGGATGTATAGGGATGTATAGTCCCAGGCTGGTGGACTGAGAGCCCAGCACCTATGGGCTGGTAGAAAAGTCTCTAAAGTGTTGGACATGGAGGCAGGAAGACCTGAGTTTGAATTCTGCCACAGCCACTTTACTGTGTGACCCTGAGCAAGTCACTTAACTTTTGCCTCTAGCTTCCTCATCTGTAAAATGGGGGTGATAATAGGATTGTTGTAAGGATCTAATGAGATAATGCAGAAAGTGCTTTATTAACCTTACTGTGCCATATAGATGCTAGTTATTATTGTTGTTGTTGTTGGGGAGGGGATAAGTCAGTGTGTCTCTCCAGTGTCTTTCTTTTTGCTTCTCCAGGAACCTTTGTCACTATCCACATACATGCCCTTCACCGAAATCCCAGCGTGTGGCCAGAACCAGAGGTGTGTCTGCCCCCTAACGGTGATGGGCTCAGGGATCCATTAGAACTGATGGGGAGAGGGGCAGGTAGAAGCGGCTACTTGGGGATGACCCACAGAGAAAACTCCAGCCCATCTGGGGGACAATGCAAAAGACAACGAAATTGGGGGGGGGGGAAACAGTCTTGCTGTTCAGGGAGGGAGCACTGTGCTCGGTTCTGGGCACTACCATTTAAAAACGCCAGTGCTGGGCAGCTAGGTGGTACAGTGGATAGAGAACCCACCCTGGAGTCTGGAGGATCTGAGTGCAAATCTGACTTCAGACACTTACTAGCTGTGTGACCCTGGGGAAGTCACTTGACTCCAATTGTCTCCAAAAAAAAAAAGTCATTGCTAAGTTGGAGAGTGTCCAGAGGAAGGCAATCAGGACAAGGGAGGGCCTGGAGGCTGTATCATAGGAAGATCATTGAAGGAACTGGGCTTTTTTATTCTGGAAAAGGGCCATGGGGCACTTGAGAACTGTCTGTCCTCAAGTACTTGGAGGGCTATCCTGGGCAGGAACAGTCCGACTTGTTCTGTTTGGCCCAGGGTGGGGGGTGGGGCAGAACCAAGGCCGAAGGGCAAAGTCTCAAAGAGGGCAGATTTAAGCTGGAACCGGATTTGACGTTCGCTGAAGCCTCTTCCAAATGTGGAGGCAGTTTGAGGAATGGAGAAATAGTGGGCTGAGGGGGACCAGGATGGAAGTCAGTTAAGAAGTGGGTAAGGCCAACTGCCTTAAGTGTGAGGTGGGGCTTGGTGGTGGAAGGAGAGGAGAAGTCATGACTGGTAACGAAGGAGAAGGAAAGAAAGAATTAATATAAAGAGAAGAGAAGGATTGTCAGACAACAGAGAGGATCACAGAGTCCTAAATCTGGAGCCGCAAAGGCCAGTCCCCTCATTTCACAGGCCTAGAGAAGCGGCATGACCACTGAGCATCAGAGGCAGGAGCGCCATGCATTGTAACTGGTGAAATCAGCCCCATTTCATGGTTTTCTCCAGTAGCCCTGGAGTAGGAGCAGAAAAGGTGGGTGGGGGGTGGGAAGTAGGGCTACCCACTCATGAGACCTTCAGGTTAGGAATGAAAAAATTCTAATCAAGTGGGCAAGAGCATCTAGCATAGTCTCTAATGAGGCATTGAAAAGGTAAACCATGGGTCCAAGCTGGATGTGGAGAAAAGCCATTCCGGAGGTGGGGAGAGGTGGACTATGGGACCAGGGATAGGCCAGGAGGCTTAAGGTCACCATGAGGGTTAAGGGTAGCCTTAGTACGGAGGTGAGAGAGGCAGGACAGGGAGCTGTAATTGGGAAGAGGAATTTCAGACTTCACAATTTTGGTCATGGTGTAGTTCAGAGAGATGCGAGGTCTGAGGTCAACATGAATGTTGAAACACAGGAAGGTAGGAGTAGAGAGTGAGGTAAGGAGACTGGGAGCCCAGTGCTAAGCTTCTTGAACAAGTTGCTAGTGCAGTGCAGTGATTGGCAGAGGATGGCATCAAAACCAAAGAGAGGATGGTCCGAATACAGTATGGATCTCAGAAGACCAAAGGATCCCAAAGGCTGGAGATAGAAGAAGGGCCTGGAGTTGGCAGTGGGGTGGAGAAGGGGAAGAGAATCATCCTGGGTCTGTGAGCCAAGGAAAGTAGGACCCCTTCCCACTCCCAGCTCCCCTCAGTCCTGCCTCCCACTGATGCTGGCATTGATTGGCAGGTGTTTGATCCTCTCCGATTCTCCCCAGAGAACTCTGCCTTCAGGCACAGCCACGCCTTCCTTCCCTTTTCTGCTGGTTCCAGGTGGGTTTTTCTGGGTGATGATCTGTGTGTGTCTACATATGTGCACATAGAGAGAAGAGGGGCCCGAGCGAAGACATGGAGTCTAGAGAGAACCTGGCGTATGTGTCAGTGGTAAAGGAGAGGAAGCGGGAGGAGAAAAAGGGGCATGAGTTGGGGATGCAAGCAGGCTTTAGAAGATCCCCAAGGCCTGAACCTCTGCTGAACCCACCCTGTTTCTCTTCTCATTGGCCCCTGACCTCCTTAGGAACTGCATCGGGCAGCAGTTTGCCATGGTTGAGATGAAGGTGGTCACGGCTCTGACCTTGCTCCACTTCCACCTGGCACCTGATGACACTCGGCCTCCAGAGTTCTCCTCCAGGCTGGTCCTCAAGTCCAAGAACGGGATCCACCTGAAACTGAAGAGGCTCTGAGGATGCCGCCCTGAAGGATGAAGATGGCGGTCCTTCTTCCCCCACCCCATCCTCACTCCCCATTCTTCCCTCCCTCTCCCCTTCCCCATTCCCACCCATCCCTCACCTCCTTCCCCACTCCCTTCCTACCTCCTCCCCCACGCTTGACCCAGCCAGCCAGCCCTGCCCAGGCTCAGCTGGGGGCAGGGAAAGGCCTTTGTCTACCTGTCCTCCATCCCCCATCTTCCTCTGTTTACCCACAAATACTTTTATCTGTAATAAAAGTTCAATCTCTGATCACAGTTCTAAGGCTTTCTGTGGGGGATGGGTGGCTGTGGGCTAAGGGAAGAAGAGGAGAGGAAAAGAGAGGTAGGAGGGTGGGGACGCTGGCAGGGGAGACCCTAGAGCAGGGGAAGCAGGGAATGGAGAGCTCTTGGGGGACCCTTGGGCAACTAGCAACCCTACAGGGATGGATGGTCCATTTTGGCTGCAAGAAAGCTCGGGTTGAATTCTTTTAGGATTCCAGGACCCCTAACTTCTAGACAGCATCAGCGCTATATGGCCCGGCTGCTCCATTGCAGCTCTGGATCCTGTACATGGAACCCAGAAAACCCGAGGTGAGTGTATCTCTAGATGCAAGGAACTCAACCAGCTTGAAGTTGAGGGAGATGTGTTAGGGAAAGAACACACTCAAAGTTGGGGTTCAAATAGCAAAATTATATACTCTAAGAATGGGCTTGGTTGAAGACAGATAATCAGTGCCAGATGCAGGGGAGCATTCCTAATCAGATGTGGTAGAGACATTCTCAGGGTCATTGACTGATACCAAATTTGGGTGAGGCTCAGGTAGGTGGGATTTCTTCAATGGGTCCCAAAACTGGGAGAGAATCTAAGTTAACTCTCTAAGGCAGCAGAAGAAAAATTAGTCACAGACCACTGCAGGGGGGTCAAGAGTTTTATCCAATGCAAAACTTGCAGCATCATCTGCCTGATTTTGCACAGCCCTCCCTCACTTCAATCCAATTCACTTGCGTGTCGTGGTATGGTCCTCTTCAAGAATGAAGGACAAAGACAGGCTGACACAGGATGAACATCTGTCAGAGCAATGGAAAAGTACAATCTTGTCTCTCTTGGCCTATGTGCTTTTATGGGCATTGACATTGTTTACTGAAGTGATTGCATATTGGAGTCCAAGCATTATAGGATAACATCAAACTGTGGAGAGTTTACAATGATCACTACTAGTAAGTGTTAGCTGTTTAGTTCAACCTAGAACGTTTTAGTCAAGTTCAGCTCAGCAAAGGTCCAGGAGGCTGCACACATTCTATGGTGCTGTTGTTTGCCCGGACAAGCGTCTTTGGAGGGCACCCTCGTCCACCACTGCAGTCAATGAGGACCCATAGAAAGGACTCCTATCCCGAAAGGAAGGCCTACTCATTCCTGTCACTGGCCTTAAGGCTCACTGGAAATAGCCTGTATTCAAATCCTCTCTCTGACAGGTAGTGTTCAAATTCGACTTCCTCCTTACTGTCTTTGTGACCTAGGGCAAGTCACTTGTATGTATGCCTCAGTTTCCTCATCTGCAAAATAAAGGAGTAGGACTAGTTGTGCTCTCATGTTGCTTATGTGTGCCTAGATCTGTGCCTCTACGCTCCCCCACTCCCAGGTTGGCCCTTCCTTTGCACATGCTTCTGTGGGTCTCTCCAGTGAGGAGGCAGATCTTTTACCCTTCTGAGTGAAATCTCCACATACTCCCCCCTCTGTATGTGGACTGTTTAATTGTTCCGTGAAGCTTCTGTAAGTCTTAGCACTATCCCTCAGCAATGCCCCCTCCCCCACCCTGCCCGAAAGTAACCCAGGTGCTCCCTCTGACTCCAGATCTTGGATGATTTTTCTGTTTTCCTGATCTTCCCAGTGACCAAAATGTGAGTGGAGGTGGTGAGCTCTGGTCTGGGGTTAGGGCCAAGTCTGCTGACAGAGATTACAAAGATTCTGGTATAAAGGTCAGAGGGAAGAAGAGAGAAAGACGTGCTAGTTCTGGTAGAAAGTGATTGAGGTAGCGGCATCATGAATTCTACGCTCTCCTTTGCCTGGTTCCAGGGTGATGTATCTGGGCTTCTCCAGGTGTCCTTCCTGCTGGGCCTGGGCCTGCTGGTGCTGAAGGTGGCCCAGTTGTATGTGCGCAGGCAGAGGCTGCTTCGAGATTGCCAGAGTTTCCCAGGCCCTCCTGCCCACTGGCTCTACGGGAACGTCTTGGAGGTAGGTGAGGTCCTGGGAGGAGGGAGTGCAGTGGCTGTCCATCCGGTCATCTATGAACGGCCCCAAGGAGGGACCAGGCTGCTTGGACCAGTCCTCTGAAAAGCTTCCTTGAAGTCTCAGCCACAGAATCTGAGGTGGGAGGCCCTTCAGAGGGACCAAGTCCAGCTAAGGCTTCAGCAGGGATGTCCTCTACAGCCCCCCCAACCGTGGTCATTAAGCCTTCACTAGAAAAATAATAGAGAAGGCTAAAATCCTACACTTGGAGCCTGGCAAGGGAGGGGCCTGGACTCCACAGTCACTTTCAGCGGCAAAAATGTGATTTTAGTATTTAGGGTGGGGAACCTTCAGCCTCAAGGCCATTCTAGGTCCTCAGATGTGGCCTTTTGACTTAGTCCAAGTTTTACAGAACAAATCCTTTTATTAAGTGGATTTGTTCTGTGAAGTTTGGATTTGATCAAAGGGCCACACTTGAGGATCTGGAAGGCCACATGTGGCCTTGAGGCCACAGGTTCCCCACCCCTGATAGTCCAACCTCTCCCTTTGGCAGGTGAGGGTAACAAGGACCATATCTGTCAGTCAATCAGTCAAAGAGCATTTTTTAAGCAGGTGCTGTGCTGGGCATTGGAAGTTGAGCTGACTTTCTCAAATCATATAACTCTCTACAGACAGAATGAGGATTGGAATCCAGATGCTCTGATTCCCAGTGAAGTGCTCTTAAGTGCCCTTAAGCAAAAGAGTTAGAATTATAACTAAGAATCACCTACCCAGCAAAACTGAGTATAATTCTTTAGGAGAAAAATACATATTCAGTGAAATAGAGGACTTTCAAGCATTCTTGATGAAAAGACTAGAGCTGAATAGAAAATTTGACTTTCAAATTTGACAAGACTCAAGAGAAGCATAAAAAGGTAAACAGGAAAGAGAAATCATAAGGGACTTAATAAGGTGAAACTGTCAACATTCCTTCCCTGGGAAGATGATACTTGTAACACATAAGAACTTTCTCCTTATTAGGGCAGTTGTAAGGAGTATATATAGACAGGGCACAGGTGTGAGTTGAATAGGAAGGGATAATATCTAAAAAATACAATTAAGGGGTGAGAGAGGAACGTATTGGGAAAAAGGGAAAGGGAGAGGTAGAATACAGTAAATTATCTCACTTAAAAGAGGTAAGACAAAGCTTTTACAGTGGAGGGAGAAGAGGGGAGGTGAGGAGGAGTGATCCTTACTCTCATCAGAGTTGGCTCAAAGAGGGAATAACATACATGTTCAATGGGATATCTTCTCCATGGGAAAGTAGGAGGAGAAGAAGACAAAAGAAGGGGGGTTGGTAGAAGGGAGAGCAGATTGAGGAAAGGGGTAGCCAGAAGCAAAACACTTTTGAGGAGGGACAGGGTGAAAGGAGAGAGAGAATAGAATAAACATGGTGGAGAAAATAGGGTGGAGGGAAATACAGTTAGCAATAGTAACTGTGAAAAAAATTTTGAAGTAAGTTTCTCTGATAAAGGCCTTATTTCTCAAACATATAGAGAATTGAGTCAAATTTATAAAAATAAGAGCCATTCTCCAAATGATAAGTGATCAAAAGATAGGAACAGTTTTCAGATGAAATAACCAAAGCCATCTATAGCTGTATGAAAAAATGCTCTAACTCATGAATGATTGGAGAAATGCAAATTAAAACAATTCTGAGGTACTACCTCACACCTATTAGATTAATTAATAAGGAAGAAAAAGAAAATGACAACTATTGGAGGGGATGTGGGAAAAATGAAACACTAATGCACTGTTGGGTGAGGTTGTGAACTGATTCAACCATTCTGTAGAGCAATTTGGAACTATGCCCAAAGGCCTATAAAACCACGTATACCCTTTGACATAGCGATACCACTGGTCTGTATCCCAAAAGAGATAAAAAGGAAAAGAACCTCTAGGTACAAAAATATTTATAGCAGCTCTTTTCTGGTGGCAAAGAATTGGAAAATTGAGGGGATGCCCATCCATTGGGGTATGGCTGAACAAATTGTGGTATGTGATTATGATGGAATACTATTGTGCGACAAGAAATGATGAGCAGGCAGACTTCAGAAAAATATGGAAGGACTTGTACAGTCTGATGCTACGTTTAGAAGGTGTGATCTGGATGAAGATCCAGGCAAGGAGACAGAGAAGGAGTGGTCGGAGAGGTAGGAGGAGAGCCAGGAGAGAAGGGTGTCCTGAAAACCTAGAGAGAAGAGAGTGTCCAGGAGGAGAGAGTGATCAACAGTGTCAAAAGCTTCAGAGAGGTCAAGAAGGAGGAGAATTGAGAAAAGGCCATTCCATCTGGCAACTAAGAAATCACTGATCACTTTGGAGAGAGAGCAGTTTTGGTAGAACGGTGAGAAAGATTGAGGAGGCTTAAGAATATATTAAGACAAGAGGACCTAGAGTTGATCACAATACTTCAGATGAGGTCTGACAAAGGAATGGGATGGCAGGACCATCACCTCCTCATTTCTGGAAGCTATGCCCTTCCTAATGGAACTGAAAATCACATGAGCACTTTTGGCTGCCAAATCATACTGATGGCTCATGTTGGGTCAGCTTCCATGTGAAATTATGACAGTTAGTGTTGATGTCATTTTGCTGTGCATTTCCCATTTTTAGATTTACATTTTTGATGTTCAATTACTTATTTAAATAGCTCAGGTTTAAGTTGAAGGAAGGCAAAAGATACCAAAAGATATAGAAAAAAATCTTGTACCTTATTAATACCAAAAAAAAAAATGGTATCAAAGACCCCCAGCATATTGGGTAGACTCCTTAATGGGGAACTTTTGGAGGACCCATGAGTTACACAAGATGAGTAGTGGCTTGGTATTGTTGAAGAAACTCAGTAGTAGATGAGATCCTTTTGAGAATTTGAGAATCTCTCTCTGTCTTCTGTCTTCTCTCTCTCTCTCTCTCTCTCTCTCTCTCCCCCCCTCCCCTCCCTCTTCTACCTCTCCCCTTACCTCCACCCCTTTAGGGAGCTGGGACTTAGCCTAGCTTTGCCACTATGTGACCTTAGATCTTGGTGTCCTACTAGATGATGTCCAAAGTAAATTTCTGCACAAATGTTCCATGTCTCTATGAGTCGATGGTTTGGGCACTTCCCTTCTTGAAGAGTTCATGTTTCTTTCAGGGCCAGGGGCAAATATTAAGAATCTAAAATGTTGTTGCAGCAGAATACTGTGGCTAGATGAAAGCCTGGGTCAAGGGCTCTCTCCCTGCTCAGTGGCTATTCCAAAGGAGTCCTGAGCCTGTAGCAGACCCCCACCTCACACATACCCCTCTACTCTTTAGACTCCTTCAGGCCTGACCTCTTCTCTCTCCATTTTCTTGATTGCCTCTTGGTTTCAGTTTCCAGTGGAAGAGGAGCTACGCAAAATGGTTTCTTTGGCAGAGAAATTCCCTTGTGCCTTTCCTCGGTGGTTCTCAGGCTTCTGGAATCTTTTCCAGGTCTATGACCCTGAATACATAAAGATGATATTGAGCAAGAGAGGTAAGAACAACCCTCTGTGGGTTTGGGGCTGGAAGGTGGTCCCTCCCCTTATTGAACTTCTCCCCTTCAGTCAATGAACTAGCCCTCAGGATTTAACCAATCATCAGTCAGCTATTTGGCCAGAGATTTATCCAGTAGGGTAAAGGATGGGGCAGCCAACAGCCAGACCAATCAGTGTGTCAGTAATGCCACAAAAAGTCTACAAGTCAGACAACAGGTTGGCCCAAGATGTCCAACAGAGAGGCCAGGGAGCAATCAGGCCTATTTTTCTAAAACCTGCCATGTCAGCCGGGAATTGAGATGATGCTACACCCATTAGCTCAGCACCCCCAGTGTTGTGGAGTTGAGGAGTCAGGGCATGTAGGGAGATGCCTGGATTTGGTGTGGGAGGAATTGGTGCTGGCATGTTTACCCACCTGGCTTCGGTTCAGGGCCTGCCAAAGAACTGACTCCTGGGGATGGAGGCAAGGGAAATGAGCCTTCAGGCAGTATTGGCCTTTGGCCTGATGTTTTAAAGCTCTTTTTTCTCAACTGATTTTTTTCCCCCTTATATTATGAAGCTCAGACCAACATTACTAGGAACACAGGATTTAGAATCAGAAGGGAGTCTAGGTACCATCTAACAACAACAGTAAACATTTATATAGGACTTTTGAAGCACTTAACATATGTTATTTCATTGAATCTTCACAACCCTGGGAGGTAGGTACCCTTATTGTACCCATTTTACAAATGAGGAAACTGAGGCAAAGATTAAGTGACATGCCCAAGGTCACATAGTTAGGAAGTGTCTGAATCCAGATTTGAACTCGTATCTTCCTGACTCTATGCTTAGTGCTCTATCCATTGATCCACTTAAGTCTGAGCCCTCTCATTTTGCAGAGAAGGAAATAGGCCCAGAAAGAAGGGGTTTGCTAAGGTTACACAGCCAGTATTTTCTGAGTTTTGTGCCAACTGCCAGTGAGTGTGTGTCCTGGAGACAGGAGGCCCTGAAGTCCTCCTGAGGGTGCAGGGGCAGAGCCATGGCAGGGGGTCACTAAGCACATTGTGGCTATTCAGAAACTAACATGCATCTGACAGCCCAGAGTGGGTGCTTTTGGAGTCACTGACAATTTGTGAATCACAGTCTGGCTTTGATGAAAAAGATCTGGGGTTTTCAGGGGACCACAAGCTCATTATGTGTCAAAAGTGTGAGGTAGCTGCCAAAAAAGCTAATGAGATCTTGGGCCACATTAAGACAGGAAGAACTTCCAGGACCAGGGATAGTTCCCCTGTCCTTTGTCCTCATCTGGTCTCGTCTGGAGGACTGTGGTCGGTTCTGGGCACTATGGTCTAAGAACATTGCCAAGCTGGAGAAAGAAACTAGGCTGGCGAAGGGATGTGAATTCATGTCACATGGGAATAAGCTGATGGTGCTTAGGGATGCTTGGGGAGCTAGAGCAGAAAAGATGGCGCTGAGGGGAGTGGAGAGCGGGGAGCAGACGTGCTGGTGGTCTTTCAGTATTTGGATGGTTGTCACAGGGATGAGTAGTTCACCTTGCTCTGCTTGGCTGGGGGGTAAAGAAGGGAAGCTGCAAAGAGGCAGATTAAGTCTTGACAGCAGGAAGAACATCCCCCAAATCAACGCTGCCCAGAGAGGAGAAGGCTTCCTCAGGGGCTGATGGGACTGGGTCCCACCCCCACCCCCCATACACACTGGAGGTGTCCAAGCAGAGACTGGACCACACCCATCAGAGATATGGGAAGGGGGCTTCCCCATGGTTTGGATCAGACAAGTTGGGGATCCCTTCCAACTCAGACTAGGCCTTGACCTGAATTGGTCCTGCCACAAAAAAAATGCCACAAAAAGTCTACAAGTCAGACAACAGGTTGGCCCAAGATGTCCAACAGAGAGGCCAGGGAGCAATCAGGCCTATTTTTCTAAAACCTGCCATGTCAGCCAGGAATTGAGATGATGCTACACCCATTAGCTCAGCACCCCCAGTGTTG